>NW_020837977.1:11076530-11669294 GCF_003676395.1 Aethalodelphis obliquidens | reverse complement strand
AAAAAAAAAAAAAAAAAAAAAAAAGAATCCAATGAAGAGTTTATTAAATATTTATTATATAAAGCATTTGATAATGACTAGATAAGATGATATCCTGGTTTCTTTTTTAAGACTGCAAAAAAGAGTGCACACAGAAAATGTAAATTCAATTTACAGCTTTCTGCCATAAGACATAAATTAGTGTGTTTATTTAGAAAAGAACACTGATATTTTACAGGCCTTATATTTAATGTAAAAACTTTTACTAAATGAAAAAAAGAACAATTATGAATAGTCCCTCCAGGGAATTGTTATATATCAGTTTTTTACTTCTTCATGTTAAATGAAGTGAAGCCACTGAGACCCCAGGCAACTAACAGCATCACCAGAAAAGGGTAGAATTAGGAATTCTTTTTTTATCTGGACAGTAAAAAATATTGCTCTGTCACCATAACTTCTAGTTTGTAATGAGGCAAGACTTTATAACAGACTCATTTTAAAATGGGTAATGCAATTAAAAAGTATATCCCATATCATGATATCTGAATTTTTAAAAGTACACTCAGATTGAAGTTTCCATACCACTGGATTGATATGTAGCTTATCTTTATGGCCTGCTATGCTTCAAATGTCAAAGTGAAGTTAGAATATATTCTGTGTGTCTACTAGGCTCAGCACCATTCTGGGGTCAGTGAACGACATGAATGAAGTTTGTTGTATGATTTCTTACGAAAGGTGAGGGTGGGCTCCTCATGATACCAGCTTGCATTCCACAAGTGCTTCAGAGCACTTTCAAATTCAATCTGACATGTATCAGTCTCAGGGTTTGGCTGGCAAATGAACTTTATTATTTACTGCTGATTAAATTAAATTCAGGTAGCTTAATGAAGAAGGTTCTGATAAGCCAACAGTTTATCTACAACAATAGAGTGTAATCTTTAAGTTTTATACATTATTTTTAAGATCCATAATGATGAAATATTTTCATCATATGAAGTAAATTATCGAAGACCCCAGATACTAACTCTTCCTAATTTATTTCCACAGGACCTTTCCCCTTGCTCCGTAGGTCTGATAAATATCTGAGATCCTCAGCATCTTGTTCTCAAATCTCTTCACTTTCCCTGAGACACTTCACCCATACCCTGGGTTTTGACAACTCATGAAATGCCATTCTCTCTCAAAAAGCTTTCTCAAATCTCCCTCACTCTCCCATTTTTCAAGTCCTGTAAGTCCACTATCAAATATTTGTCAATTAAAATTCATTTGTTTTCACTCATTTTCTACCTTTTTTAGCATCCCTACATCAAATATCACATATATTTCCAAATTGATAACTCTGCCGACTCTTGACTCACTCCATCTCATACAACCATCAAAATATCACTTCAAATATATTAATTTGATCATGTTGCCTCTGTTTTAACCTGTAACACTTCCTCAACCTTTTTAAGATTGAGCCCACATTCCTCAACAGAGTATCGAACGCCTTACGTCAAACTGTCTTTTGAGATTGACCTCCAACACTCCCTTCCCCTCCTTCCCTCCGTGGCTGTAGACCCTCCCGCTGCTGTCTGTCTGTCTATCTATCTATAGATACATTCTTATAAAGTTTACACTTTTAAAACATATTTTCTCTGATTATGCAAATAAAGGTTGGGAGTTATTTTTATTTATCACTTTGATGTTTTTGAATTGGTGTTTGGACACTGGCTCTCTCATCAGCTAGCTTTGTGTCAATGACCCAGTCAATGCATCTCTCTGAGCGTCAGTTTCCATCTGCAGAAAATAAAGGTTGGATATCTATTTCTAAGCTTCCTTTCTACTTTACAATCCCCCTAGATTATAACTTTCATGAGACGAAGACCCCAGTCTGTCAGTGTGAGTGTCTAAAATAATGCCTAGACCTAAGAAAGTACTACAGAGTAAATTAAGTAATTTATATTTGTATATGTTGCTTTACTAGTGGATTGATTCACACACACATATATATGTATACATATACAATTATACATGTATCTTATCTCTGAATTATTTAAAAATACGACTTTGCCTAAGCATGGAATTTCATCTTTTCTGTGTATTATACTTTTCTTCTCTTGTCTAGATTTTAATCAGTTTATGTCACCAACCTTTTTAACTACGTCGTTTTTGGCTCTTAAATTTCATATCCGTTTTTCAATTAACCACCAATGATCAAAACTCTTTACACAATTCTTTTTTTTTTTTTTTTTTGCTGTACACGGGTCTCTCACTGCTGCGGCCTCTCCCGCCGCGGAGCACAGGCTCCGGACGCGCAGGCTCAGCGGCCATGGCTCACGGGCCCAGCTGCTCCGTGGCATGTGGGATCTTCCCGGACCGGGGCACGAACCCGCGTCCCCTGCATCGGCAGGCGGACTCCCAACCACTGCGCCACCAGGGAAGCCCCTATACAATTCTTTATAGAATTGTTATCGTCATTTTGAGGAAGATGAATTATGAAAACATTATTCAAAAAATAAGCATTTCATAAGAAATTTTTCTATAGTAAAATTTACAGTAAGTCTACTTTCTACAAAGAGTTTATTGACAACACATCTACATATCTTACACTTTTTAAATATGGCGGATTGTTAGCTTCAAAAGGACTGCCTACCCCTTGTACTCCAACCAGCTGCTATGAAGGAAATAAGTATTAATGGACCTACCACACCCTAAGCCTCTTGTCTCCAGTCACCGTGCTTAGCTGCAGGATTCCCATTAACATTAATGGGAGTTCCATGCACACATCACCTGGAGAACAGACCCCTCGATGTTTGCTCGTTATCTTCCCAGACAGGTAGGAATGGCATCAATCAGGTATCCAGCTTAGTTTCACAGTAGGTACTATTAAAGGCATCAGGGCAATAAAAACACAGCTTTCTAACACTTTCTTTATAAAACAGTAAAAATGTGATGAACAACCGAAGGAGAAGATTTTAAAAGCATACAAGAAGTACATGGCTTTCCTGCATATCTTTTTATAATTACAAATGACCTAAAACTGAAACGTACACGCTACTTCCTTGCTAAGGCAGCCATAATGGGATAATAAAGACAAGCTTCATTATATAAAGTGGATTTGATTTACTATAAAGTAGCCAAATAGGGAAGGGGCAGTGGAGTTTACATAGAAACTGTTTGACCTCTGGACTTCTTTTCCTTTTAACATTTTCCCACCATATCATTAATAAATCAAATACTTTTATGCGGTTAGAAAGAAGACAACATGAGTGATTAGTACAAGTATGTGAGCTCCAGCATGTTGGAGGGGACATGATGAAAGTAAAGACATGTTTTCAGTTCTGATTTTACTGTACACTTAGTAAATTAGGAACAGCAACATAGTGAAAAGGAAAGAATGAAAAGGAAAGCCTGGGTGAGGCGTGGGTGAGGGAGACATGGTTTGGCCTTGAGACTGTGATTTTAACAGTGACGCAACCTTGGATAAACTTTTTGAAGTCACTTTTTCGCTTTGTAAAGTGAGTCTAAAAACACCTATATTGTAGACCAATTAAGAGGCTTATATGAGACATACAGCATGGCTAATGACAATTAGTTAAGTGTTTAAAAAAAGAATGACTATTACCCTATGTGTATGTATAACTGTTAACCACAAATGGTCATCTGCTAATATAGAACAAGCATTAGAGTCAGATAGACATGAATTACAATCCCACGTCTGCTACAAACTGACCTTATGATCCTGAGCAAGATTGCCTGTACTTTTCTTTGTACTTTTTTCTAAATATGTATTTGTAAAGCTTATATGTACAAGCATTTATATACATACATACACATACATACATATACAATATCATACATATATATTACATATATACCCACACATATAAATATATTTAGCTATGTGGACTTTTATCATCAACTTGGTTCCAATGGTTCACAATTTGAGTTTTATACTGGAGTTCAGCAATATGGCTCAGGTGCTAAATTTGTAGCCACAATTTAAATATATAATCTTGTAAAGACTTATATTAGGGAATCAGAGTCAGAGGCAAGTGGCTCTAAGCACCTTCTCCTGATGCCTGGCCCTTGCTGGCCCTTACATGTGTCTACTAGTTCATGGATACCTGCCATGCACAGAATCTTGAAGTTCTATTTTCAGGGAAATCCCCACCTACTGGGGGCCTTCCTCCTTGCTTAACCCACATTTTTCATACGAATAATCAACTCCAGGGCAGGACTCACTCGGAGCGTGGAGTGCTTTATATTTGGAAATATCTGACTTAGCTGAATCTGACCTACCATCTGAGTAAGATTTTACAACAGGATTGTAACCAGCCTTGAGCTGTCTGGAGACTAAGCAAATTCCACTGACATCACTGAGGAGAACTGGGTGAAAAATAGAGGAATAAAGACATAGAAAGAATATTCTCATTTTGTTGTACAGCTATTTGTCCCTGAAAATGCAGTCTTATGCCCTTGTCTAGTCAATGTTCCAGAAGCTCCAAGCGGGAGGTATTATCCCACTCTAACAGATGAGGAAACCAACATTCAATAAAATTAAGTTACTTTCCAAGATTACACTACACTGAGTGGGAAAATCATTACTCAATGATTTTGACCTTCTAGAGTTCTTTATCCTTATTGAATAAATGCAGCTTTAAAATGGGGATGACAGTGGTATCAACCTCATAGTATTGTTGTTAGGATTAAATAAAATTGTACCGACAAAGGGCTCAGAATGATATCTGACACATAATACGTAATACAGATAATATATTCAATAATTATTATCATATTGCAAAAAACACAAAAAAGCTATTAGTCTAAATCTGTACACATTTTTACTCAACTATTGGTAGAACATCTACCAATTTTTCAGTGGAAACAAAAAAAGGCCTAGTGGGGAGACAAACAATTAATCAGGAAGTAAACACATAAGCAGTAAGTAGAGCCTCTAGGGGAACAGGGTGCAGGGAGCCGACTAGATAGGATGGCCAAGGAAACGCCTGTGAAGTGGCGTTTAGATCTTGAGCCAAGATCTAAAAAAAGGAGAAGGGAAAAGCCTCAGGGGAGGATTGAAGAGAGGATTCTCAGGGCAGGGAACAAGGGTACAGGCTCTGAAGTAAAAAATCTGTTATGTTGCCCCTTTTTATGGTATGGGAAAATGGTTTATCAGCTCTTTTGGATGTATACATTTTTAACTTAAAAAATAAAACATCTCCTTCGAGAAAAAATAAAAGAAAATCTGCACGTCTATGGTGTTGTTAACAGGTCGAATACTTTCTCTCTTATGTGCATCTTCTGTGGCTTGGGGCCAAGTTCACATCTTCCTGTACATTTCAGTGGACGTGTGGAGGGAGATGTGAATCTGGAACAGCAAAGAAGCCTTTTCCCTCTAGTTGGCAACAAATATTGCTAATGAAGGGTGCATTATGTGTTTTGCCACAGGCTTATGGAAAAGAAATATCATCTACTCTAAATATAAAAGCATGACATACATAATATCACATTCTGATATCTAAGTGATTGATTTGAATAGCAGTTGTTCTTCTTCCTTGGTCTTTTGGAGAAATCATACAAGCAACACAGGAAACTTTGAAGGAATGAAATAGAGCTTCTCTCTCAAACAATGGCACACAGCTAAAATCATCCCAGATAGGAATATTTGGTAATTTTCAGAGCATTTCACAAAGTGGGTTAATAGAGAGTTGAGGTTACTTTGATGACTCACATTTATGCTACTTCTTTATCTAGTTCCCTACTTCCAATACCTAACCTCTTCATTCTAGCACTATTATGTCTTTGAGTTTTCTTTCATAAATGTAGTGGCACTAAAGTCTCGAGGCCTGGATAAGAAGGAACATTATTTAGCATTTTCTCAGTGTGTTTCAGGAGTTGTCAGACCCCAAAGAATATCTCTCAGCAAGAAACCCTACTAGAATTATGTATTTCCTGTCTGCACAATCCTAGCTTTGAAACACGTTATTTCATTTAACTTTCTCAGTGACTTTTGAGGTAGGCATGACTATCCCTATTTTTTTTTTTTTTTTTGCGGTACACAGGCCTCTCACTGTTGTGGCCTCTCCCATTGCAGAGCACAGGCTCCGGACGCACAGGCTCAGCGGCCACGGCTCACGGGCCCAGCCGCTCAACGGCATGTGGGATCTTCCCAGACCGGGGCACGAACCTGCGTCCCCTGCATCGGCAGGCGGACTCTCAACCACTGCGCCACCAGGGAAGCCCTATCCCTATTTTATAGATGATGAAATTGAGACGCATAGAGGTCACACAGTTTGCCCAAGTTTACACATCTTGATAATTGCAAAACTGGGTCACATACTTGTGAAGTTAGATCCTGTGCTTTTTTTTCACTGTATGTTTGCATCCAGCGATAATAGTTTCTCATGCTGGTGTTATGCTTTGCCATTTTCCAGGTGCTTTTACAAACAAAATTCATGCTTCAGAACTCTGTAAAGTAAGCCTGACAGAGTTAGCTGATCGTACAGCTGAGCATACTTGTGACTGGGTATTAAGTGAATGGGTGCCTGATTTGTTGCTTCTTACCTGACAAAAATGTGTTCCTTCTGTGTCCAGGATGTTCTTCTGGAGAAAGCAGTTGGACTGGGCAGTTGGGTTTTCAGACATGGTTTATGTCCACCCCTTTCTGTTAAGCCCCTCTTTTTTTTTTTTTTTTTAACATCTTTATTGGAGTATCATTGCTTTACAATGGTGTGTTAGTTTCTGCTGTATAACAAAGTGAATCAGCTATACGTATACATACATCCCCATATCTCCTCCCTCTTGCGTCTCCCTCCCACCCTCCTTTTCCCACCCCTCTAGGTGGTTACAAAGCACCCAGCTGATCTCCCTGTGCTATGCGGCTGCTTCCCACTAGCTATCTGTTTGACATTTGGTAGTGTATGTATGTCCGTGTGTTAAGCCCCTCTTATCCACTGACCCCAGCTGTGTAACTTCAGGGCACTATGACACCGACAGAATTTACCCCCAAATGCCATCTGGATCAGGACTCTTGTGAGCTGTTTCCCGAATGGAAGAAAGAAGCCTCGATGGCCTAAGTTTGAGACATTTTTCCACATACTATGCTTCAGTTTTGACACTCAGAATTTATTCAGCATATAAAGGTTCTGAAAGGTACCGCATGCAAAAAAAAAAAAAGGGTCAAATTCATCTAAATAGCACACCTCAACCTCAGCAAATTTCAGAGGAGATTTTTAACATATTAAAACTGATTAATGCCATGTGGAATAATGCATTACTTTTTGGATAGAGAAGATTGAAGAACGATGGAAGGATAACAAGACCATGGCAAATACAATAAGGAATGAGCTACAGACAGGAAGGTTAGATGCAGCGTAGCTGTGAGCGCCCAATGCCTTCCTATCACCTTAGCACAGTTCTCCGTGCAGGGGAAAAAAAGATGAGGTAACTATTTCTGAAGATAACTTTTAGGATTTTTAGAAATGGTCTTATAATTTTATGGTATTTTATCCTTATTTTAGCATCGTAAGTGGCCACGCTAGAAAACCATGGGCGAGAACAGCTAATGTAGAATGCCAGTACACTAGAGTGAATTGACTGTATCCATAAGAAAGACCTGTTATTTCTCTTCCTGTTCTCTCCTCTCATCCTCTCCCTTCTTCTTTCCTCCTTCCCCCTCTTTCTTTACGTTTTCATAATACGGTTGTCAGCCAAAGGCAAATTCCCCAAACTTAGCTTGTTGACTCAACCATGTTTCCTTTCCCTAAAAATAAAATAGTAAACTACAAAATACAACTGAACTCCATATCTCAAGAAACTCAATTCCAATAGTGAACCACAGAAGGCTTCAGTTATCATGGGGACTTATGAGGGAAGTGACCAGCGAACAAAGGGAGAACATACTTTTTAAAGCTGGTCAGTCTGGGATCTGTGCACAACGCACCTCGCTTAATAACTGCTACTGTCTCCGATGTTACAGAGGGAAAATTAATATTCTTCTTACACGAAGCTTAAAGCAAAATCTCATTTAAGAACATAAACCAACAATTTAATGAATTGATCCCAATATTAATTTTCAAACTTCTAATTTTAATGAGGTTACTAAAGGAACATAAAAATAATTGAATCAAAAAATAATGAACTATTGATTCTTTTGTTGTGAACTCATTCTGCTCCTTGAGACCACAGTGCATTATATGAGCAAATTACAGTACATGAGGAAGAATGTGAAGCAGAAATGACAGCTATGATTTTCTCATTAAAACCAACCTAAAACAATGTTTGCATTCAGAATTAACCAAGCCTTTTTAATATGTCTTAATTTTACAATACTGACTGCCACCAGAAATCTATAGAGTATATAAGCTAGAAACCCCTCAATGTCACTCAGAATTTTACCAATATTTCCTTAATGATTTTGAACAAAGCAACATGATTAAAAATTGAAAAGATGCAAAGGAAATACAAAATTTTTGCCGAAGTTCCAGAATTCTCCCATCCTCACCTTTTTGCGTAGATTCAATAAGAACAAATGGAGGAAGGAAAATGATGTTTTTTAACCCTCCGATCATATGTTGACAGCAATTTTTAAAGCAAGCTGCTTAAAGCAGTTTATTGCTTAATTTTGTATTTTACTTCTGTCCTGGGATATACCTGGGAAATCTTCCTATTTCTCTATTTCAGCTGGTTTCTGCAATAACTGAAGTTACCAAAAAAAAAAAAAAAGAACCCGTCTTTCATTCAAAGAGCATAGTATATGGTTACAGACTTAGTGTGTGCTAAGTCAAACAATATATGTCCTTAAAAGGCAAAATGTGAAAGGATATCGATTATCTTTTCTCTTTCTTTCTTTTCTTTTCTTTTTTATTTTGCTGTTTATTGCTTTGCGTGTAGGGGAACTGAACTTTGAACTGAAACATTTTCCTTCTTTCCTATCTCTTCATTACAAGCATCCTAGCTTTCTTAAATATCAAAAGGGCCCAGACCTATACCTGAAATAAAAACTGTTTTCTTTTATGTAATTTTCAAGGGGCTTTTAGAGTATCTTTCCCCAGTGATTACAGGGTATTTCCACATAGGCTGTCATTTTAAGGTGAAAAATTTGCAAGGACAGTCACACCATCTGTCATCAACTGGGTTCTCTGACACCCCGAGCTGCTCTGAAATGGCCAACGGCCTCCTGCATAACAAAGACCTTGCCCCTTGGCATTGTTTGTTCCCTGACCTGTGCTGAGAGTCCTTCAAAAGGGGCTTTCCTGCAACCGTTTCAGGGCTGCTTCTCAGGGGCCGGATCTTCAAAAGAAAAAAATTATTTATGCATATAGGAAATCTGAAATGCTCCGGCCTTACATCTAAATCAATAGAATCAACCCTAGAAGGAGTTTGTTCTTAGCTTTGTTTCTGCGATCCCTGAATGAAAACCTACTTAGCTTTATTTTTTATTTCCTTTCTTCTTTTGGAAGTTTCTTTAAGATATAATTTATGTGTTAAGCAATCCATATATAAAGCCAGAGTGTGTAGGTTAAATGTAACTGGACCATTCAAATACACAAGCTGTGTCATAATAAGTGAAAAATACACCTCTGACCAACAAAACCCCAGTGCCCCTCGCAGTGGAAGTCACAGACAAGCTATTCTTACTGCCATGTCAAGCACCACTTACGACTTATAAATACAATACAGTACAATCTCACTGTAGGCCACTTGTGCCCAAAGAAGGATTACAGCTGTAGCTCACAATATTTATGAAAGAAACATGCGGAAAAAGAGAAAATGTCAACTATTGTGAAACAGTTTTTGCTAAGAAATGTATACTCCCATATGCCTGACCTGTGAAGACATAAAGCTGAGGCTCCTCTTTCTTTTAATTTGCCACGGCTGTAAAAACGTGTGTTCCTCAATTTAGGGAATCTAAGCGAGGATTCTCTTTTAAGAGACTAAGGTTTGAAAATCAGGCAGATCACTGTTAAAAGAAGCTTCAGCCATTTCTAGGAATGAATGAATAAACAAAAAAGGATATTCCCTCTGTCAACATAATTATTGGCAAGATTTTATGAGCTTCATTTAGTCCCCAAGACATAGTTATATACAATACATGGAGTGTGTGTTTATGTGCACCATAGTATAAATATGTAAAAGTCACATCATTAAATCTTTTATATGTCTGTATTCATAATACACAAAGCTGTTTTTAAATTATTTAAAGATCTATTCTCTCGTCCATATACATTAATACTAAGAAGAGTTGCCGTCAACATCAAAGGGAAACAGACCCCTAATTAGAGTTCCAATCTGCCCTGAGAGTCACATTGCAGAGCGAACAAATATGGAATAAGTTAACATTAGAGAAACTAATAATCAGTCCTCATTCTCAACTTCTGATTGTTGCAAGAATACAGCGATTTCTTAACAATAAAATGCAATCACTTTCCATCACAATTTGTAAACATAAAATTTCATATGAACAGCTCCCAAAGAAGAAGATAACAGTTAAAACAGATAAAGCTGTGATGTCTCCATGTTAGGACATGGGACAGTTACAATTGCTCCAGAAATTTGAAATCGATCTCAAATTTCGAATTTTTGATATTACCTAATTTTCTTTTGCTTTAGCTGTTTTAATTATCGTTTTTGACACTAGGCATGTGGTTTTTCAAATGGAAAATTCCCTATTGAAAGTCTGGTTTCATATGAGGCTGGTATTAAAAGCATCAGTCATTTATTAAACAAACATTTGGTGAGAACTCTCTATGTACCAGAAAATTTGCTAGATGCTGAAAATACAGAAGCGAAAAACGGCTTCTGGCCTTGTATTGCCAAGTGGTTAAAGAACGAAACAATTAAACAGACACAGAATTAAGTATACAATGAGAACTATTTCTGGATATCAAAGTAATATATGCAAATGTTTAAGGGTCTCAAATGAAAAAGAAAATGTACTCTGTGACTTTAATTTGACTGCTACTTTAATTTTCCTGTCCTGGATAGACTCTCAAAATTATTATTATGGCAAATTTCATACATATACAAAAAGAGTAGTATAATGGATTCACACGTATACATCGCCAGCTTCCCCAATTATCAGCTCATGGTCATCTTGTTTATCACATCCTCTTTCACATTACTTTTAAGAAAATCCCAGACACCACATTATTCCATCCATCAATATTTCAGTACGTATCTCTAAAGATAAACACAGTATTACTATCAAACCTAAAATTAGCAATAATTCATTAATATCATCAACTACCTCATCAGCGTTCAAATTAAATAGATTTTCAAGTGTCATACTTAAAATTTATTTACATAAGAACTAAATAAGACTCATACATTGAGTTTGGTAGGTAGGTACCTAAGTCTCTTTTAACATATAGGTTCTAACCCTTCCTCTATCTTCTTTTCTACCTCTTTCAATTTAGTAGTTGAAGATACTGGGAATGTTATTCTGCAGAATTTTCCCACAGTCTAAATCTTGCTAACTGCATTTTTGTGGTCACATTTAGAAATTGCTAGGGTACCAATAACTATTCCAAAAATTATTAAATAAGTAGAAAAATAATCTATTTATCTTGCCTTCCTGGCATGAAATATTCGATCATAGAAAATTCTTCTCTATAGAAGAATTACAGTTAATAAATACTAGAGAAATGGCAGAATAGGAAAAATTGTCATTTTGAAACTTCTATTCAAATAATATATCTAAGTTTGCAATCATCAATGGCTGTTAAAATAATTACATGAGAAGTTAATGAGGGACTTTATAATGGATAGATGAGGCTGACAACACCTGAACCCACAATTAATATTAACATCATCAAAATGGGACAAAAAGAAATTCCATGCCTTGTGATGTGACCCAAGTAATTTACACAGCATCATCTATGAAGTATTCTAGCCAATAAGTAATTAACCAAACTGAATCAGATCTCTAAATTCACTATCATTTTACAGGAAATGGGGGGATAGTAGAGCATATTAAATAACGTCATACAAAGATGCCATCAGCATGTCCAGAATATGGGAAATGTTATCGAAAATGAAATAACCCAGTTTATTCAACAACAAAAACCACTTTGAAAATAAAGGAAGAGGAGTAACATATATTTTATACACGCTTAAGAGATAGGTCAACATAAAGCAATGTAAAAACCTTGTGGGATCCTGATTCAAATGAATTAACTATGAAAATACATTTTTGAGACAATTAGAAATTCTGACCTTGTAATCATGGCACTATGCTTATTTTTTAGAATTTTTATTTGTTAGAGATACACATTGAAGTCTTTATGGACAAAATGATAGATACGTGTGATTTTCTTTAAAACACGCCAGCAGCAGAGGTAAAGTGAGGGGGGCTGCAATGGATGATGAAACAAGATTGTAAAATGTTGTTAATGACCACAATTGCCTGGTGGGTGTATGAGTTTTCATCTTACGTCTGAACATTTTCATATTAAAGTGTATTTTTAAAAGATAATAATTTATTTTCCAACTGGAAGTATCTTGGGATGCTTATTTACCCTGAGATTGAAAATAAATTTGATCAGATTTTAAACACAATTCTTTGAGAAATCCCTACATGTTTTAGGGAAAGTGGTGTACACATCGTATTGAAAAATCCTGCAACTGTGCCCTGACCCTCGTGAGTCAAGGTGTAGTCTGTGGATGAACAGCACTACCAATACCTGAGCACTTGTTAGAACGCAGGATCTCATGTCCCCTCTTGACCTAATGAATCAGAATCTGGGTTTTATACAAGATCCCCGATTAACTCTCCTGTACATTAAAGTTTGAGAAGTACTGGTCTAGAACCTATTCTCCTCATGGATCTTTTCTCATTAATTATTTATTATCTTAACCTATGTTCAATCTTTCCCTTTCACTAGTTTCTTAACAATGTAGAAACAAGCTTCATTATCTCTCATCTTTAAAACAATGAAATGAGTGAACAAACAAAGCGATAAAACTGTTTCTAGTTCACTGATGACCTAGAACCTTGGGCTTCCACAAGAAACACATGTACACTTAAACCAAATCCCCGTCGTTTTTCTTAAGTTCACATGAGTAGGTTTCTGTCGCCTACCACCAATAGAATCCTAACACATCAAAGATGGGGTCCATCTTTAGATCCTTTCTCATTCTCTATTTTCAGTGAAATTTTGTTCTGCCCACATAGCTTCTCCTGCTGCCCACAAGCTAAGAGCTCCTACATCTCTGTGTCCACCACTGTCCCTTAACCCTGGGGCAGATCTGCTATTCTAGTTCCACAGTCACCTCCCACCCAACAAGTTCAAGACTAAATTTGTTATCTTCTTCATTAAACTTTTTCCTTTTTCAAGCATGTACAATTTAGTTGGTCACAGCACCAACTACTCAGTCACCTTAACCTGAAAGCTAACAGTGATACTTGATTCTTGATACAGTGATACTTGATTAGTATCACTGCTATAGTTCAAACTCTAACCATCTCCAATTCATCAATACCGTCCTGTGATGGTTAATTTGGGATGTCAAGTCAAAGGGTGTTTTGGATGAGATTAACATTTAAATTTATTTATTTATTTATTTTTGGCTGTGTTGGGTCTTCGTTTCTGTGCGAGGGCTTTCTCCAGTTGCGGCGAGCGGGGGCCACTCTCCATCGTGGTGTGCGGGCCTCTCACTATCGTGGCCTCTCGTTGCGGAGCACAGGCTCCAGACGCGCAGGCTCAGTAGTTGTGGCTCACGGGCCCAGTTGCTCCGCGGCATGTGGGATCCTCCCAGACCAGGGCTCGAACCCGTGTCCCCTGCATCGGCAGCCAGACTCTCAACCGCTGCGCCACCAGGGAAGCCCCAACATTTAACTCATTGAGCTTTGAGTAAAGCAGATGGCCCTTCATAATGTGGGTGGGCTTCATCCAGTTTGTTGAAGGTCTGAATAGAGCAAAAGACCACTTGACTGTCTTTGGACTTCGTCTGTACCATCAGTTCTCCTGAACCTTAAGACTACCAGTCCATACTGAAGATTGGGACTAGCTAGCTCCCATAATCAGATGAGACAATTCTTTATAATTATTAATTAATTCATTCATTTCCCTTGGGTTGTGTTTCTCAGGAGAACCCTGACTAATATGGACATTAGTATCAAGAAATTTAGTGCTGTAGTAACAAATATCCAAAAAAGTGGAAGTGGCCTTGGACTTGGTCATGAGTAGAGGCTGGAGGAGTTTGGGGGTACATGTTAGAGAAAGCTTAGACTGCCTTGAGGGGACTGTTAGGCACATGGACATGAAAGTTGATTTTGGTGAGATCTCAGACAGAAATGAGGACCACGTTGTTGGAAGATGGAGGAAGGATGATTCTTGCAGTAAAGCAGTGGAGATTTTGGCCGAAGTGTGTTCTGTGCAAAGTAGTTAATTAAGTGACGAACTTGGATACTTAGCTGAGGAGATTTCCAAGCAAAGTGTTAGAAGTATGGCCTGGTTTCTCTTTACTGCTTATAGCAAAATGTGAGACGTGAGATACATTGGAGGAATTGTTAAGCAAGAAGAAACCAGAATTTGAAGATATGGAATATTCTCAGCCTATATCTATACTGCAAAAAAATGAGAATGTGTGCTGTGAAGAGAACACCAAGTGTGTGACTGGGCAGTCTCTCCACAAAGAGGTACCCACGGATTTAATCAAGCATCTCTGCAGAAGCCAGGAATAGAGATGGCGCTGTACAAGCAAAGATACTCCAGTTCACACTAAAGGAGACAGAGAGAGAACAAAATAAATATAGGCTCTCCGATTTCTGAGATCCTATAGGACAGGACATTAGCGTTATCCAGCTGCAAACATGCCTAATCCTCCAAGAAAAGGGAAGAATGATCCTATAAGTGCCAATGCCCAGGGGCAAGGCTGTTTTCTCCTGAGTTTTAAAGGGCGAGGCTGTCTCCTCCCAGGATTCAGTGGGCCAGGCTGCAGCTGCTCAGTGCCTCAGGTGCAAGGCTGCCACCCAGAGCCACAAAAGCAGGGCCACTTCTGAGGACCATAAGGGCATCACTTCTGCCCCAATGGGCCAAGAGAACAGAGAACTGAACCAAAAAGGATTATTCTCAAGCCTTAATATCTAATGAAATTTGCCTTGCTAGATTTTGCACTTGCTTAGAACACATGACCCTTCTCTTCTTTCCAATTTCTCCACTTTGCAACAGAAATGTCTATCCTATGCCTGTCCTACCATTGTATTTTGGAAGCACATAAACTGACCAGTTTCTCAGATTCACAGCTGGAGAGAAATTTTGCCTCAGGAGTAATCATACCTCAAGTCTCACCCATGCCTGATTTAGGTGACACTTTGGACTTACAGTCGATTTTAAAATGAGTTAAGATTTTGGGGATGTTTGGGATGGGACGAATGCATTTTGCATATGAGAAGGACATGAATTTTGAAGGTCCACAGAAAGGAATGTCATGGAATTGTGTCTGCCCAAAACACAACTCCAAATACAGTCATATTGGGGGCTAGGGCTTCAACCCTAACTTCCAATATGACTGTATTGGGAGTTAGGGTCTTTAAGGAAGTAATTAAGGTTACATGAGGTTATAAAGGTGGGGCCCTAATTCAATAGGATTGGTGTCCTTATAAGAAGAAGAGACAGTCGGCGATGTTGACACACAGAGAAAAGGCCATGCGAGGACAGAAAGAAGACTCCCTGTAAGCCAAAGAGTGAGGTCCCAGGAGAAACCAAACTTGCTGAGACCTTGTTCTTGTACTTCCAACCTCTAGAGCTGTGAGAAAATAAAGTTCTGTTGTTTAAGCCGCCAAGTCTGTGGGATCCTGCTATGGCAGCTCAAGCAGATGAAGTCAACCCCCAAAGAGCCTCCCTGACATGCATCTCACTACTCTCACTCCCTGATGCCTTATCCACAGTGTTTACAGGCTGAGTCT
The DNA here is from genome assembly GCF_003676395.1 of Aethalodelphis obliquidens. Lineage (NCBI taxonomy): Eukaryota > Metazoa > Chordata > Mammalia > Artiodactyla > Delphinidae > Aethalodelphis > Aethalodelphis obliquidens. Next base: position 11,653,420 of record NW_020837977.1, on the reverse strand, counting down.
CCTGAAAGGTAAACTAGATAAATTTCTTCCTGAGCTCCAAACATCTCAATGCCCATCCTGTCCACAAGATGACATTCAAAGTGCCTGTCATGACACGCAGGACTCGGTGGTCCCTACAGGGTCATTTCCTGCCAAATATAGGCAAACAGCCAATGCTCTAGAAAGACAAACCCAAGCACTTGCAGTTCTTCTAAACTGCCATATGCTGATTCACAGAACATAAGGTTGCCGTTCATGAGCAAACCCCTCCCCAGACCACCAAGCAAGCTGCTGCTCTCCTCAAAAACTCACACGAGTCTTGTCCTCAAAGACACATTTGACTTCCCTGGACTGCTGATCACACCCTTTCTTGTGCTATTGCTGTACAGACTGCATTTATACCTATGGAACAACACTCCGCTTCAATGCTTTACTACCGCTCCGCTTTGAGACTGTGGAGCTTTCAAGACCACACTTCATTTATCTGTATATCCTCTGTACTTGTCACATAGACGACTCAATTACTAACTGAAAGAAAAGAATTGATTGATTGATCGATCGATTGATTGATTAATGAAGCATATGAAGTATCCTTTACTGGGTCCAGATCATCCCTAATGCAGAAGATCTATAGGAGATCAGAATGGAAAAATATTCTAAGAAATGGAAGAATGCTGAAAGTAACATGATTTGAGAAGCCAAGGAGGCAAGGAACAAATTATTGATAATTATAATTCTACCCGGGTCTCCCCAGACTCTCAATTTCTGTATTCCTTATCATAATCACAACACATTCATAACAGAACTCACTTTATTGTATGTTTAATTTACTTATTTATTATCATATAAATCATTTTGCTGATTCCTGAAAGAAGACTCATTGTGTAATGGAAAAGCAGTAGATTAGAAAGCAGAATACATGAGTCCCCGGCTCTGTGACTTGAGAAAAGGCACCGTCTCTAAAGCGTCATTTTTTTCACCTGCAAAATGGGATTTTTATAACTAACCAGTTCAACTCATGGAGTGGTTTTGAAGGTCAAATGGGATGATGATGTACAAACAGCTTACAGCCGTCATTCCATAAAGGTTTTTTTTCCGAGTGAACTGGCGGTGTTTTTGCATATCCCCAGCCCTGCTCTGCATTCACCCCAGCCCTTCTCATTAAGTGACATTAGACAGATCATTTAAATTTTCTAAATCTTAATCTCCCTAAATCTAGAAGTGGAATAATGTCATAAAATTTTTCTAAGGCAAATCTAAAGTAGTTTGTACTCTCATATCTCATAATTTAAGGTATTTTTATTATCCTAATTGTGTGACCTTGGGTAAACTATGTAACTACATTACTTTCCTTGTGAATAAAATGAAAATATAATAGGCTTGTTAGGGGATTGAGACAATGTCTGTAATGTGTTTAATGTAGCACGTGATTGGTCAGTATTATCAATTATGATAATCGTTTTGTAAATATCACTAGCATCTGCTATTGTGATATTACTGCTCATAACAGGTGTCCCTGGAAAACTGAATCTGCAAAGTTTTCCATGACTTATGACACTTTGGGCATAGCTTAAATATTTTTATTGACTTACTAATACCTAATATTGGTTTCATTTCAAAGGATGACAGCTAATTATATAAAATAGTCTAATTGGTCATTAATAGACAAAATAGATACAACTCTCATAATAAATATTTGCTTAATAAAGGACATCCGTAATATCTGGCGATTGCGCATGGTGTCCTCTGGAGAATACTGGTCTTTGACCTTTGCTCCCCAGTTAAATCATCAAGCTTGATCGACTCACTATTCTCTATGTTAGTTATTCCTCATGTTTTGGTGCCACTTACCAAACTGTAAAACATCGCCCTTATACTTAAACAAAACCATTACTACTAAAGCTGTCAATGCAATACCAATTTCTATATATGAGCCATATTGGTGAAGGTTATTTTAGAATATATATATCTACATATACATGTATTTACTATATATGTACTTATATATTTAATATATATGTGTGTGTGTATATATATATATATACACACACACATATATATATTTCTAAAACAAGGTAGAAGGAAGGATGAGAGGGAAAAACAATGGAAAATAATACCCAAACTGACTACCAAGTTTTGTAGCTTTAAAAAAAACCCTGAAGTTATTCAAGTATAATGCCAAACATGATAAAGATAAAACATCTATTTCATTTTATTCCTTTAAAATACTATGTTTATAGCATAATGGAGTTGAGTACCACATGTCTTCTGAAAGACTTATTTTAAGAAAATAGTGTGCTCACTAGATACATCAGGTTTAATTTTCCATCTATATTTCTCACCAATTTATAAGTCTGAATATTTAGGACCCACAGATAGCCTCCATCTGAGAGAAAACAAATATTCAAGAGTCAAGATGCTCTTGAGACCCCACAAAGAAAAAGAACTTGTTCCCCAGTAGAGGGAATTTATATGAAAACACTGCCGTTAGCAGTAAGATAGTGGTGCTGGAGACTGGTAAGTGTATTTCAAGATCGTCATTTACACATGAGCAGACAGAAGGCAGACCAATCTTCACTGTTCATGCAACATATTCTAATAGGGTAAATATAAAAATCCAGTGGAAATCAATTTTTCCAAATAGTAAAATAAATTAGTCTAATGTTATACAGACAGTGAAATGGGTAAGGGGTTGCTTTTCTCTGAAGGATGACTGTCTCTGCTTAAGAAAATAATTCATGACGTAACAGATAAATAAGAGATACTTATGCTCATAACTAAATATTTTCTGTAAGGTACAATTCTCTTAATAGAGCAGGATGCTACTAAATGGTGATGTATTTGAGTGTTGTTTTGATAGATTATTTATTATGTGTGGAGAGCAGGAGAAGGGAGCACTTTAAAACGTGCTGCAGCTCACTTCCAAGTGAACCCATATTTTTCCTTCCACTGGGTGTCTTCTACTGCTCTTTAAAGCCACATGTGGAGTTAGGGTGATACCTAAAGCCTGCCTTTGATATGCGGAGGGAGAGGTTTTGGAACCCTCACGTTTTCTGATAACCAGAAAATTTTTCTTATTCTTTAAAGTATTTATACAGCTGTTACTTATATTCTTGGGAGTCTTGATTTGATCTAAAATTATTTGGTCAGAGACACAAGTAATTTACAAATATAGAAGACAATGAAAGAGTAAATTCGGATAATAGAGAAAACAACCAACTCTGTACCCAGCACAACGTAATGGTATCCATTTATTGATGTTATTTTTGGCTTATTATAATATTCTAAGTAGAATCAATTCCTCAAATTATCAATTTTAGCATGCTCATTATACTACCTTTAGATAAAATTAAAGTAATTTAAAATGTTTCCTTAGCTTGCAAGACATTTGAGAGTAGAAAAAAGAATCCAAACATCCTTTGACAGACTTTTTAAAGAAACTTGGATCAATGAAATTATTTCCTAAAGTATCTTCCAGATATCCTAAAGTTCATAAACATTATTAATATTTTAATTTAGCCGTTGTGTTTGACACTCAACATTAATAAAGGTCTCTATTTTTTAAAAAGATAACAAGCAAAATGCTTATTATATTATGTCATTTTTGTTTATTAGTAGGTTTATTATTTATTTTATCAATATTATGAGTTATGGGCCAAATTCTCAAGCATAGAGTTTTCTTTTAAACCTCATATGTACATTTTATTGGACATTTGGGCTCATTTTATAAATAATGTGAGCTGGATATTTATGCTTTTTTTATGTAACTAGCAGCAGCTTATTTTTATGATTTTGCATTTTTATAGATGTTTATAGTTGTTTTATAGTCGCTTTTATGGCATAGTACGTATAAAATCTATGATTTGTTTGGTGTTGAGTAGTTGATTAGGGAGAAAACTATGCTTATAACATTGTGATGAGGAAATATTATCCAGTTTATCAAAACGCACTCCATAGCACTGCCTCTTGGCATGCATTACTGAGTGAAAAGGGATCAGTGTCTTTATTAAGTGAAGTACAAATCATGTCAAAATCACATTCTACAGTACTTTCCCTGACAACTCAGAACTAACAATGCCTTTTTCATGAATCAAAATTGAACAAGATTACTGGGATTTTTGTTCTCCTAATGAACTTATATGGTTTTATAATGGGATGATTTTTTTCTTCCTAATCTCCATACCTCACCACTATCACCTCTGCCCCATGCATTCACACAAATGCATTCATACCTACATCTTTCTGGAACTGACATAACACAAGGGGGCCTTATGTAATAAAACTCAATCCTGGGAGAGAGAAAGAGGAACTTCCTTGTGAGTTTTCTCATAGATTTAGTGTCTAGTGTTTTTTTGAAAATTCAAGCTTCCTACATATCTAGTAATTTTTTATGGTTTACTAAATTATAGATTTTGGATTCTTGGTGGGTATTTTCTTAAGTCAAACAATAAATTTTAAAGTAGCTTTTTAATGTGCTAGTGTCCAGGAATATATATAAGCAAATGCAAAATTATCAGCAGTTATTCAAGTTTGTGAATTTATTGGAAACTTTTGAACACTTTATGCTATATTGGAGAGGACTGCCATAGGCCAAGTTTGAGATAATTACAAGTCAAATTATAAAGCAGCTTTTTGAAGAGAAATAAGTCATTAAAGTCAGAGCTACCTAATACTCCCAAAGCCTCCTCCCTAGACTTTACCTTAATTATATACTCAGGTCAATTGTGATGCTTATTTGTAACTTTACTATCAGGTATGGTCAGATGTTTCATTTAAGCTCTAATATAAATGAAACATCTGATAAAGTTTTGCAGTGCCTTTGTAAACAGCTGCTTGATCTGGAAACTTACTGCTAGAATCGCTACACTGAGCTGGTCACTCTCTTTACATATTGTCAAAGTAATTGTGTTGATCCTTGGGAAATCCACTGCTGTAGTCTTTCATTATAGCATATTAGATCTCTTTCAACTGGCTAATGTCTAGTCAACACATGTTTAGTCTACCCAACAAGAATGTATTAAGTATATTAAATGTAAAATTGCTGGTCTGTTTCTTTGAGAGTGAAAATGGAAGTTGAGTGCATTGTTAAGGCAATTTTATTATATACTTAACATTATAAGACAATGTTTGAGAGCCCTTATAGTAAGGGCACTGAATTACCACACACTATGTAGTCTTCTCCAGGTTTATTAATACATCTAAGAATGATACTCCTTGTGTCTTTTTATTTTTTATTCCTTGGCTAACACAGGCATAGTTCTGACATTAGTAATTATTTCATGTGATTAAAATAATTAAAAGGATGGTAAAGAGTTGATGCTTAAATTGCTTAAAACTAAATTAAGATAATATTTTGGACTTGTATAAAATATTCAGCATTTCTAGAAGGACAAATGTCTAATATAAAATAAATAAGCTGGGGACTTCCCTGGCAGTCCAGTGGTTAAGATTTCGCCTTTCAATGCACGGGGTGTGGGTTTGATGCCTGGTCGGGGAGCTAGGATCCCACATGCCTTGTGGCCAAAATACCACAACAAAAAACAGAAGCAATATTGTAACAAATTCAATAAAGGCTTTAAAAATGATCCACATAAAAAAAAACTTTAAAAAAATACTTTATTAAAAAATTTTTTTAAAAATAAATAAGCTGACTTATTTCAAAATGTTAGTAGGTAAGCATTTATGGTCCATTCTAATGAATACTGACCAAGCTACCTTATTTTAGACTTCTTATTTAATGACTAAAAGGTTAAAGTGTTATGTAAAAGAAGCTGCATGCAAATTAGGAAGAATTATTTTAGTATTAAACAATTCAGAGACTTTTGCTCAATATTTGTAAAATCAGTTTTATATAGATATTTTCATTTATGTTCTAACAGACTTTAGTACTATTAGGAACTTAAACATTTGTTGGTTTAATGAATAATCCATGTTTTTTCATGTACATTACATTGTGGGTTTTCCAAATACACACTCCTACAAATTTTTCTACCTTTAGCTACATGGTTTATTGTTTTTCAACCCAAGTTTCTTAGCCTTTGTGCCTACATTTATTATCATCTGCATGCAGAAGAACAGGAACCACTCGCTTAAAATACTTTACAAGGTACAATACTTTTATATCTCACTTTCTGTTTTGAAGCTGTTGAGCCGTTTTCCCCCAGAGGAAAGTTTCTCCATGCACCCTGTAAGAAAGCAGAATCTTCTAGGTGGTGGCATAGCCAGCCTCAGCCTCCTGACAAACTTTCATAGCTATCTCTGGAGTTATAGGGGTTTCTGTCCTACAGCTTCAAGTTAAGGGACTTCCGGAGTTTCATATCCAGAGACATGGTGTTGTCTAAGTCATTAGCTTATATGAAGCTAAGCCAAGTGATTTAAGATGGATTCAAAGGTAACAGAGAACTGAAGCTTTGTCCACCAGCAATGAGTTAGAGTGAAGACACCTTCTAAAATGCAGACTTAGCCTGGATGACACTAGACATGAAGTGGAAAAGGTAGCACTCCTGAGCAGTGCAAGCCGGGAAGGAGGCTTCATCGTACTACACAGGAAGTTTGCCGGCATTAAACTCTCATATACGCATGTATGCATGCGTGTGTGGATGTGTGAGCTATATATTCCCCAATGGGGAAAATCCGTTTTCAGCTTAGATCCCATTTAGTAACTTACTCTTCCTGCTGAGCTAAGTGAATTGAAACCACTCCTTTCATCACCACCACAGAGACTGACTAGAGTGCATGAGGGTGAACACAAATATTGAGATGAAAGCTGCAGGCCACACAAATATAAACAGAAGCCAATCCCCAATAATAAGCACATAGGAGCAAGCATTTTGAAGAGTACAGTAGAGGTAAGCAAAGGCTCCTCAACAACACCGCTGATGACATCCTGCACTCGAGATGAGCTTTGAAGAAGTCCATAATTAGGAAAAGAACAAGCTCAATGATGAAAGGGAGGAACCAGACCAAATTAGGATGGTTAGGAACGGTCAGCCAGAATGTGAACAATTGAAGAAGAGAAACATGAACCAGACAGGGTGATTTTTCTTAGCTCTGCTTGGGTAAGGAATATTTTTCACTAACTTCTAATGATGGAGTATTGGAAATGACCTCAGAACCCTCGTGTATTGTTTATGGCTTATTGTTATTTAAATAAACTCTACCTATTTACCATTCCTGACTGTGGACTCACAAATTCAATCCTAATTATTCTGTTAATGTTCAGAGATAAGAATTCTTTCAGGAAGACTGTAAACAGACGACTGCAGTCAAAATTCTGATACTCATGGGTGGACCAAATAAATAGCACTCTTGAATCAAACCGTGTCAGGGTGCTGCTACCCATTACACCTGCAAATCTGTGAATTATCTTCCGAGTAGTCACCTTGGGAGGATGTGCACTGCTTTGAAGAACAATGACGTCACCCAAGCCATTGTAGGAAGATCTCTTCGGGAATTTCTTTCAGAGTCCCTGATGTATGTTTTTGACTTTTGTGACCAGACAACATTTTCTTTTGAGGGTAAATTGAATAGCTAAATGGCATTCTGAACCAATTCTAATAAGCAAACTGTGTAATCATACTAGGAAAGGTACTCATTTTAATAGGTAAGCTCTATCATGCTTCCTAAAAGTCAGTCACATTACCTCGTACACACACTTGTGACCGTGTCTGATTACAAGGAGTGTGGCTTAGAAAGAAAGCTTAAAATTATTATAATCACAAGACTCATTTTCATTTTATTAGTGGCTTTTTAGACTATTGGGGGTCAAAAGAGTAAAGTGAGGAATGAGCCCCAAACAAAGCTTAATAAGAGAAAGAAGTCATTTAACATTCAGAGTGAGCCTTTCACAATGAAAGCACTGAGAGGTTCTTTGACCGTCTGCCGCATTATCTTTCTAACTGCATATTAAGAATAAGTGCATCTGAATCCTCCTGCAGGACTTTGGCTCTAAAATATTTTTCAGAACTGCCTAGAGAGTGAGTATGGACTCCAGAGCCAGAAGACCTGAGTTCTAATCCCACCTGTGCCTCTCTTAGCTGTATGATTTGGGACCATTTATTTAACCTCTGTGCCTCAGTTTCCTCATCTTAAAATGAAGATAAATAACATCATCTAACTCATTGTGCTGTTATAAGGATTAAACAAATTAACATACGTACAAGCACTTAGAACATGGCTTAGCACTTAGTGCCCAGGAATAGTAATAATAGCAATAACAGTAATTATTACTATTTTTAAAAAAATCAGACTCATGTTTTTGTGGCAGTAGTTGTTTGTTTTCTTTTGTTAAAATCCAAAATGTCCTTTGGGAGTAACCATTTTGTTCATCAGATGTCATAAGTATTACATAAACACATTTCACTTTTGGAGGATGAAGGTCTATAAAGAACATGTTCTAGGCTCGTCCAGCATTTGCCAAGTAGACATTTTAGAAATTTTGGGCAATGGTGGTCACATTAACGCAACTGTCACATTAATTAGATTTTTTAAAAGCTATAATATTATTATACGAACATCCTGCATAGTAGAAAATCTCTATGGATTTTTATTGTTAACATATACATTTCCACCAAACAATGTGTGGTAAGCAGAATAATGGCATTCCAAAAATGTCCATGTCTTAATCCCCAGAACCTGTGAATGTGTTACTTCACATGGCAAAAGGAACTTCGAGGATGTGATTAAGTTAAAAATCTGGAGATGGAATGATTATCCTGGATTATCTGGCTGAGCTCGGTGTAATCACAAGGGCCTTATAAGAAGGAGGCAGGTATGCCAAAGTCAAAGATGTGATGATGAAGCAGAGGTCTCCGTGATATGGCCATAAGCCAAGCCGAGGAATGCAGGCAGCTTCCAGAGGTTGGAAAGAGCAAGAAAATGGATTAATAGGAATGCATCCCTGCCAATTCATTTCAGCCCACTGATATTGAAGTCAAGACCATACATTTGAATCTTATTTCTGCCTATTTGTAGAATATTTCTGCTAGGTTCTGTGGATATAAGCTACACTCCAAATTCCCAACAATCAAGAAGCAGCTTGAGGGCTTCCCTGGTGGCGCAGTGGTTGAGAGTCCGCCTGTCGATGCAGGGGACACGGGTTTGTGCCCCGGTCCGGGAAGATCCGCATACCGCGTAGTGGCTGGGCCCGTGAGCCATGGCCGCTGAGCCTGCGCATCCGGAGCCTGTGCTCCACAACGGGAGAGGCCACAACAGTGAGAGGCCCGCGTACCGCAAAAAAAAAAAAAAAAAAAAAGATGCAGCTTGAGTGTTTATAGTCTATTATTTTTCCTGCATGTATTCACCTAGCAGAGTGCTTTGCATATAACAGCCAGAGAATAAGCATTTGTTGAATGAATAAATGTGTCTCATACATGTGAAACATTTGTCATAAGGGAGTGACTAAAGGGCTCAAATCAACCATTTATATCCTACTAGGTAATCAATACCCACGCGAATATGCTGTCAATACATTTATAGAGGCTACTACAACACAGAAGGAGAAAGTAATAAAATCAAAATCATTCAGCATAAAACTGTGAGTTAGAAAGATTAAAAATTATTCCTTCATTCCTTTCATAGATGCTGTAACTGAGGCACACGAAAGTGAAATCCTTCTGAGTGGTTTGCATATCTGAGAAGACCGCAAATTCCAAACTCTGGCCTTTTTCAGGCGTCTTTTGTGGAAAAAAAGAAAAGTCTTCCCAAGATCTTATGTTTTGCTGACCGAGTAATATTGAAAGAATTAGAAGATACATGGAAACCTCTGAAGCAGTCATCTGACTTTCAGAAATAAACTTCATCTCTGGGACCCCACTAAGCAGAATTCAGAGTAGAAGTCAGTATTTCATGTAAATGTACCTCTGTCTCTCAAGAAGTAATAAAACTGGAATAGGTGGACCACACTGCCAATGTATTTGATGCTAATAGAATCAGTGATACAGCCCAGTATCATCTCAAACTAAAATTGGGAACCTTTCACAGAAAGAATTATTTCAACCACTGCAAACAACTAGGAATCAGAGTAAGGAGAGAAATCACATTCTGCTCTCCTTTCACAAAGCAGCTGAAGAATATTACGTTGCTATTTCAATAAGAATAACAGTACACTGATAACAGACTCTCTTCAAAATTTAATAAAGCATTAGTCCCTTAATCAAAACATGACTATGAGGCTTGGACTGTCGCTGGAAAGCAGAATAATATGAACAAAAGAGAAATGGAACTGTGTCTGAATATCAACTCTACAAACAAATAACATCTCGTTATACATGCAGCAGTTAGAGACAGGAATTGCAAAGCCAGTCTCAACTCATCCTCGCCACCCAGGGAAAAGCTTAAATCAGGTACTCGAAGTAGGTACGTGATTAAACATCAGTTGATCAATCAATCAAATGCGATTACACATACATGACGATACATGCATTTTAATTTTTGCTTAGACCGAAAAGATTATCTACATTAAAAATATATATGTATAAAATAGCCACCAAAATTTGCAATTATAAGCATAAAGAAAATAAACTTTGATTTTAAATTGTATATGTAATTCATATAAAACAAAAGTTTTTCCTCTAATTCAGCATATGCAATGGCTAAAGAAAGTTTTCTTGGAATCAGACTGTCTGGGTCTAATTCCTGACTCTGCCACTTATACATTTAGGGCAAGAGAGTAAAACAGTTTTCTCATGGATAAGATTAAGATAATAATTGTTCCTACCTCATAGAGTTGTAAAAAGTTAATAAAGTAGTGCTGAAAACTCATACATTCACTATCACTATTCAGAAAGTAGAATTCATTGAAAAGTTTTAGAAATAAAAGCTGCCTGAGAAAGCTTGAATTCCATTGATGAATATATCATCATTGTCCCCCAAACCAAATGTGGTTATTTTGACTCATTTTAATCCCTGAATAATGATTTTTAAAAGTCATTTACACCTTGGGTACTCAAATCAATGTATTTATACAGGTTCGATCAAGTTTTAATGGTGCCATGACAGCATCTGATGCCATCTTACAAGCTAATTTTCAAGTTCAGGCTGACAAGTCATATTAACACTTTTTGCTCATGTGGACCATGAATTGCAGTGGATTAGTAATCTAATAAAACACACGAGACTGGTGTAGAGTTAATGTGCTATAATAGTTATGTATTATCAAATATGCATTTTTGAATTTTTTTGCTTTGATTTTATTTTTTATTTACGATATATTCTTTCAATTTCTGGAGCTGTTCTCCTTAAATGCTGGTGTGTCAGGTGGTACCTTTATGACCTATTTTCCTCTGACCTTCCCTTAGGACCTGGGCAAAGACCATAGTCTCTATAATCTTCATGCAACATCAACCCTTCCTATTAGGCCCTGTAAAAAGCACGGTGTGAGTCACCTTGGGCAAGAATCAGATATCAAGGAGACAAAGTGGAGAAATATGAGCACAGCTACAGCCAACACTGCCAGGTAGCTGGGATCCATGGAGAGAGTTTGTGTGGCAAGTGGAGGTGAGAGGTGTCAAACTGAAGCAGGACTGGGGCATTCTCAGTTCACACAAAGGAAAGGAGGGCCTGAGCATCTGGAATGTGAAAGGGAGATCTGGCCTCCATTACAGTCAGAATCAAAGGGCTGGGTTCTTTGGATGTCAATGGAGAGCTTTGCTTCCCCTTCCTGCCAAGGTTCCTAAGCTAATCGCTAGTCTCCTATTTGCTGCAATCTCATGGGAAGACTTCAACTATATTATATTTCCAACTCTATAGCTGTAGCTGTTCAACTAACACTCGTAGTCACTGTAGCTGTTCCATCTCCATGTCTCCTCTCATGCACTCTCCCAGGCTCTTCCAGCTGCCAGTAAACATTTGACCTAAAGCCATCCCATCTCTGCAATCTCACTATTCTTTCCTAGGTAAGACGCTGTAAAGTTCCTTTCCTTAAAATTTACCCTGTCCATGTCCCACTTCTTCTGGGTCTGTTTCTATAAGATGATTCATCCACTTAACTATTCAGTCAGTCCAACAGTCACCCACCCATTTATTTAACCACAGCGCATAATCCTACGGGCCACTCAACTAGCCAGATGCTAAAGATGTTCAGAGACAACAGGACAAACCCCTGCTTTTATGGGCTTGCCTTCTAGGGACAGGATAATGGAGTCATTTAACTCATTTTAACTTAATTACCTCTTTAAGAACCCTAACTCTAAATACAGCCAATGTTATGGATTGTGTTGTGTCCCTTCAAAATTCGTTATGTTGAGGGAATTCCCTGGTGGTCCAGGGGTTAGGACTCGACGCTTTCATTGCTGTGGCCTGGGTTCAATGCCTGGTCAGGGGACTAAGATCCTGCAAGCTGTGTGGCACAGCCAAAGAGCAAACAAAACAGAACAAGCAAAAACTCCGTATGTTGAATTCCTAACCCGCAATGTGACTGTCTTCGGAGATAGGATCTTTAGGGAGATAATTAAGGTTAAATAAAAGCACAAGGGTGGGGCCCTAATCCGATAGGTCTGGAGTCCTTATGAGAAGAGGAAGGGGCACCAGAAATGTGCCGGCACAAAGGGAAGGTCGTGTGAGGACACAGCTACAGGTGGTGGTTATCTGTAAGCCAAAGAGAGAAGAATCAGGAGAACCAAAACTGTCAACATTTTGACCTTGGACCTGTAGCTTTCAGAACTGTGAGAAAATAAATTTATGTTGTTTAAGACACCCAGTCTGTGGCGTTTTGTTATGGCAGCCCTAGCAAGTTAATACAGTCACATTCTGAGGTACTGAGGGTTAGGACTTCAATATGTGAACTGGGGAGAAACAAAATTCAGACCATAACACATAGTTACACATTGACTAAGGAGGAGGCAAAGCCAACTTGGCAAAGAATTTCAAGAAAAGTGTCCCGAGCAAAGCACAAGGTCCCTGGGGACAGGAGCGAGTTCCCCTTAAAGGCAGAATGGTCCATCTAGAAGTCCAGTGTGTTTAGGGCAAAATAGTCCGGGGAGAGTAACAAGGTCAACTTGGAGGCAAGGCCAGATTATATAGAACCGTGCAGGACACGGGAAGAGGTCTGAATCTCATTTAAGGGGGAGGCAAATTTGGATGGCTTTCAGCTGATGAGTGACATGATCCGATTTGTACTTTTGAAAGATCACCTTCTTCTTGATGTATAGGATGGGTTGTAGCTCGGCTAAAATGGAAGTGCCAATAACCGTTAGGAAGGGATGGGAAGAACCTAGATGACTGAAAATGGACTAGAAGGAAGTGATAGAGACAAAAAGAAATAGATGGACTTGAGAAATCTTTTGGAGGAAGGACCCTGAGGACTTGTTGATAGATTGATATTAGGGATGAAGGAAAGTGGAGATTCACAGATCGTATGTAGATTTTTTGCCTCGAATACTTGGGTGGATAGTAGGAGTATTTTACTGTGATAGGAGCACTAAGGAGGAACAAATTTGATGAAGGGTGGAAAATGAGCATTTGTGTTTAAATTGTTAAGGACAATAGTGTAAATATCCCTTAGTGACTCAGCTGACCAAATCACATGGGGTTTAGTTGTTGCTCTGTTTTGTTGTTAGCAAACATCTGGTTCTTGAACTACAAGATTCATTGGTGGGCTTCCCTGGTGGCGCAGTGGTTGAGAATCTGCCTGCTAATGCAGGGGACACGGGTTCGAGCCCTGGTCTGGGAGGATCCCACATGGCGCGGAGCAACTTGGCCCGTGAGCCACAACTACTGAGCCTGCGCATCTGGAGCCTGTGCTCCGCAACAAGAGAGGCCGCCATAGTGAGAGGCCCACGCACCGCGATGAAGAGTGGCCCCCGCTCGCCACAACTAGAGAAAGCCCTCGCACAGAAACGAAGACCCAACACAGCAAAAATTAATTAATTAATTAATAAACTCCTACCCGCAACATCTTCTAAAAAAAAAACATTCATTGTTGATGGCTGTCTTTTAATAAATGTTATTTCAGTCCAAGTCTCATTTTAACTTTTCTTCCCTATTTTCTTTCTTTCATGATATGCACAGCCTTCTGGTGGTTTTCTAGAAGCATAATTCCCATATGTAATTTTGTTCCTGTGGAAAAGTCCGTTTTGGATTACACTATCCAAAATAACGTTCCAGGAATAGAAACTCATGCATCCTATACTTGAGTACTAGTTATATATATAAAAATTAAACATCCAATAATCTTCTTCTACAGAATGCAGTAGACTTTAATAATATTTGATACAAAATAGCATTTGCAGTACCCTCAAGCTTGTAAAAGTTCATCCTCTTAGAACATTACGAAAGCTGTCCCATATTTAAGAACTACACGGTGCCGCTCACACACATGCCCTTCGCTAGCATCTCTCTTCAATTTTCTCTTGAATTTCTGAATAAGTGTTCATTTGAAGGAAAGTGGTTATAAGCACACAGAAGGGAGAGTAATCCTTTACGTTGCAGGGGACAGGGAGATACTGAGACACAGGTGAGTGATATGGTCGGGTTCACATTTTAGATGGATGGATTTTTCTGGGGACTGTGGAGGAATGGTAGGAAAATGGAAACACTTGCAGCAGGGGATCAGTGAGAGAACCATGCCAGCACAGAAGGGCAGGGAGACACAGCCAAGAAAGACCTGAACTAAGGCAGGTGGTAGAGGTAGAGAGGAAGAAGACACTGAAAAAAATATTTCTCACATAGAATGAGAAGCACCAGGTGACCAACTGCCAGTTTTCTGATTTGAGTGACGGTATATCAGGTAACGCCACCGACTGAAGGAAGAAAAACTAATAATAATAACACGTTGGAGGGGGATATTTGTAATGGTTAACTTCATGCATCAGCTTGACTGGACTCAGTGCACAGATTGAAACCTTATTTCTGGGTGTGTCTGTGAGGGTGCTACCAGACAAGATTAGCACTTGAGTGAGTGACTCAGAATGATAGACTGCCCTCTCCAAGGTTGCAGGGGCTGCAGGGGCATCATTCAATCCATTGAGGGCTTGAATAGGACAAAAGAGGGAGGAAGGAGGAATTTGAGAGATGTGCCCCTTTTTTCCTGCCTCACTGCCTGAGCTGGGACATCTCACCTCATCTTCTTCTGTCCTCAGCTTAGGATTAACACCATCAGCTCCCCCTGGTTCTCAGGCCTTCAGATTGAGTGTGAATTTCATCACCAGCTTTCCTGGATCCTCAGCTCACAGATGGAAGATTGTGGGACTCGTCAGCCTCCATAATCACATGATCCAACTCCTCATAATAAATCTCCTTCTACATATACAGAAACCTCTCTCTCTCTCTCTCAAGAAACACAAGGAAAGAATAGGGCACCGGTGGGGATGGATGCTTGGTGGCTGAGAAACAGAACAAAACAAAGCAAAACACAAGGAAATAACATACATACATATCTATCTATCTATCTATCTACCTATCTTTCTATCTATGTATATCTATATAAAACGAGATAGAGAGACAGAGAAATATCCTGTTGGTATTGATTCTGTTTCTATGGAGAGCCCTGACTAATACAACACAGGAGTGAAAGTAATTAATTGTTTTTTGAAAAGATGAGTTTGAGGTATTTGTGGATGTCCAAGAGGAGATGCTTTTAGGTAGAATCTCATAAAAGAGATCAAGACTAGAAATATACATTTGGGATTCACTGGCCATAACCAGTAGATGAATCCCCAAGAGTGTGAGATTGTCAGGAGGGGTCAAATAGATTTAAAAAAGCAAAGGGCCAAAGACAGAACCTGTGAAAACATCAAAATTTAAGTGGTGGAGAGAGATAGCAAAACATCTGGTAGCTATTGTTTTAATATATAAATGTACGATATATATTATAGAAATTCAATTAATAACTTTCATAATTAGACATTTATAAACCAGGAAAGGGAGAACTTTGCAATATGAAACCTGAAGATTTTGAAAGCATGATTTGACAGAAATTAATATCATTCTCCAGAAAACTGTATTTCATCTTGGTTTTAACATCAGTCCTAATATCAGTACTAATCTAATGTATAGCTGGAGTGAAACAAAACATGTGCATGCACACACATGCATACACACTGCTAAAGCAGTGTCAGCAAGAGTCTAAAATTCTGCAGCAGAGGCTTACCCTCATTACTATTATTATAGTCGTTTAAAAGATGTGATTCAGTGCAAAATTCCTCAGGGTGAAGTGCACAGAAGACTAGCAATCATACAGTACAAAGGAATTTGCCAATGGTCGGCAAGTTTCAGGAGAAGAAACAGTGAAAAGCTTTGCTAACACGTATTTAACAAATTCGAAATGTAAGTCTATGATGTTCACAAAATGCCAAATGTATTTAATAATCATTGATTATAAAGTGCTGTGCATGCACTTTCAAAGACTGTGCTGGTATTTTTTATCTTGAAAAACATATACTGTCTCATCATTTAAATTACATATTTGTTAACTTAAAAATTTTCCTTGTTATGATTATGTTTCTTTAAATTCTTGATTAATTTAAATAAACTAGATTAGCTGTTCAAAATTGATTCACAACTGCATTAAAAATATCAATAAAACAGCAATGTAAATATACTTACTCAAATTAATGTTTTAAATATAATAGTAAATAGAACTCCAGGGCAAATCTAAGATGTGAATCTGCAACTATGATGATTTCATACATGCATCCAAAAAATAAGAGTGAGAAGAGAAAAATAAGATAATACAAAATACCTGAGGATTTCTTGTTTTACCTCTGGCAGCTAGACCATTGTCTGTTATAAAACTGTGACAATTAGTGGCAGGAAGTTATCAAAGCTTTATGCTATTTTCAAAGAAAACATAGTTACTCTTCTAGTAAATCACAACATTTTCACAAATAAGCATAAAATAATGCTCATTATTTGGAAATAATCTACAAAAAAAACCAAACATAAGTCCCTAATTTTGAAAAAAAATTTGTGAACCCCATCACAAAGATAGTAACAAATGATATGTTCAAGAAAAAGCATAAGAACCTGTTATTGTGGGAGCAGCTGGGGGAGAAGCTGTTCTAAGTCCCATCTTGAGAGCAGAGGCTTGGCTCCACACTGCTGGAGCATGATGGGAAGGATCACAACAGAAGAACAGGCCAAGCATTCAGTTTGAAGTAGACCCAGTTGTTCCCACCTGGAGCCTTTCTCATGAATCCACGTCCAGCAGATGGGCGCATGAGAAAGGAAACAGGGTTCATGGGCTTCTATTTGCATTATCTCAGACAAAAGCTGCTTATTGTGAAGATTGAATGTCAGTATATGTAGAATAACATCAGGGAAAGGGAAAGAGTAGGAAATTCCAAAAACCTGTCCCCCAACACAAGCAGCAAATACACTGGCAAAAACAGTTGAAGTCAAGTTCATGAGAACTCTGGAAACGCATCAGATGTGAACAGCAAGCAGGTGAATGCTTAAATAAGAACAAAAGAGCTGAATCTCAGCTTTAACTTCTGAGAAAAATTCTGTCAAATCACTAGCTGTCTACTGAGCTAACAGAACAGAAACTTCAGTGGCCATACAGAATGAACAATACAGACTTTAGAAAATCAGTACAGAAAAATCACCATACAAACAAACAGCAACTACTCCAACAAGTAGCAACAAAAAGCCTTGGGAAGGAGGGAGAATCTGATCTCCAGATTTATTATATTATAATATTCAGAATGTCCAGTTTTAAACAAAATATTACAATTTGTACAAATAAACATGAAAGTATAGCCCATAAAAAGGAAAAAAAGAAATTACTTGAAACTATTCCTGAAGAAGCCCAGACACCAGACTTATTAAACAAAGACTTTAAATCAAGTATTTTAAATATATCCAAAGAGCTCAAAGAAGCCACATACAGATATCTAAAGCAAATCATTAGAAATCTGTCTCATCAAATAAAGAATATCAATAAAGAGATATAAATTATAAGAAGGAATCAAATAGAGATCCTAGTGCTGAAAAGTACAATAATTGAAATGAAAATTCTACTAGAAACTTTCAACCGCAGACTTGAGCAGATAAAATAATCAGTAAACTTCAGACAGGTCAATGGAGGTCATTTAGCCTGAGGAACAGAAAAGGAAAAGAAAAAGGAAAATGAACAGAGCCAAGAGACAGGTCAAACCTCCTAAAGTGTACCCTCATACACATAATAGGAATCTTAGTGGGAGAAGAGAAGAAGAATATTTGAATAATAATTGCTGAAAACTTCCCAAATTTGATGAAATATATAAATCTACACATCTAAGAAGCTCAACAAATCCAAATAGGAGAAATTTAAAGACATTTACACTGAGACACATTATAATCAAACCATCAACATCCAAGTGCATACACACACACACACACACACACACAGAGACACACAAGAATCTGAAAGCAACAAGAGAGAAGAGATTCATCATGTACAAGGGAACTTCAATAAGGTTAACAACTGATTTCTAATTAGAAACCATGAAGGCTAGGAAGCAGTGTGATGACATATTCAAAGTCCTGAAAGAACAAAAAAACTGTTAACCAATAATTCTATATCTGGCAAAACTATCTTTCAAAAATGAAGAAATTAAGACACTGCCAAAAAAAATGAGAAAGTTCACCACTAGTAGAAGTTCCCTATAAGAAATGCTAATGGGAGTCCTTCAGTCTGAAAGGGCACTAGACAGTTTTTTGAATCCATAGGAAGAAATAAAGAACACCAATAAAGGTAACTACATAGGTATACTCAGTATTACTATATTTTTGGTTTGGTTTGTAACATTTTATTTTCCTATGTGATATAACATATAACTACATAAGACAATAAGATACAGATCTACACTGAAAGGCAAACAATGTACAAAGGGGTAATTTGTGACAACAATGAAAAGGGAGTTTAGAGCTATATAAGATTTTGTATCTATTGAGAGCTATATCAGCAAAGATTTTGTATACTCTTGAACCTAAATTCAATTAAGTATTAATTTGAACTAGATTGTTATAAATTAAAATATTAATTGCATTAAAATGTTAAAGGGCAACCACTAAGAAAATAACTTAAAAATATTCAGTAAAGGAATGGGAAGAAAATCAAAATGAAATATTAGAAAAAATTCAATTAATCACAAAAGAAGGCAATACTGCAGGAAGTAAAGAACAAAAATAGATATGGCATTGGGAAAACGACTAGCAAAATGGTACAAGTAAGTTCTTCCTTATTAGTAACAACTTCAAATGTAAATGGATTAAAATCTACAACTAAAAGACAGAGATTGGAATAATTGATTTTAAAAATGATCTACATTTTTAAATGTAGTCTACAGAGATTAGTTTAGATCCAAGGACACCAATAGGTGGAAATACAAAGACCATAAAAGATCATCCATGCAAACAGTACTAAAACAGAGACAGAGTGGCTTAATTAATATCAGATAAAAGAGACTTTAAGACAAAAATGGTTATGAGACAAAGAAAAATATTATATAATGATAAAGTAGACAATACATCAAGACAATATAACAGTTATAAAAATATATCTCACCTAACAATCTCACCAAATGATACAAAGCAAAACCTGATAAATTTAAAGGGAGAAATTGAAAGTTTGAAAATAATAGCTGAAGACTTCAAAACTTCACTTTAAATAATGCATAGACCAACTAGACAAGAAAAAAAGGACAGGGAAATAGAAGACAACAAGACTATAAATCAATTAGATTTAACAGACAAATAGAGAATGTTCATTCCTTCCAACAACAGCAAAATACACATTCTTCTCTAGTGCACGTGAGAATATCTTCCAGGATATACCATATGTTAGGCCACAAAATAAGGCTCAATAAATTTAAAAAGATTGAATCATATAAATTTTCTGACCACAATGGAATGAAATTAAAGGTCAATAAAAAAAGATAATCTAGGGCTTCCCTCGTGGCTCAGTGGTTAAGAATCCGCCTGCCAATGCAGGGGACACGGGTTCAAGCTCTGGTCCGGGAAGATTCCACATGCCGTGGAGCAACTAAGCCCGTGCACCACAACTACTGAGCCTGTGCTCTAGAGCCCACGTGCCGCAACTACTGAAGCCCGCACGCCTAGAGCCTGTGCTCCGCAGCAAGAGAAGCCACCGCAATGAAAAGCCCGCGCACCACAATGAAGAGTAGCCCCCGCTCGCTGCAACTAGAGAAAGCCCGCAAGCAACAACAAAGACCCAACGCAGACAAAAATAAATTTAAAAAAAAAAAAAGAAAATCTGGAAAATTCATAAATATGTTAAAATTAAACACACTCTTGAACAACAAATCCGTTGAAGAAATCTCAGGGAAAGTTAGAGAATACTTTGCAATGAATGAAAACAAAAACACTGCACATGAAAATTTATGGCCTGTAATGAGAGCAGTGCTCAGACAGAAATTTATAACAGTAAATGCCCATGCTAAAAAAACAAACAACTCAATTATAAAATAGGCAGAGGACGTGAATGCACGTTTTTCTAAAGAAGACATAGAGATGGCCAACAAGCACATGAAAAGATGCTCAATATCACTAATCATCAGGAAAATGCAAATTAAAACCACAATGAGATATCACCTTACTCCTATCACAATGGCTATTATTAAAAAGACAACAAATAACGAGTGCTGGCGAGGATGAGGAGAAAAGGGAATCCTTGTGCACTGTTGGTGGGAATATAAATTGGTGCAGCCACTATGGAAAACCGTATAGAAACTCCTCAAACAATTAAAAATAGATCTACCATATGATCCAGTGATTCCGCTCATGGGTATTTACCCAAAGAAAATGAAAGCACTAATTTTAAAAGATATATGCACCCATTGTAGCATTATTTACAATAGACAAGATATGAAAGCAACCTAAGTGGTCATCAATAGGTGAATGGATAAAGTGGTATACGTATACAATGGAATGTTATCCAGCCATAAAAAAAAAATGAAATCTTGCCATGTGTGATAACATGGATGGACCTAGAGGGTATTTTGCTAAGTGAAATAAATCAGAAAGAATGGTAAATACTAGATGATTTCACTTACGTGTGGAATCTAAAAAATAAAACAAATGAGAACAACAACAAAAAAGCCCAGAAACAGAGTCATGGGCACAGAGAGCAAAGAGGTGGTTGTCAGAAGGGAGGAGGGAGGGGACATGAGAGAAACAGGTGAGGGAGAGGAATAGGTACAAACTTTCAGTAACAAAATAATTAATTCACAGGTATGAAATGTACAGTGCGGGGAACAGTGTCAATAATTATGTAACCTCTTTGTATGGTGACAGATGACAAGTAGACTTATCATGGTGATCATTTTGAAATGTATAGAAATAGCAAATCACTATGCTGTGTACCAGGAATTAACATAGTGTTGTAGGTCAACTATACTTCAAAAATAAACAAACAGACTCATGGAAAAAGAGATCATATTTGTGGTTACCAGAGACAGAGGATGGGAAAAGTGAGGATTGGATGAAGGCAGTCAAAAGGTACAAACCTTCAGTTATAAGATAAATAAGTACTAGGGATGTGACGTACTACATGATAAAGATAATTAACAATGCTGTACCTTATATATGAAACCTAAGAGTTCTTATCACAAGGAAAATTTTTTTTCTATTTAATGCTGTATGTATATGAGATGATGGATGTTCACTAAATTTACTGTGGCAATCATTCCATGATGTATGCAAGTCAAAATATTATGCTGTACATCTTAAACTTATACAGTGCTATATGTCAATTATATCTCAATAAATCTGGAAGAAAAAAAGAGAAATGTTCATTAAAATAACACATATAAATTTCTTCTCTTTTTTTTTATGATGGTTTTGTCATTACAGACTATACAACTGAATTACTGCCAATTGTTTTTCCTTTTTAGACGTTGTCTCAGATTGTACTAGTGACTTTTTTCCCTCCATGTTTTAACCTTTTACACATTCACTGCTCTAATTTTTTATATATATTCCCCCTTTCCTCCTTTTCCCCTTTTTCCTTTTTTTTCCATCAAATGATATAATTTCACTAAATGTTTGATATTTTTAAAAGCCTAAATTTGATTAAGATCTTTTTTTCAGCTAATAGTAATCCTTTACTTTTACACAATGTTTTAGCGTTAACAAAAGGTTATCATGATTCACTTTGTTATAAAGCAGAAACGAACACACCATTGTAAAGTAATTGTTCTCCAATAAAGATGTTAAAAAAAAAAAAGAAAAAAGAAATACTTCTTTTCAGATAGTGGTGCATCATGGTCGTCAGACGTGGCAGGGCGAGGTCGGCATCCAGCCGCCCCACACACCTGGGGAGAGCCGGCCCGAGGAGATGGGCACTTAGGAGGCTGAGGCAGCAGAGGGGTCAGTATTTCTGTGCTTCGAGGGCGGCCCCTGAATCTGCCTTGAGAACAACATGACATCATCTGGCTTCGTGGAAGTTTACATTTTTCCCTAATATCCCCCAAGTCTGGATAAACAGTATTTCTATTTCTTCCCTTAGAAAGCAGTTGATTTATTTACCTGCAGCAATTAATTTCATTTAAGGGGGCTGATAGAAATACTTATGATGTATCAGGATGAAAAATTTTAAAAAAATTAAAAAAAAAAAAGGTTATCATAATTGCACCATTTAGGATTCAAAACAAACTTGTGAAATAGATAGAAAAGACATTTGACTTCAGTAACAGCTCAGGAGCCAAGATATAGTTTATAGTATCAGAGAAAGGGGCAAATTCAGACCATCAGTCATATAAAGAGAAATACAGCTGTCAGTCACATGCTTTGTAAACTCTACCAAATAGAACCAGTTAAGGGACGAGCAATACAATTACGAATAATTTTATTTTTTTAAAAAAAGTCATCTTGGTGAAAAGTATTCAAACATAAAGTGTTGGAAACTCTGCACTGAAAACTCAAGATAAAACTTTGCTTGAAGACTGGAAAATCAAAACGTCAAAGAGAACATATATAGCAAACAATAAAGGGAATGCTAACACACAAACTATATCATCCGAGGTTAACTGAGGATTTGTCCCAAGATGAAGGAACTGCAAATCAATAGAAATTCCACGCGATTCAACAAAGCGGTACATTTTCACAAAGGATGACTTTATAAAAAACCTTACAAAATGATGCAAAGGATCTAAAAGTCAGAAACTAGATAAAAGCACCAGAAAAAAAGAAAGAAGCTCAAATACTCTGAACTAATACCTCAATTTATGCCCTTCAAAACAACCCCTAACAATTGGGAAGTGTCAGTACTGAGGACTTAACAGCATTCGACAGTTTCTTCTCAACTAAGTCATAGTCTGATTGTGGCCGGCAATTGCAATTAGGAAGGGAGAGAGGGAGGAAAGGAAGAAGGGTGGAGAGCCAGTGAAAGAACGAAAAACATGGAAAGAAGGGAGGAAGGGAGGGAGGGAGGGGAGGAAAGGAGCTAACCTGTGGCCAGAAGAGAACAGCTTAATGATTAGGAAATCAGATGGTACCACACCACCTCTCGCTGAAAATGAATGAGGTGAAAGCAGATGGCAGAGACAAGGATTTATGTGAGGAAAAGACAGTGGGAACAGTAAAAGCCTTTCCTAACGACACCAAAACTAGAAATCATTCTTGGCAAGAGCACGTCTAAATAAGTCCATTTTCGTCTCACGGTATCCTGTTGAGACCACTTAAAGAGTACATCACAGTAAATGCCCTCCACAGCTGAGACAGCCCTTAGTCTTGTGGGAGTCAATCACTGGTACTCCTTGGAACCCCCATAATCAATGTAATTCCAGGCTGTGTGTCTTTGCAGTGGCCATTAATATACCACTGGCATGTTGAGATAGTTAGGATCTGTTCGCTACGGGAACCACTGTCTAAGAGCCAGTACACTTACGTTCAGTTCAAGTAAACCCTGGTGACATAGGAAAAGGATCCAATAACATTCAACCAAAATTCTAAAGCAAGTTCTACAAGCAACCTACCATTTATGGAAGAATCAAGTACTTGACAAATCAAAGTATTCTCCCTTTAAGTAAAGCTAAATAAATAATGTGTTGTGACCACGACTCCACATATCAAAGGAAATGTGCACTGAAGGAATTAGTAAAAAATATAATGTCGCTTTGGGCTTCCATTTTTCAGCTTTCTTTGGTCATAAAAGTGACTTAGGACAATAATTATGCTGTTATTTCAGTAAAAATACAGCTCTCTAAGGAAATTTGCAAACTTTTTAAAGAGAAGTTGTTCTGTTTGGAAGTAGAGCATTGATCAAAATTGTAACATGAAGTAAAATTTTAACTTTTTCAGAATCAGGATTAAAATAAACTCAGTTTCATTAATATGAGGATATTAAAAAGTTAGCCTTTACCTAGGTGATGTTTGAAGTGTAATTTTATCCTCAGATTCTCAAGGGTTATCTGAGTAGCATTTCTATTTCTCTGAGAACCATTCTACCTAAAAATCTTTCTCTCATATAAATTTCATGAATTTATTATGTTGATCCAAGCAAAGCTTTCACTCTACCCTTCAATCGCCGGTACTTCTCTTAATGATTACAGATACTAAGAACTCGGTTTTGGTTTGGTCATTGTTTTTGTTTTCCATTTACAAATGTGGTGCAGGCTCCAATTTCATGATAGATTCTAAACATGGAGTTAAATTTTAGTTCTCAACTCTGGTGCCCACCAGAATCACCTGGGAGCTTTAAAATATATACCCAGGTTCCACACCAAAGATTCAGTTAATTATAGCCAGTCTCCACAAAAATCTGAGCATCGTTAGTTCTTGAACTTCTTCAAGTGAGTTTAGGTTGCGTCTAGGATTGAGACACGCTGGTGAAGGAAACCGAAAGCCACACGCCCCTTTTTTCCTATGATGATAATGACCGTAATAGGAATATTTCAGTCTGGAAAAATTAGAACTCAGGGCACTATATTGTTTAAGTCTGAAAAAGCATAAGACTAGAAAGGAGCATGCCATTGTAAAAAGACAGTTATTCATATATTATTCTAAAATTTTCCATATGTAAAATAACTCTTGGTAGATTCAGAATTAATTGCTATAGACCTAGTATGGAGAGACTGAACACAGCTATTAGCTCTGAACAAAAGGGTGAAATGGACAAAATGGGTCTGGCGTGTGCTGCTCTTCCCTTTCTTCTCTCTCCATCCCATTCCCTCTGAATTTTCAATACTACGCTCACTCCATAAGGCTTCTCTAGGAAGCTAAGTTCACAGGAAAATAATTCCAAAAGATAAGACAAATGACTCCTTCTCTGGAGTCAATTTTTTATTGTTTAACACACACCTGATAACACGATGACAATAGCCATGCAAACAAAGAGAAGTCTGATGAACAAAAATACATTACTAGTAAAGCAATTATACTCAAATAAAGATAAAAAAAAGAAAAAAATACATTACTAGATGGAATAGTTGTGCTTACCTTTAAATGTGGACATGTTTCTTTCCTGCGGTACTACATCCATAAGTTTCCTGGAAGATTTTCTTGGCTACAAAAGGAAAAACCATCTCTTTAGTTTTTAAACAAGGCAATAAAATGTGTTTGAAATTTGGCTGTGCCACTTTATGACCCTAGGAAAGAAACTTTTCTAAGCTTCAACTGTAGAATGATGAAATAATAAAATATAAACATCAGACAGAATAAGGCATCCAATACAGATGAAAAATTTCAGTAAGTATTAACTGTTATTATGATAAAACTATTTGAAGTTTCACCATTTTCTTAAGAAAACATTCTTTCATCTCAAGATTATTTATAGGCCTTGTTTTTTCAAAGCACTTTAACTACTATCATTTCATATTATACTTGGAGAAGACAGTCA
Source organism: Aethalodelphis obliquidens (assembly GCF_003676395.1). Taxonomy (NCBI): domain Eukaryota; kingdom Metazoa; phylum Chordata; class Mammalia; order Artiodactyla; family Delphinidae; genus Aethalodelphis; species Aethalodelphis obliquidens. Next base: position 11,627,664 of record NW_020837977.1, on the reverse strand, counting down.
CTGGAGACACGATAGCAATTTTTAAAAATCGTATTAGACATGTGGGTGAAGTTTTAGGGTATTGCTTATCAAAGAATCTCATCAGAATCACTTGGAAACTCTTTAAAATACAAATTCCTGTGCCACCCACAGATCAATCCAATGTGAATCTCATGGGGACCTTAAGCTGCTGAAGCAATTCTTATGCACAGTAAGGTTTGAGAATGGATTCTTTAGGAAGACACTTCACAATGTACAGAAGATTGTTTACACTCAGAGCTGTTCATAGACAAAGGAGTTATCCTGCAAGGGTTTTCTGTCTCTGGAGAGCAGAATGGCCATTTGGTGCAAAAGCTAGGGAACATCTTTAAACATAGGAAGGGTAACCAACCCATGGGAGCTAGGGTGAAGTTCCCTCCCAATCCAGAAATTCAATTCCAAGCAAATTTTTATAAAGCACCAATTATGAAACAGAAACTCCCATAAACATTTCACATAATTCATTTAACCAGTCCGCAAGAGAGTTTTTAGCTAAGGAAAATAAATTCACAGAAGTTACATTTTGTCCAAGAAGGGATCCAAATCTCAGCTTCTCATTCCAAATAGAGGATACTTTTCACCACTCTAACTCCTCTGGGCATAAAAACACTTCCTCTCTTGACTTTCCTGTTTCTCCTTAATAATCCCATCCACTCAGTCTCAAGGCCACATGTTGTTATCCAGCATGTCTCAGAGATATGATTATATCATTGCTGTGTCTTCCTCAGCCCCGTTTTTAATCAATATCCTATTGATTTCACTTCCAAAACTGTCCTCTCATATTTCCTTCTCTTCTGTCTTCCCAATCCCATGACTCCAGACCAAGTTCTATTATTGTATGGGCACCTTCCCCAGCCAATCCATTTTATTCATAGCCACTAAATTAACTTTCATAATGAAAAATCTAGAGTATGTTACTTCCTTGATTAAATATATGAAATACTCTCCCTTCCTACACACAAAAAAAAAACAGTCTGACATTTTTAACTAAATGAGTTTTCAAAGATTTTATATGAGAGCTTCCATCTGTGTGGGGAGCTCTGTTTCATACTATTCCTTTTCACCTACCATGATTTCCAACCAAATGGAACAATAGTTCCCTTGTCAACACAGCTCTGATTTTCTGGCCTCTTTCTGATTCCTCAGGTTGGTGGCCACCTGTCTGGTTACACCTCCCAGGCAAATGGGAGTTAGGATATCTGGTGTTCCAGATTTTTAGAAGCAGAAGCAGGGCAGTGTGGGGAATCAGGCAATATAATACAAGAGGCAATGTGTGGAGAAGAAAGGTCACCAAAATTTAGATGGAATATTGTCAATCTGAATGGGTTAAGCAGAAATAGAAAATTCATGTAGTGACAAATGGGACAGTAACCTAAGCTAGAAGAGAATAAATAAGTGGGGGAGAGAGGGAAAAACATGGAGAAATTTCCCAAGCCAAATCCTAGGACTTTTCATAGACGCCTTTGATCTCAAGCTGGGTGGGAAGAAAGATGTTAACATTGCTATTGTTCGTGTTTAGCCTGAACTTCTCTAATCCTGCCAATTTCTTAACAGTGATCTCATACCTATTAGTCATAACTTTTAGCACAGATTACCATCAGGGAGACTTCTCAGTAGCTCCCATGAAAATGATCATTCCTTCCTCTGAGTTCCCATAACCTGCTATTCTTATTTTTGTGACGCATTTGATTCCTCCTATTTGATCATAAGCTTTTTGAGGACAGGAATCATTTCATTGTCATTGTCGACTCTGCCCCGGCAGGGTCTGGCTGTCAACTAGCCCAGAACCTTCCCCTGTTTGTGTATGTGTGTGTTCTGTCTCTTCCTTCCTCCTCAGCATCTCCATTCACAAATGAAGAAAATTAGGTCAATGAATACTAACTGATATGTCCAGGGAAATAATCACCATGGAATTTGATTTGCCTGATCATTCTGTACTAAAGGACTCTCTTTTACTCAATCTCTTATAAAGCTGTATTATTTCACCCAAAATGGAGCAATTTTGGAGTAACTTTTCCAAGGAATTAGGATAGTCAATCGACCTGAGTATATGAGGAATTTATAGGAACCGTAAGAAATAGGAAAGAAATTCTTCTTGTGAAACCCAACAGCTACAATTACATAAACTTTATAAAAATTTTAAAACATGCGGAACACATTTTCAGCCCTACATCCTGTCAGCTAGTCTGCATCTAAAACCAAATGCTGAAAACCTGCTTTGCCTTTTGCTTCCCCATTTTTGCCTCATGGTTTCTAAAACCCCGTGACAAATCTAGTGGTCTCTGTCTCTCCAGGAGCAAAAGCAAACCTAATTCTCTTCTCTCTCTTGTTCTCTTGGTTTAGTCATCCATCAGCTACAGATTTGCTCTTCTTTCCTTCTCACCTACAGAATAGTTTTTCATGAAGCAGTCCCACCATCCAATAAAGCCATTTGTATTGGTTGGTTCTGCTTACCTAAGGAGTGAATCATCAGTTGGTTTCTGAGGTTCAGAATCAGCAGTGCCTCCGTATTATCTGTGGTAGATGAAGTGATGGTGCTAGAGGCAGACTGAGTGAACCAGGAAGGCAGGGAGAACTGCTCTAACTTTGCTGTGATTATAAAAGCATTGCTACTAAGGAAAGACGCAGGTCAAGATGAAGGATAACAGTGCTAATATTTTGGAAGTGGATTTAATTTGGTCTAGGTCAGCTTTCCTAAGGTATACATGTGTTAATATGTTTTTTAAAAATAAGGATTCCACTGTGAGATAATCTTAGCAAGCTATATCACGCTGCATATGCTAGAAAATTGCAATGCACATTTTTTACATATTAAAAGCTTTCAGTGATTAACATTGTTTAATGCATGATTCCTCAAATATAATCGACTGTAGAACTCCCTTTCTAATAAATGTCTGATGTATATGCTCCAAGGAACACACCTTGGAAAATGCTAATTTGTTCATATGTTTACATTATTGGATCAGGTAGATCATATCCAGACTCTTATACCCAAACTGTTCCCATATGTCCTTGTGATGGTTAAATGACATCTCAAACTAAAGGTGGTCCAAACAAACTTCCTCCACTCCCAAACCTGCCTTTCTCAGTCTTTTCTATATGAGTTGTCGGCGAACCAGTATGATTAGTTGCTAAGTCTAAACATCTTGGAGTTATCTTGGATTTGTTGTTTTTCCCTGTACCCTACATCCCATCCATTAGCAAATCTTATCATTGGCACATTCAAAATATATCAGCCTCTTACCATCTACAATTGTTACTACTCTTATTTCTATGCTATCATCATTTCTCACCTGGATTATCCCAATAGCTTTTGAATAGATCTTTTTGTTTTCATTGCATCCCTTCAAGTCTACTTTTAACACAGCAGCAGACCAATCCTGTAAGAATGTAAGTTAAAGGGTGTCCCTCCTCTGCTCGAAACCTTCCAACAACTTCCATCTCAGTGAAAGTGAAAGTCACAGACCTTACAATAGCTTCCAATGCCTTCAAGATCTCCACCACCCTCTCCCAGCCCTGTCCTCTGACCTAATTATTTACCATCCCCTGCCATGTGCTTCAATTATCCTGACCTCCTCATAATTCTTCTACCTCACAGTCTGCCCTATCCCAGAGCCTCACATCTTCTCTGTCTAGAACACTTGTCACCCACATACCAGTTTGGTCAACCCCCTCACATTTTAAAAATCTTTATTCAAACATCATGTTATAAGTGAAGTCTTCTTTGGCCACCTTCTTTAATATTGCAACCTGCCCCAGGGCACCCTTCCCATGTCCTTGCTGCTTTTTTTCTTCACAGCATTTACCATCTGCTGACACATTGCATCACTGGCTTACTTAGTGTGTTTATTGGTTCTCTCCCTCCTTAAAAGGTAAGCTTCAAGAGGGCAGAATTTGTGCCTGTTTTGTTCAGTGTCTTGTGTGTAGCAGATACTCATTCCATGTTTGTTGAGAGTTTCTTTACTTACGTTTTAATAGAATGGGTATTCCTACAAATTTAAAACATGTTTGACAGTGAGATTCATGTTATATTGTCTAGAATAGACATTAACAGGCAAGAAAGTATTATAATTTATATTATTAATTAACAATGTAGAGCAAACAGGACTGGATTAGGGATAAACTTATCCTGGTTTTTGGGCTCAGTTCTGCCAGTAAAACTTTGTGCCTTTTGAACTTCTGTCTCCTCTTTTGAAATGTAAGAGTAATAAAACTGAGTTTCTCAGGGTAGATGTGGGAATAAAATGAGACAATGAATTAATTTATATTTTCATTCAAGTGTAACAGGCATCGTTCAAGGCATTAATGTGAAAGCATTTTGTAAATGCAGAAAGCCCAGGGTAAATATAAGGACATGTTCTTTTCAATAACAAAAAATTTTGTTGAGTGATTTTGAACAGCAATGCATTTAAAAGCTGATCATAAATTGCATACACATTATCGCTTCAAACTGTAAAAGTCGGAATCAAAACATTTATTAGTGAAATCTTATGCATTTTTTGAAAATACTCTGGAAACCAGAAAAATTAAAACTACAAAAACAAGCGATTTGGAGATGTTTTACCCACCAAAATGAAGTTTGAATAAATTGGCAACTTCTAAAAAATTAAACCTCAAGCTAAACTTAAAAACCAACACACATTACTACTGCACAACACAACAATAAAATAAGCTCAAAAAATCTGAATTTCCATAGATCTACCTTGTTAAAAAAGCATCAGATCCGTGCCCTAAATCATGTAGCTATGGGAAGGTTCCCATGAGATGTGCATCTGGCCCAGTATCTTCAGACCGCACACTGAATCAGAAAGACTTCCGATGGTGACAAAATGAGACCATCTTTAGCCCTTCCCCCACTTTTGTCTTATTTGGGTCAAACAAGATGGATATCAGAAGTACACAATCTTCAGTTTTGTCTGAAAATCAACTCAAGTGAATACATTTTGCTTCACTGGCTTCCATTATTGTTATGACAGGAAATAACTTTAATGAGATTTGAAACAACGCTTTAAGGGACTATATTAAAATTGAGCTGGCTGATTCTTTTTCATTTACAATAACATTTTATACATTAGGGATATGTCTGTCTGTAACACTCTTCAATTTATTATTTACATGGAAAAATGGAAAATTTTAAGGTCTTTAACCAAAATATTAAGGTCCAGAATTGAATGTTAAAAAAGGAAGAAAAAAGCCCTGTGTGATATTCACACTTGAATTCAAATACAAATTTTCAACAATTTTTAAATTTATATAGTATGGAGACATTGGATCCACTCTTTGAGGTATCACATTACATGAGGTCATTAATTAAGTCTTTAAAAATCATTTGTGAAAGTTGCCACTCAATTCATTAATCAAAGTGAAAACGATATACAGGAAAAATTAATATCCTGAAATACCTTTTTCAAAAGGAAAATTAGCAGCTAACAAAATATTCACAAAGGAGCCACCTATAAACCAGACGAAGAGGGTTTATTATGTAGCTAGAGAAATGATACAGTTTTGTAAAGGGAGGATTAATTTTTTAAGTCCCCATTTATACTTTAAATACCAAGAAGGCTTTAAACAGGGCAATGATAATTTATCACCTTCCTTAGACTTCAGGTATTTCATGCTATCTAGAGTGTTGCCACATTACCGTGTAGGTGCTCAGTAAAAAGTAATGGAACTGAGTTGAATTTTATGGCTTCTTGGAAAATAGCGTTTGACTGTAGACCATGAAGTGCTCTTCTTTGAACAGTACAGATTTCCTGTTCTTTCCTCCATTTTGGTGACTGTGTTGAGCAAAAAATAAGTAAATATATAATGTAAATACCTAACAGTAGTTTGAACACTACGGGCATCCTTCTAACTGCCCAGCAGAAGCAACGAGCTCCTCAGCTTATGTGATAAAGTGAATGGAATAAATTCGGGAGCATCTTCGCTGACACTATTGAAAAGACAATAAAATTAGGCACTGATTTTTCTGAAAGTTAATTAACTCTAATGACTAAACCAAGAGCAGAATTCAACTATCACCTGATTGGAGAATAAATATGTGTGTGTGTGTGTGTGTGTGTGTGTGTGTGTGTGTGTGTGTCTGAATAAATAAAGCAATCCAAAGACAGCAGACCCATGTAAACCCATGTGATATCATTCTTCCAGATCTTCTTGTACATGGGCCTCAGCTTTTCAGAAGCTCTAACATGGGTGAAGATGTGGAAGCAGAGACACACCGATTGTAAAAGAATGAGAAGTATAATCTCATATAAAACTACACTGTCTTTTAAAAAGTCTTTTGTGTCCCGCAAAGAAGCAATTTTTCATGTTTGTGTTTCAAGAAGAACTGGAGTGTGAACGGCTTAAAACCAATTCTATTTGTTGAAAAACAGAGTATCATAACTTTGACATTGTGAGATCCTAAGTAATTGAAACAATTGTGCCTCCCTTTAACTTTGACTTTTCTTTCACCTTGCCTAGAGTCTGATCACATTCCTGGATACCAAGAGGGAAAATGCTGATTCCTCTAGCATAGGCTGATGTTTTTTCCGCATACCAAGGGCTTAGTTCAGGTGAAACCGAAGACTACAGGACAACATTTATAAGGAACTAATTCCACCCATCCCGCCATCCATATATATAAACACTTGTCTCCCCAAAAACTGCAGGAGCAATGCAGTCTGTTCATAGATTTTTCTTGTGAATGAGAAAAGTAGACTTTGCTGAGTAAGAAAAATGAATGAATTCCTAAAGTTGCAGATTAAAGCAGGTGTAAAAAGGCCTCTGCTCCCTTGTGGTAAGTGTCACCAGTTGACAGGAAGCTTCTCATCCTGCAGCATTCCAAACCATTTGGTCTCTGCCAGAAAACAACAGCTGCTACAACCCAACTGTGCCCTTCAGTGTCTGATGAGCCCCATATACAGCTAATTTCCATTCACTTTACAAACTGTTTGTTTCCAAGAGATAAATATTGGAAAGAGTTTGGGCTAGCAGACATTTGGTAAATGTGAAGTTAGATGCTTCGATATAGCAAATGGTGCTTTGTCAGATATCCATATATTAATGAACTATATCTGATACGTGTGCGTGTATATATACACATGCACCTATATCATATCTTATTCTAGAAATGGTTTAAGGTAACTAAATGAGCCCTGAATTTCTCTTTTTACTTTCATAGTCTAATTCACCTGCAGACCTTTCTGGGGGGAAGTTCCTGTGAATTCACAGAAGTAGAAAATATGACTAATGGCTTATCTGTCTTCTCTCTCAACTAAGGAAAATAGCAAGTGTTTCTGCCATCAAATCTCTATTTTGATTAATAAGGAAGGTTTTTGTTTGTTTTTAATATCCTAAGTCCCTAGACCAAGTCCACATCCTTTTCAGCAAGTGACTCCTCGTTTTCTCGGCCAAACAATTATAAATTCAAATTTTTCTTTGCTAAGGCCATAAGCATTCTTTGCTTGGCCCAGATTCGTTCAGTTTTCTTTCACGTGCACTGCAGTGAAATGTTAGCCCTGCCATGCATCCTGCCAACCTGCTAATCACATCCCTGCCACTGTCCAACGTCTTGTGCAAGACCTCAGCCACTCTGAGGGCTTTGTCATCTCCACCAAAGCTGTGCTGTAGACAGCTCAGGCTGGTTGCTGAGATCCAAGACTCTGGGAGCTAGACGATGTCATATTGGCTCACTGAAGTTGACCATGTTGGGAGCATTTCTACCATGGAAATCACCAAATGCTATAAATCAGAACTTTTATTTTTCTTTTCAGACAGCAGGTGCACCAGAACACTGCTGACAAATCTTTCTCCCAAACTATGACAGTATCATGTTAAACTGCCATGATCCTAATCAAACTACTTGGATCCAAAGACCCATTTTACTACATGACATTGACTAAGTTACTTAACTTTCGCAAATATTAGTTTTATCTTAATGGGGTAATGTTGGTTCCTATCTCATAGGGGTCTTCTGAGGATTAAACGAGATGATTTTTATAAATATCTAAAGGTACACAGCACTTAGTAAATGCTAATTGCTATTATCAATGTTTAGTATTATTTCTTATTTTTTTAATTTTTAGTAAAATAAACTTTTGCACCCACTCCCATCTACTTCTTGTAGGGAAATTCTCACTGTTGTCATCCAATAATATAAAAATTTATGCAATCTAAGGATACAAAAATCTGGCAGCATGGAATCAATTAATGAATGGCAATAAAATAATCCCTTTTAGGAAGCAAAAGATTACTCGTGCAGGGTTATGTCTCTTCCACAGCAGTAGAGGGCCCTGAATGCTGGATGATGTGTACCTTTTCTCCATACATTTCTATTCTAGCAGCAGGAGAAAAAAATTCTCACAGAATCCTGTTCTACACAGAGGAAAGTGTTCACCATGCACTCATTCATTTGTTCATTTAAATGTTAAGCATTTATTATGTTTGGCAACAGGCTCACGATCTTGGGGAAGTAAGAGAATAACAACTAAAGTTAACTGAGCATTCACAGGCACAACTGTATTTTACAAAGTCTGTAAGGTAGTTACCATCATCATTCTCACATTGCAAATAAGAAAACTGAGGAACAGAGAAGTTAAGAACTTGCTAAATCCATAGAACTGTGGAAACTGTCCACAGTTTCTGGAAACTGTTCAGAAACTGTCACCAGCCTTATCCCTATCTTTTGAGAGAAGAGAAAATAAATACAAAATGACTTCTTTCAAAATATACCCGGGACAGAGGAATGCAACCTATACCATATGCAATATACACTACAGTGCCATTCCAACGACTCCTACTAAAATTCTGAAAAGCTATAAGAGGAAAGGTCATGATACATGCTGATTGACTCACCCATGTTCATCCTTTCAACAGTTGTGTATGTGTTGGGGGGGTGGAAGGTGGCAAATTATGTGCCAGTCAACTGGTCATATGCTTGGTGATGGGGAAACTTCAATGAACCAAACAAACTGAATTCCTGCCCTAGTAGGGCTTATGGGTTGAGCATCAAATACCTATACAAGCGAACAACAAAATGTGATTGAGAGAAGTCTTCAGAGCCTTGTGACTTAAAGTGCGGTCCAAGGATGGTTGAAATCAACGTGTGCTTTGTGTTCCAGTCACAAAAATCAATGAAATGTATTAATTTTGTAAAAGAGGCCAGGAATACAACAGGATTAGAAACACTGAAAACCAGCAAAGCATGTGATAACTGGGCAGAGGCATTTTTTAGCAACAAAGATAGAAACACCAACGTTCAGGAAGACATGTATTTAGAAGTTATTGGAAGAGCTGTCTAGGAAGAGGGAACATTGACACCAGACTGCATCTGACCACAAATGGGCAATTTACCTCTGGCTTACCAGAAAAAAAATGTAGCAATCTAACAATCTAAATGCCCATTTAGACAAAGTCCTAGAGACAGTCACCATGTTCTCCCAAATCTATCCCCTCATCCCACCCTCAGGATCAAGCAAGTGTCTGTGTTAATCAAACTACCTGAACCAGGCAAAGGCAGGATACAAGCCTTCCTTCAAGGTTTCTGGCTTTTAAGTGGGCATCATAAAAGTATAACAGGGGCTTCCCTGGTGGCACAGTGGTTGAGAGTCCGCCTGCTGATGCAGGAGACACGGGTTCGTGCCCCGGTCTGGGAAGGTCCCACATGCCACGGAGCGGCTAGGCCCGTGAGCCATGGCCACTGAGCCTGCGCGTCCGGAGCCTGTGCTCCGCAACGGGAGAGGCCACAACAGTGAGAGGCCCGTGTACTGCAAAAAAAAAAAAAAAAGTAAAACAGTATAACCGAACAGGGATTATCCATCTCTCTAATTTAACTATGTGGAAGGGGCATGCAAATTTTGGACCCAGCTCCAGGGTATTCCAGTTCTCTCATTGAAACAGAGCATGGCCCTGTGGTCTACGCCCCCCGTGTCCTCAGTCTGCCTTTTGTCTGTGGAAAAACTTAGCCAAAGAATAAGATTAATCAGAGAAGTAAGAAAATGCAGAAGCAAAGAAAAGCAGTCACACAGGACAAAATAATAACAGTTTAGTCATGAAGCAAAGCCAAGGACCTTCAGTTGCTCCTCAAGGGCTACAGATAATATTCTGAGCCGTGTCCCGTGAGCTGTCTTATAGGTACTGAAACCCCCATCAGGTGGGAGAAGTTAACTACATGATGAGCAGACTGTAGCCATGACATGAGCTGCTACAATTCCGAGAATTGGCCTCAAGGAAATGGGAACAAACCGATCCTGGAAATGAAGATTAACTATACTTAAAACAATCAAGATGACGCCGGTCAGACCACCGCAGGACCAGTTTCAAGATGACTGTCAGAGCTGCCTGTGCTGTTTCTGCATGGAGCCCCCTCCTTTCATCTGTGAAACCTCTTGCCCCCTGGTTGCCAGTGGGGCGAGTCAGCCTTTGGACAGGAGTCCGCCCTTCCCCTGGTTGCCGGCATCCAAATTAAAGCAAACTCTCCTTTCCATCAACCTCGTCTCTTTAGTGGCTTTTGAGCAGCCGAAGCCCACTTTTGGTTACATCATGACTATAGGCTGAAATCAAGTCGATCCTGAAGTGCTTTTAGTCTCAGGATTTTTAGCACATTACCAAACAGAAAATTCTAAATACATAAATGAACAAGAAAATGAATGAAAACATGGACCACATGTCTCTGATATGGGTTAACTTCTTGAAAGTCTTTTCCAAGGTCCATTCCGAGGGTCTATTTAAAATGGGCATCCGTCTTGCTCTCTTCCTCAGCTTCATCTACTCTTTCTTACTTTGTCTTTTCTCTGATAAAAGGCTTCAATGTGTTTAGTTTGTGAGGATTGTCTTCCGTTTGATCTAAAAAGATTAATACCAGACACTTCCAAAACTAGTGAATTACGAGATCAGTGGACTAATTGAAATGACTTGGTTCGTCTTCAGTGCTCCCAGACTTTTCCCTTTTATTCTTCAGTGGAGTTCTATCACCTAGAGATGTGTGTATTTCGTTTTAATTTGTGTCCCTTATTACAGTGTTAGCACCATGAGGGTGGGGATCATGTCTGTCTCCACAGCTGTCCTGTCTGCAACATCTAGCACATTATACGGTATAGTAAATACTCAACAAATATTTGCAAGAAAAAAGTATCCATTTCTACCCCACCTGCTCATAATCTCAACAGGGCGCCTTTGGATACTTCTTATTCCTAAGAAAAGTATGTGTGTGTTGCAGGGGGACTATGTCAACGTTAAGTGGACAGTGGAATAGAACAGAGCTCCAGCTAGCATACGACTCTTCAAAACGGCCACTGGGATTCTATATACCATTCTGGAACCCTGTAGTGTGGGACAAAGGATGGTCTCTAGAACGGTGTTATCCATAAACTTTTATATATATCCATATAAAACTTTCTGTAATGATGGAAACATTCTATACCTGCACTGGTCAATAGGGTAGACACCAAGGGCAGATGGATATCATGTCCAACTAGTCACCTGACAAGACTAGTTCAATTAAGGAATGTATTTTATTTCCATTCATTTAAATTAGGATTAAAATTGCCACATATGACTAGTGACTACCGTATTGGACAACAAAGCTCTAGGTTCAAAACTGGCACTAGGCCACGTGCTGACATGGCCTGTGCTTTGATGTCAAGGCACAATCGACAATCATCCCAACCAAATACTTCAGAGTAGGACTACAGGACAGCCATCGTTTTCACAAAATTATTTTTGCTCTCTTGTGTCTGGAGGATAGAATACTACCTACTGAATGACAGTTCTTATTGACTCCAAGCCTCTAATTAATATAAACAATAACCTTCAAGCTAAATAATTTACACCTCTTTAAAATTTCTTAAAGGCCAGCACAGTCTTATCTGGTTGTCCTGTCAGTGATGGGATTCAGAACATGCTTCCCTAAAACAATGACACCTTGGCATACTGATTAAGTTGAAGGAATTTAAGAAGTGGCAGGTGCAAGAAGGACTTTCTGGGGACTTCCCTGGTGGTGCAGTGGTTAAGAATCCGCCCGCCAATGCGGGGGACACGAGTTCGAGCCCTGGTCTGGGAAGATCCCACATGCCGCAGAGCAACTGAGCCCACGAACCACAACTACTGAGCCCGTGTGCTGCAACTACTGAAGCCCATGTGCCTAGAGCCCGTGCTCCACACCAAGAGAAGCCACCACAATGAGAAGCCCACGCACCGCAATGAAGAGTCGCCCCCGCTCGCCGCAGCTAGAGAAACCCTGCCCACAGCAATGAAGACCCAGGGCAGACAAAAATAAAAAATAAAAATAAAAGAAAGAAGGACTCTCTGAATCCCCCCTTCTCCCTTGAAGCAGGTGTTAAGACCCTCATGCGAGAGGTGCTTCCTTGTACCTGAAAGAAAGGAGCATCCTTATCTCCGAAGACAGAGAGATGTTGAGAGGAATCAGAATGAACTGACTTCACTCATTTCCCCCCAGTTTACTACCCATAGCTTGTGCCCTTTTGTCCTATCATGTTTTTCCATAACGTTTTACTCTTTATCAAACCTAGTACAACACTCTCAGCTTAACTATTTCTTTGAATCTTGACTTCCTGATGAAGGCTCTCATGTCATAGAAAACTTGTGTTAAATAAATTTGTGTGCTTTTCTCTTATTAATCTGCCTTTGTCAGTTTAATTTTCAGGCCCAGCCAGGGACCCTAAAAGGGTGGAGGAAAACTTTTTCCTTCCTACACCAGCCTTCCAGGAGGCCTGGGAGAGAAAGGGTGTTGTTGCCTATGACAATGGTCTGGCTAAGATAGCCAGGGTTGTCGAGCAAAGTGTCAAACCAGTATCCTGCCGATCCCATTGTATTGAATGAGCAGGAACTATTGAGAGGAAGTGAGAAAAACAGTGATAAATGGGAACAGGAGAGGGGAAGGTGTACAAGACAGAGGTGAGGAATGCCACAGCGGGCGTAACACCATGAATGTATTTGCAAGGTTGCCAACTCTATCACAAGTAAAATTTGAAAACTTCTTATCAACTTGGAGTTTATCCACCTTAAACCCTAAGATTGTCATCCTTGTCCTATTAACATCATTATGTGGTATTGGAGATGGGGCAACAGTAATGACAGGGACAGAAGAGTATGATCCCCATTGAGGTAAAAAGAGCCTTAGGGCTTCCGGTGAGCCTGACCGGAAAGGGAAGGCAGATTCCACAGCGCGTGTGAAGCCATGTTTTCCCAAGACTTTTCACTCCTCCTACGGAAATACTCAGGCTTAACCGTTTCTCTGAGTCTTCATCTCCTGATGAAGGAGCCCATGTCATGTAAAACTGACATTAAATAAATCTGTCTGCTCTCCTCCTGTTCATCTGTCTTCATCAGTTTAATTTTCAGGCCCAGCCAGGGACCCTAAGAGAGTTGAGGGAAATTTTTTCCTCCCCTCCACCAGCCTTCCAGGAGGGCTGGGGGAAGGGTGTGGGTGTTTGTGTGTGAAGTAATCACTTTAATTTCAAACTGCATTGCTCCCTCACTGTTTCCTGCTCTTTAGCAGGGGGTCTCTAACCTGTTCAGAGGTAACAATACTTTAAACCAAAGAGGTATTTCCGAGTCTCTCCTAAAAACGGCAGAGCCAGAGCTCTCCCGCAGGGCTGGGCGCCCCTGGCCTCCCATTATTCATGGACGGGCTGCTCAGAACCACTTCCACCATCTGTCTCCAGCTGCGTTGGTATAACAGAAAGTCAAACGTGCTCCAACAAGCTGCAAACCCGCACTGATTGTAAAAACCACCATTTCTATTTCATTTGGCTAGTAAACAATCTCACACTATTAGGATGGTTAATTATAAATAACAGTCTAGACTCTTTTAATTGAAATCTACATTTATTCAGAGCCTTTTCATGAGACTAGAATTAAGAAACAAAAAAGCATTAGCAATGAAGAGCAATGGACCACACTATTCAAGTAGGAAAACCTCAAAATCTAAGCATTATAAAGTGTCTCTTACAAGTAACCTTACTTTCCATTTTAGCAGAAATTTTCCTCTCCTGTTCTTAAACGGCATCAATATTTTAAGTGTTCCATCATTCCTGAACTGAAGCAAGGGTTGTCAGTGTTACTTGGACACTAAAGTGTACCTACAGAAGTAACTGATGGAGTATACAGGTGTTTTAAAGCGAAAGAGGAAATTCACGAAAATCCATTCTTTCCTTTAAAAATATTCATGGTTGCCTATTGCACACAATTAACTGAGCTAAATGCTGTATGGCAGTGATTTTGGAAAGTTTGATTGCAATAAGGAACATATTTTATAATATGACACAGTATACACTTACAAATGTATTTATATGACAAAATTTTATGAAACAACATTTAATCTTAATATGTGTGATACCTCCTGATACCTTCTATCCTCTTCGAATCAATCATTTATTCTTATAATTTGTTTAATAAAAATGATGATAAAGCCACTAAATTAATTTCAAAACCCACTAATGAGTTGAAATCTGCAGTATGAAAATCATATTGAAGAAATAGCAAGATAAATAATACTCCACTTCCTGTCCTTAAGGAGCTTAGGATCAAATAGCAAAAATAAAACAAAAATATTTTTAAAGAGAAATAATACCAATCAGAAGAAGGAGAGAAAAGGAAACAGCCTCAGAGTTTAATTAAGGAGGGATTATATTAAGAGAATATTACAGGCAACATGAAAGTTGAAAAAAAAGAGATCACACTCCGTCAAGATGATGGTTTAATGGAGAAGCTGATGTTTATGATGGAACTTGAAAGCAGGTAGGATTTTGAGAGGCAGATATACAGAGGAGTAGAAATGGTATTCCAGATGGAGTTCACAGCATGGGCCAAGGCACACAGATGAACAGGGACAGGAGGGGCAAATTTCGGAAACACTGAGTCATCTACTTTGGCTGGAGAATAATGTTTAGTCTGAAGTAATAGAAAAGAACGTTGGAAGGATATAAGGGACATTGCGGGTCAGAGTAAGTATTATTTTAAAATTCACTAAACAATGAGGAAGAATGTAAAACTGTCCATCCATCCAAGCACCCAACAAGAATTTATTAAGCTGTAACAGGCAAGATCCTCTACAAGGTACAGGAGAAAATGAGTAAGAAACAACTCCTGTTCCTTTACTGTTTATATTCTTGCAAATGCATAAAACTATTAAGCAATTAGCAATAACACAAGAAGAAGCCATTTAAGAAAATTAAGCTGGCAGCCTCTTGGTGAAGAATTTTGATCTGTAAGCGACTGAAAGCAGGAAAGTCAATTATGAAATGAGAAAGACTAATTGTCCAGTAAGCTCAAAGGTGAAATGGAACTGTTTCTGTAGGTCTGCATGTTTTAACTCTGCCAGTCAAACTTCTTTTGTTCTTCTTTTACTGAGAAATTTGTATGAGTTTGGTGGCTCCCCATCTTCAAGGCCAGTTCGGCCTTCCTTGGCCGTGATGTCCCTACAGAACCATCTGTGCATCCTCTATCACTCGTTTTTTTTAGGCGCTATGATACGTTTATGTATATCTGTTTTGTCCGACAGGTTGCATCTTAATATCTTTAGAGCATCATTTTTGCCAGTCATAAACTCAGTCTCAGCTGGAGATAACATACTCTCCCTCTTGTCTGCTATTTGCCTTGTTTCACGTTTTCTGTCATGGTGGATTTTATTAACACAAAAGGAAGGGTATTAAATTGTTATTAAACAGATGTTTATTAGCTCATTTCACCATTACATCCAGCCAACCCGTGCCTTGGACTTCTAAGTGCTATAGATGTTACAGTAACTCACGCTCCTCTAGCACTAGGGAAAAGGTAGCCTTATTGTTTAGCTGCGTGATTTATGTTTGGACGGTTATCATCTCCTTTTCTCTTTTTTTCAAATCTATTGTATGGTTTTTCTCTTTTATTCTAAAACAAATACTTTCATCCCTTTTTACTTAAGGTAGTGGAATCGGTCATAAAAGGGGCCACTTGGTATCAGAACACCCTCACATATTTGCCTAATAATCCCTTTTAAGTAATCTGGCCCGTGGTTAATGGCTTTTTTTTAAGCCAGTCATACACTTAGAATCAAAATTAGCATCTAAATGAGGATGTTTTAAAACGCATGCCTAGGGGTTGCCGATTTCACCTTTTTTATAGTTTGCCATGTTAAATTATGTAAAATAGAAAGGGTATTTTAGTATTTAATGAGCTAATGCAAAACCTATTGAGACTGCCTCCCATACCCCCTTTTCCCTTCTACAGCCTACCAAATGCTCTTTAAGGTATGAGAAATGGCCATGAATTTTAAAGCTTGTGTCAGAATGCAGAGAACCCTTTAGTTCTCGGCAACTACCACCCCTCATCAAAAGCAAGGTATCACTAGGAAAATGCTAAGTGCTGGGGATCTGGTCAAACATTGTTATCTGATGTTGTGCACAATAAAATCAATCCATTTAGTATTTGATTTTTCTAGAAAATTTTATTCTGGTTTACATAGTGTCACAATTCAGTTAGCCAAAAAAATTTTTATGAGGTAAATCAAGAAATGATGACACAACCAGAAGAAAAATGAAATATTCGTTCAAAAATATCCAAAGAACATTAAAAAAATTATAGTCAGAGAAGTACATTATGAAGAGAAGTATAAAGAACGCAGGGGTTGTAATTAGAGACCAGTGTATTTTAGTTGGACATCAAGAACATTTCTAGAAAATTAGATCTATCATCTGGTAGTTTGGTCTTACAAGAGAAAGAGGAGCTCCATTGTTTAAGTCATTTAGAAATAGATGACACCAAGTGATAAGGACTATGGCATAGAAGAGGGAAGAAGGGAATGATTAGATGAACTGATATATTGCTTCTTTCTGTAATTCCAAAGATCCTGTTTCGTAGGGTAGAAAAATCAAGATAGAAGAGATTCTATGTGAGATTTGATAAAGATGATGATGACGATTTCTGCTTAAATAATAAAGCGATCTTTAGTGGAAAGATCCTAGGGGAAAAAATATGTGTATAGCAAAACCAAAAGAGCTTTGATAGTGACGAAGGCTTAAGCCATTAAGAGCAGTCTGGAATTTCAAAGCACTGGGATCTAGGGTGATTATTTTACTCCATTTCTCCTCTGTTTCTCTTCATTTCCTGGGCTGTTTTTGGCTCCCCTCATCCACTCCCTCACTCCCTACACAATCTCTCCGCTCATATCTTTGAACCGACTTCTTGTTCACTTTACGAGATCAACTCCACTTTTCACTTAATTGTTTTTTGCTGGACGAAAGCTAATGTGACACCGTCTTCACAGAAAATCACATTTTGCCTCCTCTTCTGAATATTTTTTATTTAAAGTATTTTTCTTTTTATGGTATTTTCAGTGGATGATTAAATCAGACTCATTTTTTGTAATGGACAAAATATGCAGCTGTATCTAGGTTTAGAATTTAAGATTTTTCCATTCTTCCTGTATCACTAATCACTTCTTAGAAATGGCTACTCACAATATTTTGGTACATATTTTATGTTCATGCAAACATTCCCATGTATACATGAGTGTGAGTATACTATTTTTACACAATTAATTCTCTGCTAATGGATATTTATATTGGTTCCAATATCATACTATTACACATGGCATTCGGACTATCATCTTTGAATTTAAATATATGCTGAGACAAATATAAAATATTTATTGGGTTACATCTCTAAGTTTGATTTTTTTCCCCGAAAGCTTGAACTAATGGCCCAAGTGTATATGAAACTTGCTGTTTCACATTCATATTTCACCAAGAGAGAATGAGTATTATCAATCTTTTAATCTTTGACCATCTAATATTTAAAATTATTATCATCTTAATTTGTGTTTTTCTATTATGTATAGCATTATGCTTTTTTGTGTGTTTATTCCTTTTCTTTGGACAGCCTTATTTAGACCTTTTGCCCATTTCATTGTTAGTTTCTCATCAGTGGGTGAGAGTTCCTTGTATATTACGTGTACTAGTTTTTTGTGTGGCAAACAATTTTTAGAATGTTATTTGCTTTTGAAGTTTTGTTTATTTTTATAGAGTCAAATTTATTAATCCTCTTGCATTATGGTTTTTTATATGTATACATTTTTAATTGGAGTATAGTTGCTTTACAATGTTGTGTTAGTTTCTGCTGTACAATGAAGTGAATCAGCTATAAGTATACATATATCCCCTCCCTCTTGGACCTCAGCTCAGTGCTCTCTGATGACCTAGATGGGTGGGATGGAAAGGGGTGTGGGAGGGAGGTGCATTATGGTTTCTATTTTTCATGTCATGCACACAAAAGTTTTCCTTGACATGGTGTTTTAATTTTCAATAGAATCACTTAGTCCTTGTTGCTGCCACTGTACTGTCTCTTCTATAGGACTAGGAAGTTACATAGTTATGTTTCCATCTCTAGATTGTGAGTTCCAAGAGGACAGGGATTACGTCACGTTTGTTTTTATATTCTAGTTAGTTGAGAAGACAAAATATCATGACATATAAATAGTAGCTGGTAAATGAATAAGGAAATGAACATAAATAAATATAAATAAATGAATTAGTGAATGAATGAAATATGGTTTAAAGTTTCCCCTCAGCATGATCACCATGAAATGAACACATAACCTTGCTATGGAACTAATCACATTCACTTATAAAATCATAAAGTTTTAATTCCTCAAATTCACCATTATTTAATAATCATTTTCTACCGTGCAGTTTAAAATTTTTCCATTAATCTTTTCTATATCTCTAATTTTAATGTCTTTTGCCTGTTCCTTTTTTATTGTAATTATTTTTCTCATTTTATAAGTTGTATAGTCTTGTATTCTTCTTTTTTATTTTAGGAGGCATAATATTTTATTAGACAAAATGCTCTGTTAGTAAGCTGAAGTAGCTTTTAAAAAGTGCTGGACTTCCCTGGTGGTGCAGTGGTTAGGAATCCACCTGCCAACGCAGGGGACATGGGTTCGAGCCCTGGTCCGGGAAGAGCTACCCCACACACCGCGGAGCGACTAAGCCCGTGCGCCACAACTAGTGAAGCCCTGCGCCTAGAGCCCGTGCTCCGCAACAAGAGAAGCCACCGCAATGAGAAGCCTGTGCACCACAGCGAAGAGTAGCCCCCGCTTGCCACAACTAGAGAAAGCCCGCCCGCAACGACGAAGACCCAACGCAGCCAAAAATTTTAAAAAATTAAAAAAATAAATAAATTTTAAAAGTGCTGGATGCCGTGTCTAACGTTAATTCTACCCAAAGTAATTAAAAGTGGGGGGCACAGTCACTTAGGAACAACACGAGCCAAGTATGTGAAACAATTAGGACTGTTTCCTCACTCTGCTCTACTTCTACTGTCAGTTCATTCTCAGACGGGTCTACCCTC
This sequence comes from Aethalodelphis obliquidens, assembly GCF_003676395.1. NCBI lineage: Eukaryota > Metazoa > Chordata > Mammalia > Artiodactyla > Delphinidae > Aethalodelphis > Aethalodelphis obliquidens. Next base: position 11,608,317 of record NW_020837977.1, on the reverse strand, counting down.
AATACTGTAAACATAGCCATTTACATCTTTTGGGTTCAATATGTTTAAAGCTTTGTATCCAGAGAAATTAAGTCTGTGTTAAAACAAACAAACAAAAACAAATAAAACAAGAGAATGATCAACTGGCCAGGCACAGGTCAGTGAGACACGTCTTGGGATAATCACTGTAGCTGTGGTGATGATATACACTGATTGGGTGATTATGGGCCCTGTGACCCCTGAAGAATAAATCCCGTTATCAAAAAGGATAAAGCGATGTTATAAAAGTCTCAGCAAGTGCCCTGGTTAAAACCTATGCATCTGAAGTCAGACAGACCTGTGTCGTGCAATGCTTTGTAACTTAAACTTCCTGAGCCTCGGAAGCTTCCTTGAGCTTCCTTCCTCATCTCTCAATGAGAGTATTATATTGTATAGACCTTAAAGGGATGTTATAAAAATTATATTGTATAGACCTTAAAGGTATGTTATAAAAATTCAGTGACATAATATAAATGCTTAGCAGATTACCATTCAGTGAATCTTAGCTATTATTATCCTCATCCTCAACTTCATCCTCATTATTATCACTGCTAAATAGTCTGAAAGTTTTAGAAATGGGAGAACATTTTTACAAAGAAAAATAATTGAAAAAATAAAGAGAGCAGTGGACAATTTTGGCAAAAAAAAGTAAATTGTAAGATGCAAACACTCAAATATTTCAGATGCTATAGAGCCTCATGACAATAGTTATAAATCATTAGCCCCTTAGCACTGTGCTAACAGCCTTATACTATATATCATCTCATTTAATCTCACAACAACCCTAGGAAGCTCCTACTCTACAAATAAAGAAACCGTAGCTCATAAAGATAAATAGCTTATTAGAGGCACCTATAATATTAAGTTAAGCCAAGCTAAATTTGCATAAGATAGCTTTGCTCAGTGAGTTAGTTATATGGCCATTGGATATGATTCAGGAAAACTGTGCTCTATTCCTGCGCTTGCCTCCAGTAGCTGCGTGGATATAAACAAACCGTGCAAATTTTCTGAGATTTCATTTCCACATTTGTCATATCCAAATAATACCAAACTCTACCGGGGGAGGAGAGTGCAGTACTCTGAGTGAGGACCCTGAGTACACCCACAGCCCTCTCCTGCACAAGGAGCTGGAAACCATTTACCTACCCTTGGGTGTCTGTATTAGAGAGTCACATCTCATGTGGCATCAACACAAATAGGCTGGTCCATCATTCATGGACACTGAGAAACGCACAGGTAACACGACCAACTGAAGTCAAAAGAAACACAGAGAGAAGCCAGTGAACGAAACCCATGAATTGGTAGAAACCAAGAGTCAGCAGGAAACACGAAGTTCAAAGTAGAGAAGAGAGTAAATCCACAGGCAGAGAGCCACTGGGACAAACATAAATAGATGTCTAACCCCCATCACAACTACCAGGGAGGAAAAAAAATCCTGCTTTTAATGTACCATCATAAGTGCATTAAATCAACTACGTAAATTTTGAAATCTAAGTTCCCTGACTTCTATTACAAGATTACTAAAATGGTTCCTTTTTCATTTCCCTATACATTCCCAAAACCCCCGTTAGCTGAAGTACCCTGATCATGTTTCTATGAATTGAAACCAGAAAGTCTGACAAGCAGCCCTATGAACTTCAAATAAAGATAAAATTAAATATGAAAATGCTTTAAAATATAAAAAAAACTACACAAAACAGGCTATTTTATAGAAAGGGATATAACAACTCTATGTATCTAAAAAGACCAAACTTCAATAAATATAAAGAATTACTTAGAAAAAATAGGAAAAAAATAATTATACTATTTATATTTACAAAAAAGTGAATATAAAATATATTAGAAAGGCATTTTTAAGGTTCTGATTTCCTTGAGAGTTCCAATGAGGATAACTGTCAGAATATGTTCTCTCCCTCCAAAAAAAAAAATTAGCCACAACAGTTTTCCATTAAAATATCTCAATTTCTCCATAGTGTTCCTTGAGAAATGATCGAAGCTCCTTCACTTGGAATACTGGCCTGGAAAAAAAAAATCATTAAAAAATGCTGGAGGGAACTAGCTTGTACTATCCTGGGGATGGAAGAGTTGAATTAAGTCCTTTCATCTTTATTTAGACTCTTCTGTAATATATTTTCTTTCTGAGAAAGAATTTATCTCCGTCCAGCAACATGCTGGGGAAAATGGCAATACCAAACTATATCATAATGCAATAATCTATGTAATTAAATTATTTCATGGATCAGTAGGAATGTGCAAAATTGTGAAAAACTGTGAAATGTAATAATGTGTCTGACATTATAATTTCCAATGGCTTATTTATTCTTCAAGGGCTTTCTACACTGATGTTCATTTGATTTCCCTGAACAAAGAAATGTTTCCTGGTCTGCTTTGGTTCTTCATTCCTTAGACAAATGTATGTAGAGAGCACATTCTGTGTAAGGCATTGTGCTAAGTGCTGTAGGGGATAAGAGGAAAAATAGGGCCTCTCTCTTTAAGGAGTCTACATTCTAATACACAGGCAGAAGCTGCATGGTATAGTGGAGAGAGAAGGACTCTGGGAACACACAGACTGGGTTCAGGTTCCACCTCTGCCCCTCACCAGCTGGGTCTCTGGCTCTTTAAGTGTCAGATCAGGATTAAAATGAGTGACTGTGATGTGAATGGGAAGGTAACATATATAAAATGTCTATAGCAAAATACTGGTATTCAGTCAATCAGTGTGACTTTCCTTACTCCTTAAATAAGCAAAAAAAATCATAATCAGGGCATTGTGTTCTGAATATATAAGCCAACTGGATCGAGAGCAAGATGGGAGCTTTGTTACATATAGTTTAACATAGTGATTTCAACCAGGAGAATGAGCTGTCAGAACATCTGGGAAGCTTTTTTAACTCCCCTTGAGCAGCCCAGCTACCCCTCAGCCCCCCCCCCCCCCCCTACCTCACACATACATCTTAAAATGTATGAGAATCAGGTGTAGAGTAGGTCAAACAAACAGCAAAATGCTGAGCTCTGTCACTTCCTGCTTTTGGCCAAGCCATTCAATGCCTCTAAGTTTTAGTTCAGAGCAAATACCATGATTGCAATAACTAATAAGGACCTACTGTATAGCACAGGGAACTCTACTCAATACTCTGTGATGGCCTATATGGGAAAAGAATCTAAAAAAGAGTGGACGTACGTATGTGTATCACTGATTCACTTTGCCGTACACTTGAAACTAACACAACATTGTAAATCAACTCTACTCCAATAAAGATTTTAAAAAAAGAAAGCAAGGGTTTTTCATTCCCAGTAACTAACACGGTGAATACCCTATACTAGGTACCCAGCAAATGTTTCCCAATTGACTAAGTAAACTGTGAAATTAGCAAAATCGTAACTATATTACAGTATTATTGTGAGAAGTAAAATGATTTCTGTAAAACACCTTCTCAGTGTTGCAGGCATTTGATATTTAATAGTAATTATCATGGTGGGGGGGAGGGGCACCGAAGAAAAACATCTCAGAGGAAACAACGTTGAGTAGGATTCTGGTAGGCCAGAGAGTAGAACGGGCTAACTCCGCAAGCGCAGGGAGCCAGGGTCATGGTGTGTCTGAAAATAGCGGATAAGCTAGTTTGGCTGGTGTTTAAGCTCCACATGAGCAGAGGGTGACAGATGATGCTGTAAAGTAGATTTGTGATCAGTTTGTGAAAGTCCCGAAGATGCGGTTTAGACCGTAGTCCGTCCATCATGTAAGGAGAAGCAGATGGCGGTTGCAGCACAAAAGTGACCAGATCAGAACTTGGCTTTCAGAGGTTGAATCTGGCACTTCTGTTCAGGATGGGAAGGAAACCGGTGAGAGGTTTGAACAACAGCCCAGGATGCTGGTAGGAAGGGTCTTTAAATAATGGCAGAGGCATTAATGGAAGGGACAGGTCAAGGGACATTTCAGGAGAAGAATCCACAAAGCTCGATAACACTGTGAGGTAAGGAAAGGAGAAGAGAATGTTCTAGAATTAACTCAAAGTTTGGTAACTGTGAGAATGATTATTCCATTTACAAAAGTAGAGATGTCAACAGGAGAAACTCTTTTGGAAAGGGCGAATACTTGGTTCACAAAAAAAGTATTAAACATTTTAATTTGGTTTTGAACTTACGTTTGAGGTATCAGGGAGGCAACCAGGGAAAATAAAAATAAAAGTTTTTGATAATCATTCCAACAGAAATAAAGAAAGGCCCCATCAAGAAGGATTAAAGATAGAGTATCAGGGAATATTCATCTTTCAGGGGCAAGAAGAGGAGATAAGCTTATCTATTTTACTAAAATAAAATTATTGTAGTCCCATAGTCAGATAAGACTATAACTCGGATTTTATTTGTCTATTAATGGCATTGCATTTATATGATAGGAAATTTTTTTGAAAACTACTGGTTGCTTTTATTTTCAATACAAGTTTTTATTTATTACCTAAAACTTATCTTTCAGAAACATTATTTAATTCATATAGAAATGAGTCCCCAAATGGTCCTAGACAAGTTTTCCAGTTTATATAACGCCAGGAATCCTACATTTATTTTCTTTATGCTCTTACTTCTTTTTGCCACCCACATGGCGAAATACACATGGATTATTGTAAGAGGAATGATTCATAACAATTAAAATTCAGTTTGCAATGTACACACTGGAGATAGAAAGGGACCTGCATAGTCTATCATAAAACAAGTCTTTCTTACCCATTAAATTTTGACTTCGATATTAAATTTAACATTTAGTTAATGAAAATTGCCTTTACACAGAATCACATGTAAATGATACACATTATTCCCACCACTTAAGTAAGTTATGATGATATCTATGGTATATTTAAAAGCACAGCCATGCCTGGTAGTGACTAAATTCAACTTTCCCAGATAGTTCATTTCAATAATAAACTGAAAAAGAGCATTCAAGGAATTTTCAGGATGAAGGTTGAAATTAACGAGATGGTATGTAATTTTAATAAATTAATTTATTAAGCAAATATCTGTTAAGCCCTAGAGTGACCACAGTGAGCAATATTTCTGCCTTCACAGAACTTTCAGTGGCAGAAAGACTGACATACCAAAGTCAGTTACAGGGAAGGAGACGTGTGTTTATGACAGGGAAGGATAAAAGGCTACAGGGCCAGAGCAGGGGCAGCTACTTAGCTTAAAGGTATTCTGGAATGTTTCCAGTAGCAAAGTGAGATTTAAACTGAGGTCAAAAGAATGAATAGGAGTTGTCCAGGGGAAAGGAGAGGAAGGAAGCGTAGCAAAGCACTTTGCCTCTCTTTGATCCTCAATTTCATCATCTATGAATTAGACAACACAGACCCAATGGTCTGGAAAGGCTTTCCCAGGTATAAAACCCAATGCCCTGTTCTCTATACCCAGAATGCCTTTCCTTTCTTGACCCTTCTCCTATACGTCTGTAAAGACTCAACTCAAGGCATCTTAAGCTCCTTCTTGAAGTTCTGTATGAGTTTTTGTCAATAGACTGTGAGCTCACTGAGGGCAGCTTATATTTACCTCCATGCCCCTAGCATCTGTCAACATCTAGATATAGTAGGGGTTTGGTTATCTTTTTTTAATTGAAGTATAATTGATTTACAATGTTTCAGGTGTACAGCAAAGTGATTCAGTGTCATATATATATATTCTTTTTCAGATTCTTTTCCATTATAGGTTATTACAAGATATTGAGTATAGTTCCCTGTGCTATACAGAAGGTCCTTGTGGTTAGGTGTATCTTGAATCAATAAAACCATGCTTTTAAGAATTCTCAAAAAAGCTTTTCTAGAAAAATGTGTACTTAGAAGATCGTTTCTACACTCCTATACCAAAAGAACTCAGTGGAAGGTGATAATAACGCTATTCTTTTGTCAGTTGAGAACCCTGTCAAGAGAGTTTTTCCATATTATGACAAAATTTAGAGTTGGATAAGAATCCACTGGGACTTTGGTGATCCAGATCTTTATCAGACCTCACAGTGGCCACTTTTTGAGGATCACTCTGCTTAAAAGTATAATCATCTGTTTGGGATAAATTACTTTTTCTTATTTTCATACTTCACCTTCATTTTTGTCATGAAACTATTATTCACAGTGGTTTTGAAATCAATCATGTTGATATAAGAACGATCAATCATTAATTAAAAGGGCAAACAAAACTGATTTCTAAACCATATAACTAAAAACAAACATTTAATTGTGATGTTGAATCATACATTTTTTTTTTTTTTTTTTTTTGCGGTACGCGGGCCTCTCACTGTTGTGGCCTCTCCCGTTGCGGAGCACAGGCTCCGGACGCGCAGGCCCAGCGGCCATGGCTCACGGGCCCAGCCGCTCCGCGGCATATGGGATCCTCCCAGACCGGGGCACGAACCCATGTCCCCTGCATCGGCAGGCGGACTGTCAGCCACTGCGCCACCAGGGAAGCCCGAATCATACATTTTGATAGTAAAATGAATATGCCAATGTTTTATGTGACTGATGAAGGATTAAAACTTTGCTTATCTAATTCACTTTTTGATGATTAAAAATGTTATCTCCTAATATGAAGGTGGAGAGTTTTATGAACTGAATTAGCAGGTAATTTATATTAAGCATTGATTTAATACACTGGTTTTCCTTTTTTGCAGCCCCATGATATGCCTTGTATGATTCCTGAAATTCCTTTATCAACAATAGGCAGGTTTTAACATTTGCAGGAGTCCTTCAAATACCTTGTCAGACTAGTTTTCCCATAAAGGCCAATGAAAAATACGGTTGTAAAGAAAATCACGACCTTCTGGTTTTAGTTCATTTAGAGGCACTTGAGTGTTCAATGATGTGAAAAGTGACATATATCTGTGAATTAAGGAACTTTAATTACACCAAGAGTGCACTTCATTATATTATACATAATTGAGGAGACAATCCCCTGTATTGAAAATTCAATCCAACTTCAGTGTTTAAATGTATCCCCTGCTTTCAGGCATATCCAAAACATCGTAACACAAGAGCAAACATTTTGAGGCCCCGTGTACTAGACAGAGTCAGAGCACAAGAGGGAGGTCCACTGTAATGGGTTTTGCTAAAATGATTTAAGATTCCTCAGACATAAATATAAGGGCGTTTCTTTCTTTAGCACCACAGTAAACTCAAGGCAGAGCGTCTTAGAGGGATGCTGGTTTCTGAGCCAGGCCTTTCCCACTATTAAACTACCTTCTGCCGCTCTTCCATCATGGTTAAGTCTCTCATCGGGAAATATTTCCCCTTTCACCATCTTAGAAGCAAAGAAAGGATCGTTTTCAGTGAAACTGGTGGCTTAGTAGGGATTTATCAATGTGAGCGATTTCTAGGATTAGTGTTTAGTATTCACTGCTCGAGTCCAATGACAGAACCACCACACAGATATGCCCGGACTGAAAGGCGTGAAGATCCAAAAAGCAAAGATGTGAAATGGCTAATAATTGAGAAAGAAATAGGAACTTAGTTCCTTCTAGTTTAGCTCCTTCAGTGCAGGTGTGGGCAAATCATTTAACTTTTGGTAAACCTGCTCAGTGCACACACTTCATCTTTACCCGTTCTTTTACTGTTTCATTTCTTCATTCACTGTTTCTGTAGGTGTTGGTGAAATTCATTCTCGAGGAAAAAGGAGTTTACTCTCAAGAGCAGTCCCACCTGTGTTCCCTAGCACCTCCTGCCCTGAGAAGTTCTGAGAGGCCATTTTATTTCTGCCACACTCATGCGGCAGCCGGGTGCCGTCCGGAGATCTTTTTCTTCTTATTTAGTAAAAGAGTATCTAATATTCTCAGTCCGGGTGGAGACAGCCAGTGCCACTGTAGTATACCTTAAGAGACCCCTCTTAGTAACACACTGTGTAGTTGTGGCCCTGGGGAAGGAGAGAGCAAAAGCAGATCACGTAACTCAGATCAAGTGTGTCCTCAGCTCAGAACCTTCCACCGGCTCCCCACCCCTCAGAGGAGAGCCACAAAGCACCACTTCCCTCACTGCTCTCCCCAGGTCCTCCTGGTTTCCTGAGCCCCTCTCTCTTCCTCCAACACCAAGGCCCCCTCTTGCCTCTAGCTCTGTACACCTGCTCCCTCCCCTCTGCCTCGAATATTTTATCCTCAGATGTTTGTTTCCAATGCTTGCATGGCCCACATTTTCATGGCATATTTCTATTAATTCTTCAGATCAAGCTCAAAGACATGGGAAGGCATCTGAGAGCTTTCCCTATAAGCAAAGTTAGTGGCTTCCAACTTTGGGATTCCTTAGTTCCTTGTGAGCCCTCTATTACTGGGATCACTGTGTAATTTCACAATATTTTTATTAACATGATTGTTTCACTAGGCTCTGAGCTACTTGAGGACACAAATGGGGAGAGTATTCATATCAAGATTTATCATAGAACAGGACATATAATGGTGACTTCACGGAAGTATTTAAATAAGTTGAAGTATTTATTGTTCCATTAGTAAATTAACACAAGCTTGCATTTAAATCATGTGTCACAAAATTTGTAGTTTTAAACAGGTCCTATCTGAAACAGAAGAAGCCTCATGCCCAAATGGTGATCCAGAACTACACAACATTTCAAGAACTTATTCATAATGTTGTTAGAGGTGTAATAAAGATGGGGGAGTGATGGGATGATTGCCCTCAACAGCACTGGTTTTCTTTCTTAAGTCAGGGTACATTTACTGAATTCCTCTAACATACAAGGACTTGGGCCTGCAGCCTCAGCCCTGTCTTTTGCAATGTGCAAAAGAAATTCTTCAGGGCTCCGTGACGCTACCCAGTATTTCCCGGGATCTCTGGAGTAACGTCATTATTCAGTCCACAGATTAGCCGTACTTCATCACTGTAAGTGTACTTGGAACTTCTCTCCAAGTGTGTGTAAAGACCTTCCACACAGGGTTCCTCTCAGTGACAGATCTGGTGGACAGGTTCTTCCTCCAGGTCTTCTGTGATGACACCTCATCATCTGACAAATATCCAGCATCGTGCTGGGTACTTTGTCTCTAGGTAGGTGTTGGTTGCATGAAGGAACTCATAAGTTTGGTGGTGGTATGCGTAAGGCATGTACCTGTTGAATTATCATGAGTGTAGAAAACTTTTTGATTTCATATCGGTCAAGTATTTCTAGATACTAAGTAAATCTTGAGTGATAAATGTTCCACAGATGACCTTTATACCACCATTGACTATCATTAGGAATCCTAGCAAGTTATCTAGTATAATAACATGGAGAGGGAAAAAATTGATAGGGAAACCCCATATTTAATGAATATTTACTAAGGATACAAAATGCACCCAGTTCTTTGAAGGTACTTTCACACACATTATTTTATTTAATCCTCACAACTCTATTAGTTTGCATTATCCCCATTTTTATCAATGAAGGGGTTTAAGTAAATAAAAGCTTTCCTTGGCCCTTAGAAGTGGGGTGCACATTCTCTGCACTTTCATTAGCACCTCCTGCATATTCTGTTGAAACTTTCATCCTGGGCACTGCAGTCATTATGTCATCATCAACACCCTCCTTCTCACCATCACAAGGTGAGCACTTGCTATGAGTCAGTTACATAATCTCATTTAATTTAATCTTTGCAATAGTCCTCTCATGTAGATATTTTTATTCCCATATAAAAACATTAAAAAAAAAAACCATATTCGAGAGTTGAAGTGACTTCCCCAAGGTCACACTGCTAGGAGAGTTATAGGCAGTTTTGACATTAAGTCCTCTGCCTCCAAAGACCATGCTTTTAACCACTGGGCTGCAATGCCTCTGTTGATTTCTTTCTCTGCCTGCATCACTTAACTGTCAGTTGATGGAAGGCATGAGGCATAGGTCATTCCATTTTAAAACTTCATAACAGGTGCTCAGTATGTGTTCGCTGAATGATCAGAAACCTGCTTCCAAGCTTACTTTCTTTGCTAGATTTACTGCCCAATCTTGAGCAACTCTCTTAACCATTATAAGCTTTCAAGAGCAGAAGACACAAGCTGAAATTTTAAATATGACCTGGAGTTAAGTAGAGAAGGATGAGGATAAGCATTTCTCTAAGAGAATGTGGCATGATATATTCAGGGAGCAGCCTATAAGTAGGTATGGCTGGAGCAAAGGGAAGGTGTGGGTGGGTGGAAGGAAATGAGATCAGAGCTGTGGACGAAAGACAGATTATTCACTATCTGGTGTGCTAAGCCAACATTTCTTAATTTTTTTTTTTTTTCCTGAATGGTCTAGGAAACAAATGAAGAATTTAAGCAGAGAGTAACACGATCCCATTTTGCATGTTAGAAAGATTACTCCTCTGGTAATATAAGGAATGGATCAGAGGACAATATTGGAAAGACCAATTAGTGGCAAAGTAAGGCAAGAAATTAGTGATTAGAGCCAGAACTAAGGCAGTGGTAATGAGCATGGGAAAAGGAGGGATGGTAGTGGTGATAGATATCGAGAAGACGAGAAGACGGGATCTAAAGAGCGCCGTGACAGATTAGGTGGGAGAAGAAGGAAGAGTCAAAGATAACTCCTTGGGTGATGGGGTAGTTGTTGGAAAACATTCACAAAAAGAAGGCTTCTAGGAAAAGCAGGTTTCTGGAGCAAAACAATGAATGTTACGTCTTGGATACTAATGACGTAGATAGATAAAGAAATCTTAGATGCACAGAGAGATCTGGGCAGGATACGTAGCCCAGCTTAGTGGAGGTTTGACAAGGTCACCAGAGAGACTATAAAAAATGAGAAGGGCAGTGGGTCAGGGCACATGGCCCTTTGGGGAAATGATGAAATTCACAGTTAAGTGAAGAAGAAGAGCCCAAATTGCAGACTGAGTGGCCTGGGAATAACTAAGGAGGAGAAACTTTCGAAAGGAGGCATGATTAAGGGTGTTGGATGTTGCAAACAGATCAAAATTGAAACCAAAAGGACTCCGTGACCATTGTTCTGTCACTGGCCTTTAAGAAGATTAGACATTGCTTTAGCATGTGGTCTCCTTTCTACTGAATTGGACAAGGGGAAGGTAATTATTTTCTGTGGACCAAGACATTCTTAGCAGTAGGTAGCATACGAAGCAAATCATACTCTGTGCTTTTCTCCTTACCTCCCTTCCCCAAGGGCTAAACTTTTTTATACAAACGGAATCTTGTCAAAATGAACAGCAAGAGTATCTTGAAGCAGACAGAATCACAAAAAGAAAATGTATCTTAGGAGCCAGGTGAGGCTGCTGGAGGAGGGGTTTTCTTTTATATACATGAGATGATTATGAACAAGTATGAATATCTGTACATGGGAACTTCAATGTCTTTTAGCATTTCCTGACATCGTTTCTCATATTTGCTTTCCATATAATTGCATCCTCCCAAAATCAAGTGATAGCCCTGATATATCAAACATGATTGCCTGATGGACACTTTTTTTTTTCTCTCCTTCTCTTCCCTTTTCAAATATTTACATGCAGTTGAAAGTCTGAATGTCCATTAAGATCATAATTAGTCTCAAGAGTTAGTTTTAACAAAACACAGAATACATGTAGGAGAAAATACTAATTCTACTCGATTCCCACTGAGATCTATTTGTTATTTTCCTTCAAACAATCCTGCCAGTGCAGATGTCATACAGATGACTTATCACTTAAAAATGACAGCTGGACAGGAGTAGACTACTTCATATCTGTTTACAATGTATTCATATATTATTAACACATTAAAAATAATTGGGGGGCTTCCCCGGTGGTACAGTGGTTGAGAGTCCGCCTGCCGATGCAGGGGACACGGGTTCGAGCCCCGGTCCGGGAAGATCCCACATGCCACGGAGCGGCTGGGCCCGTGAGCCATGGCCACTGAGCCTGCGCGTCTGGAGCCTCTGCTCCACAACAGTGAGAGGCCTGCGTACCGCAAAAAAAAAAAAAAAAAAAAGAAATGAAAGTCCAGGATAAATCAGAAAAACTCTTCTCTCAAATTACTAATTTTAAGCTGGTACTATTCACATATTTCTCAAACTAGAAATACTGGCATATTTTCCAATTACTTCATTCCCTTCCACATGCAAAGAGGTCACCGAATCTTATTGAAGCTATCTTCAAATGACTTTTGAATCTTACTACACTATTTTATCTCTACTCTGGATATCACATGATGAATACTCCCAGTCCTTAAAAACAAACAAATAAACAAGAAACCTCATGGTTGACTTTCCAGCTGTCGAAACATGTCTCTGCTCCTCTTCACAATAAATGCCCTCGAAATGTCATTCATAATCACCAACTCTAGTAACAACCTTCAAATTTCTCTTGAACAAATGAGTCTCACACTCTTGTCTACCACTCCACCAGAAATAGCCCTTATCGACGCCACCTCTCTGATACTGAATCGAATGGCCAATTTTCAGTCCTCATCCTTCTCAATCCATCTGCAGCTTTGTCACAGATGATCACTCCCTGTTTCTCCAAACACTGCACTTGGCTTCTGAGACACTGCCCTCTCGGGCCACTCCTCAGTCTTCTGTACTCACTGCTACTAATTTCTCCAACTTCTGAAGGTTTGATTACTCCACCTCTGTCCTTGGATCTTTTGGCTTCCCTATGGACACCACTGCCTGGGTGACACTATCTAGTCTCAGGTTTGAAAATACTATCCATATATTAATGACTTCTAAATTTGCATTTCCAGCCCAGACCTCGCCTCGCCCTCACCTCCAGACTTCTATGTGCAACTGCTTATTTTACATCTCCATTTAGGCATCTAACAGGCTCCTCGACCTTAATGTGTCTACGGCAGAATTCCTGATTTTGCTGCATAAGTGTTCCTCCACAAGTCTCCATCAAGTAAATTCGATGGATATTCTCATTTCTTAACATGGATATTCTAATTTCTCAGGTCAAAAACCTTGAGCTACCCTTTATTCCTTTCGTTCCTTCACACTTAAATGGAACCCATCGGTATAGTAAGCTTGCTCTATATCCAGTCATATCAGTCTATATCCAGAATCTGGCTACCTGGTCTAAGCCACCCCCATATTTTCAACTGGGATTGTGCTGACCTCCTAATTGTTTTCCTGCTTCTACAATCTAGTCTGTCTTGCTTCCCCCCTCTTTCCAAGTCTCCTCAAGAAGATACTTGAAAATGAGTCGTAGATTTTCAGAGACCACGAGGACTCTTTCCACTGACACCTCAAATAGCTTAGGCTCCCCTGACACTTGGTCTGTGGCAATTTCATACATGCCGCATGCATGAGCTGTACCTCTCACCAGATTCACAAACGAACCTGGCCATCCTCAGATTACACTTAACCACGTCTCCTCGCTGCACTTCATTTTCTACTCGGGTTTAACTGCAGAGAGGTTTTAAAGAAAAGCATATGAAGTTGAGAATGGGGGGAGACCAAGGAGCTGGCTTCTATCCTGCAAATTTGCCCAAATTTGACATCTATAAATTCCAAGCTGGGCTAAAGAGAAGCAAACAGACAAACATGAGCAACACAATGAGTCACATCTTTTCTGGAACCTATGATCTGTCCACCCATCTCTATTTATCTCTCATAAGTGGGAAGAAGAGAAGAAGGCAGTAAGCCTTCCAGACTGTCACGCGTAAAGCAGAATCCAGGAGCCCAGCTAGGAATATAAAATGCAGGGGACAAGAGGAAGCCAAACTGGAACAGCGCAAGGGAAGAAAGAGCATTTAAAAAGCCAGCCTTTGATGGATCCTCACTTTTTCCCTAAAAACAATAGCTTTCTTTGAAATTAGGGTCTATAATCCTGCTAGAAAGTCTTTAATTTAAAATAAACTAGTGAAGAAGAAAACAATCCTCTAACGATAATTACGGGACTCAAGCATATCAAGAGGGCCTTCCCTTCTATAATACCTGCATTTTCTCCAATAAATCTGTGTGCATAGAGTTGCTCTAAAGTATTTCAGTATGTAATTTCATTTTAAACTACTGAACAAAGACAATTTACGGCAAGAGAAAATCAGCACATAGCCACAGAGAAATAAGAGTTAAATATACATACTAAAAACACACGCAGGACACAGAGATAGCACCTAGGATGGAGAGTGAAGGGCCAGATACTCACTTTCTCGGCCTCCCTTGCAGCTAGAGGCTGGGCATGTGACCCATTGCAGTTCAAAGGGCCTGCAGGGAAATGTGCTGAGTGATGGGGGATGAAGGATAGAGCGCAGAGTTCCTGAGAGATGCTTAGCTCCATATTCGACATGGTTGGAAGGACGTGATGCCTGGGGCTGCTGCAGCCACCTTGACCACCGTGAGTCGTAACGTCACTGTCACACTGAGGAATGTGGACCTGAAGGATGGCGAGAGCCTGAGTCCTTACTGACTTCAATGAGCCACTGAGCTGCTCCACAGCCCACTCCTTATTATGTAGAGAGTAATTCATTCTTACTGCTAAAGTCCCTTGAAGTTTGGACATTTTGTTACATGAAGCAGCCAAAAGCAACCTACCAACTAAGGAACCAAGCTATGCATTTAGGCCAGAATTTCAAACTGTCAAATTCTAATAAGCAAGGACATTTCATTCGCTGTTAATACAATTACTTTTTGTCTCAAGATAAACAATGATTCCTACCTACTTCACACATTTATATGTGTTTAAGGTGATTATAGACATAAAAGTAAGTGATAGTGTGAGGAATAAGATTATCATGACTCCTGGCAGGATATAGCTATCGGAATAGACTAGGGTTTCTTGGATGATTAGTTCCTAAAGATGCTCCCAAAGAAAGTTGCCTTCAAGGCCATGTAAGTTTAGGAAATGTTTCTTATCATAACCTGTTGTAAAGGTTCAAGTGCATGTTGACAATAAAGACATTGAGATGCCCAGCCGTTTAAAAACAAGAAAACAAATTAACTTTACCCTATAATTTCCCCCAATTTTTTCAGAGACCATTTATTAGCATCCCAAAAACCTGGCTGATTGAAGTCCCTCTCAGCTCCAAAGTTCTACGATTACAAATACTTGCTAGTTGTGATACTGTTACTAGGACATATGCCCGTGCATATACCTCTGGTCAACTAGAGTGTTTATGAGGGCAGGTTTTGGATAAGCGGATGTTCCATAGGGTCTATTCCCAACACTCAAGCACACTTAACGTGCACATTTCACCCAAGACAATGGCTTCTCAAACCTCTCACTATATCTGCATACAAGGACATAGGAAATCAAAGGTGGGTCAGGCTCCACTGACAAGTAGGGTACTTTGTAAGGGCCCTTCTAACACTTTCAATCATCTGGGTTCTGTATCCAACGCAGTAATTTGTAATTTGTACCCATCTATTTTTTCAGCTCTACATTCTAGTTCTAGATAGGAGACTTAGTCATATTGCTCAAGTAACTATCAAATATGGGGCAGTCACTCCAGCTCTCTGGGCCTCAGTTTCTTGAGTCCTGTAAAACCAAACTCTGTTGTTCAACATTGATTATCTGGCATGGGAAAATGTTTCACTCTGTGGCTAGTTAGTTCAACTGATTAGTTTACACTCCCAATGATGCCACTTTTGAGAATTAAGTTCCATTTATCAGATGAACCAGAAGTTAATAACATGTCAAGAATAAATTTGTTCTTTCCTCTTTTTTATTAGAAGACTAGTTCTATCAAAAGGTTGCTTGGAAAATACTGAAACAGAATGGAAAATTTCAAATATGTTTTTCTTTAAAAGTGAATGGGTTAATGGATACAGAGTTTTAGTTTGGAAAAATCATGAAGTTCTGGAGGTGGACGGTGGTGATGTGAATGTACCTAATTATACATGTCACTAAAATATACATTTAAAAATGGTAAAATAGTAAATTTATGAATACTGTACCAAAATTTAATAAAGGGAAACATTATTATGGAAGTATATTTTATTTCCATCTCTTTACATATGAGAAAATGACATAAAACAATTTTGCTATAACTGTATATCCACATACAAAAGAATAAAATTGGCACCTTATCATTCACCATACTCAAAAATCAACTCAAAATGGATTAAAGATTTACACGTAAGACCTGAAACTGTAAAACTCCTGGAAGAATCCACTGCTTAAAAAAAAAACAATCTATAGAGACCACTGAATATGTCATTAGTTCCTTAAGGATAGGGGCCATATTTATTACTTCTGTATTTCACAGAATTTAGAAGACTGCCAACAGCATCACAGATATTCACAGAGAATTGATTAATAAAGAATTCACAAGAAATTGATCTGAGTTTAAACTGAACAACCAGACTTCAATGAAGTAACATCTAGTTAAACTCCTAATCAGTCACATTGTCACAAGAAAATTGTGGTGATGGTGGTGATTCTTTCTTTTCATATTCAGTATGCTATCTAGTTCACCTCTGCAAGTACTAGAGAAACTTAAAACTGTATTTCATGGTAATTTTCGAAAGAAAATCTCTCAAAACCCCCAGTTCCGGAGGTTTTTATAATGACAGCGTCAGCTCATCACTTTTACATTATACATGAATGTCATTCTTTCTCAAATGCCCAAGAAAGATTTTATGTTGACCCTATGAAAAGAATGGTTGTTGGCCAAGTCATCCACTTAAAAGTCATCAGCTATTCTTCAGAGTACCCAGGAGATCTTTAATTAATGTGTTATACCACATAACAACAAATCAGTTAACATCAATTAAGAAGCACTAGATATAGCTCTAAAGTTTTTAACCAGTCTTGGAGTGTTGAGGTTCCTACAAGACAGTGTGGTTCTAATATCCACGTCATCGTGCTCCCTCTGTGGCTTATACTTTGAGCAGAAAAATTTGTAAAAATGTCCCGATTTCACTGACAAATATGTAAAACAACCAAGGAGAGAACCAAGGCTATTCCAATTTAGTAGAATAAAAATTCTTCACAAGACTGAACTCCTCAGTTACAGATATAGTAAAACAGGTAGCAGCTATGGCCCCCTCCTGAACTTCTGTCCCCACCCACCCCTGGAAATATGTTTGCTGGTTAATTTGTCAGTATTGCCCTCAAACAAAGAGCCCCATTTTATTGGCAGGTGTGGACAAATCCTGGAAAAGCTACACAAAAAGGACTCAATAAAAAAAGAGAGATGGCCTTGCTGAGAAGGTAGTTCTTTCTGATTTTCTGTAATAGACTTCACTTTGCCATGAAATTAAATTTATAGTATATCTGCTAGACACTGGGACTCCAACAAAGCTTCGCTATTCCCTGACTTGACATTAAAGCAGGCATTTTCATGGGGAGGCCATTTCAAGCCAAATAACTGGTTATGTAAACCGCTTACAGAAAGCCTTTATTTAAAAAGAAAATGGATGGGGGCTGCCATTTCCAGAAACCATGAGTATACAGGCGCACATTCAAATTTTGTTTTCCTTTGAGAATACTCTTAAAAAGACAGATGTAACATTAGACAATGGGAAGCTTTGGGGCCTACTAAAACACCTCTGTGCTTATTATTCTGACTCATAATCTAGCATTTATCAGGTGGCAGGCTACAAATGGAACAGCAATATCTTATTTCAATAGCAGATGATCCCATCATAATAAAAATCCAGCCTGTGATTTCAGCTCTAGGGTGGGTACTGCATCAGGCGGTGTGGAGTGCTGAACAGAATCCATGAAGAGATCCACACCAAGAAAGTCCCCACTCCTGAGCCAGAGAAAACTACCAGCCTACCTGTGTAGTCCTGAAGAAAATGAGCTTATATTGACCTAGCGTGTTTTGGGCTTGTACTGTGGCTTCAATTTCCATTTATGCAACCAATTTTAAAGTTAAAAGAAATAGAGGAATTAACAAGTCAAACAAATTGAGGGGAAAACTTTGGGGGATCAGGTTGGGGAAAGGTGGGGAAGAACACATTGCATACTTGATATCATGTCATTATCAGAGAAAACTCTAGGTCTTATTGAAGGCTCTCAAGTGACAACAGCAGAAGGTTCCATCCTGCTACAAAATATAAGAAGAACAGGAAGAAATAGCTTATTAATTAAACTGCTGGAAAAGCAGGCAATTTCCTACTGGCATGGCTTTTTGAGATCATTTGGTTCAACATACTGATAAATGAAGAGGCTAAGGCTCTAATGAGGGACTTGCCCAATGACTAGCCTATACCATGAATCCCCAACTCAATCATTCTTCCACCAGGACACGCAGCTTCTAAATCAAATCTGGCAATAGTGATAGACTCAAGCCTTCTAAGGGTCTGGAATTCTTAATCAAGTTAATCCCTGAGTTTTTAAACAGAATTTCTTTTGTTCGGAAGCTTAACGTCACCCAAGAAGCACACTCTAAACAATGATTTACTTACTCTACATCACATGATAATACAGGAAAACTAAAATATCTTAAAACCTAGCCAGGTTAACAGCACTAAAGAAAGGATTAACATAATTCTTCTAGCCAAGAATTGGGTAAAGAGAAGATGAATGAACGCCAGTTCAGGGCAAACTGTTCTTGTAAGATTAACTAAGGTGGGGTCCTCACAGCAGGAAGAAACACTTTAAGGATCACCAACACACAGCCTGGACACTGGGACTGGGGGCATAACTGCAGTTGGTGGGGAAACACGCCAACCCTCCTGGCATGCAGGTATAATAAATGGACCTGCTCTCCTGAGAAGAAGCTTTGGACCAAACTTTGACAAAGACACATGGAATGAAGGAGCTGAAAGGTATCTCAGTGTGGCTTTTGTTGATTACCTCATTTTGCATATGAGAAAACCAAGGCCCCAAGAGGTTGTGTGGTTTCCTTAAATTCCTAGTTCATTGTCTAGACGATTCCCCTTGTACAGAGCAAGTCTAAGGCACAGGCACTCTCTATTTAAATAAAGAACACAGAAACTAATCAAAAGGAAAATTTTGATAAACATTTGATGTACAAAAGAGTATTTATCTCTTTGTGCACCATGACATCACCATGAAGTGATGCACAAACATGACCTTTATTACTTAATCCCTTCTGGGAGAATCCATTTTTAAAGTAATATATAATGCTATTTATGGCAGGGATGACAGGGCATAATGAAGGACATAAAGCATGTTCATGGCTTTGGGAACATTATCATTTGGTATGGTTGCATGAATTTTTAGCAAGAAGGATCTACTGCTGGGATTTGCAAATGTTTCCAGGTACACAGCCTCAATCGAGTGTTTGATAAATCCTGTGGATGACAACCCGAGAAGAATGCACGTAATATACACATAAACACAAGACTTTACTTAAAATTCTTCCAAGTATTTCCAAAAAAGCCCCAGTTACAACACTGTACAAAGCAAAACTCTCTGTGAAAAGAGAATCATCTGCACAGTTTGGAAGCTCTTCCTTTTTTTTCTTTTGTTTATAAGATAAGGTACTGCAAACCATAAATCAAGTAACATTCTAAAAGTCACACTGAATTCAGGTCCCAAATACTAAGTCACCTCCACCTCCTTAAAATGAAAGGAATAAGGGAATGTACACAATTACTCCAGATCAATTTAACAAAACAGACGATATAAATCCCTGTAAACTTCTGAACTAGAAATCATAGATCAAAGCAGAAGGAGAAGTAACTATAATTACAAGGAATCAATGTAGCTAGAAGCATTTTGAAAATTCTAGAACTCTGAGTATGGGTGATGCATTAATTAACATTAATAAAAGTTAAACTTTGGAAATTTCTTCTGTTGAATAGACAAACATCATTATTAACTTATTTCTGAGAGCCAATGACTATTCACAAATTACATTTATGCATTCAAATACCTATTCTGATCTGATAATCCAGGATTGACTGAAACTTTACTACTTATTTCTATCCAGAATCACCTTGAAGCTGAGTCCTAATTATTGCCATACTTACTATAACTGATGCCTCAGAAGAGTCGCCTCACATAAGAAGGTAATTTGTAAGATCTCTTCAACCTTTACTTGAAGAGTCTTTCATTATGATGATAAAGGGCCTGGAAACCACATCATATGATGAACGGCTTAAAGGACTGTGCTCACACAACACTGTTGTCAGCACCTCTATTAGCATGGTTTCCTGTACTCTAATTATTTGCTTATATATATGTTTCTCCATCTAGACTGAAGTTTTTCCAGAAAATGGGATGTGTTGCATTCATTTCTGTATCCATACATCTGAACATACAACCTGATATGTGGTTGACGCTCAATAAACTTAAGAACAGAAGAAAGTTAGTCGATTAGTAGATTAGTTACAAAAAGGTAGATTTTGATTCAACACAGGGGAGAGCACCAAAAATTTATCAGAAGAGTGGAAGTCCAGCCAATCCTATCTTTAGTCAATAGCGACAGAACCAAAACAGTGCAGATAGGAAGCCATGGTTAGGTACAGGGTTATGTGAGAAGACCTCACTGGAATGTACAACTCAACTCTGAAGTTCTATCATTTTCACAGACACTGTGTGTGGACAGGGTATTACGTTTCCCTCCCCGTGATCCACACTGACATATTCTAAATGTTCTTCATACATTATTCTTTACATCCTTCCAAATTGTTTATTCTTCCACAAATTAGTTTTTAATACCCCAAAAGAAAAAAAAAAAGAGTAGAGCATTCCTGAACTACTTTGAGGATAAAAAAACATAGCAGTGCAGGTGTATACCCAACTATGAGAAATGAACACCTGTTAAATACATAAATATGAAAAACTTTCTGCTTTCAATGCCTGAATTTGATTTCTTGATCATATGAGCAACTTAAGTGTGTCTCATAACAATTTTAAAACCTCAATGAATATAAATCGACAGATTGCAAGCTTGACTTTTCCAGACATTGCCTTCTAGAAAGGATTTTTTTAAACTGTGCCCTTTGTTCTTCATTCTCATAAAAGAATTAGAAGCTTTGAGAGAATTTATCTGAACTTATTTACAAAATAGAAACCGACACACAGACTTTGAGAACAAACGTACGGTTACCGGTGGGCGGGGGGGGGAAGGGTAGGCCGGAGGGACAGACTGGGAGTTTGGGACTGACTTGTACACACCGCTATATTTAAAATAGATAACCAACAAGGACCTACTGTAGAGCACAGGGAACTCTGCTCAATATCCTGTAATAACCTAAATGGGAAAAGAATCTGAAAAAGAATAGATATATGTATATGTATAACTGAATCACTTTGCTGTACACCTTGAAACTAATATTGTTAATCAACTATGCTCCAATATAAAATAAAATTTTTTTTAAAAAAGAAGCTTTGAGAAGTTTATATAAATGTAGCATTACCTCACTGACGTAGTGCACGGAATACTGGACTAGAAGCTGAGAAATAAACTTTCCCATGAAAAATACTCTGTCCACTTGAATTCTAAACTGGACAGGCTTTTAACTCAGACCTTTCCACTTCAATCCTTGGTATATGAAAAAACAGAAGTAAAGTTAAATCTGGAGCAGAGAGAAAAAAAATGGCCTGAATAAAAGCACAGAAATTAAAACAAAGTTGGGAAGTAAGGCAAACATCTTGTTTCAAAAAACAAAGTCTAGAAGCTCAGAACAGAGGGACACGCACAGCATTCTTTCTGGCTCTCGGGGATGAGGAAAGCAATGGCTAAGAAACTGTCACTGTGAAGAAGCCGAATAAGAGTAGTAAAGAAGAAGGGTCCTGCAGATGTGTGGCCCAGGAAAACAGCGGTCAATCCCAAGCGTGGGAATTAAAACACAAAGGACCAGACTGATGCTAAGTCTAAGTCAGATCTGGAAGCCTGGAGGTAAGCTGCCTTTATGTAAGGGCACACTCATAAATAATGCTCTCCTGTAGATGAATCCTGTTCTTTACCAAAAGGAGAGAGAAGATGCTATGATCAACTCACATGTTGACATATGCTATATGTTTTACATGTGGTCAAGGAGGAGCAGAGTGTGTTCTCTCCTGCTGATTTGGGGCTTTGAGGATGTGTGTGGTATAAAGTGGCACTAAAAAGGATCTCAGATTCACACAATCAGTCAGGGATGATAGTCAAAATACTCAATAGCTAGAATAACAGGAGCATCTACCAATCAGGACAGACGCTCTAAAATTAGAACACCAGCTGTGAAAGACAGTACCAGGGTACAGTCCATACCTTCTGAATAACAGCTCTGCAACCAGCTCAGAAACCCAGCTCTTAGGATGAAGAAGAAGGTTTCCCTGACTCAGTCTCCTGCTGCCAAAGGCCTACCATGACCTGGACTTTTTTTTACATCCAGTGTCCCCTTGAAGTTGATTTCAACCTGCTTTAGGGAAGGGCATAAAGCAGATCATACATGGTGGGTAGAAAATAAAATATTATTTGCCCCAAGTTTTGAAAATGTATAGAATATACATATATGATAGGAGAATAAATATGGAAAAGAGTAAATGTAACAGAAAGAGGAATATATAGAAGCTTTATCAGAACAACCAGGTGGAAGTGGGGAAAGGAAATTAACAGTTATTTGGTTGTTTGTTTGGTAGTTTTTCTTCCTGGACTGGCCTTTAAGTTAGTGACTCTGCGAGGACAAGAATCATAGCGATTTTACTTAAGAATCATTGGGTGCATAGTGCTTAGAACATAGCAAAACTCAATCAAATTTTTATTCTTTCCATTTTTAACCAGTAAACACACATACATACACCCAGCACGCATTTTGAAGAACTTCTATTTCTGGCAGTATGACAGATTAAACACTTTGTTTAGGAGGGTGTGGCCAAGATGGTGGAGTAGGAAGACCCTGTGCTCACCTTGTCCCATGGGCGCATCAAAGTCACAACTGTTTACAGAGCAACCATCTATGAGAATGACCTAAAAACTAGCAGAAAACATTTTCCACAAATAAAGATACAAGGAAGGAACCATTACAAGACAGATAGCAGGGGCAGAGATGCCATAGAGTCAAGACCCACACCCCAGCGTAGGCAGCCCATAAATGGGAGCATAATCACAACTGCAGAGTTTCTTCCCAAGGTGTGAGGGGCCCAAGCTCCATATTGGGCTCCACAGCCCAGGGAACATGCACTGAGAAGATGAGCCCCCAGAATGTCTGGCTGTGATGGCCTGTGGGGCTTGCTCACAGGAGAGCCAGAGGACTGTCAGAAAGAGAGACCAAAGGGTGCATGCAAAACCTCACACACTCTGACTCCCAGTGCAGAGGCAGTAATTTGAAAGGAGTCTGGGCCACACCCAGTTACTACTCTGTCAAAGTCATATAAACTTCTAAGAGGGAAGTTTATAGTAATACAAACTTACTTCAGGAAACAAGAAAAATCTCCAATAAATGATCTAAACTTACACCTAAAAGAACTACAAAAAGAAGAACAAATAAAGCCCAAAATTAGTAAAAGGAAGGAAACAGTAAAGACCAGAGCAGAAATAAATGAAATGAATACTAAAAAACTATAGAAAAGATCAATGAAACTAAGAATAGTTCCTTGAAAACACAGAAGAAAATGGTAAACCTTTAGCCAGACTCATCAAGAAAAAAAGAGGGCTAAATCAATAAAATTAGAAATTAAGGAGAAGTTATAGTCAACATCACAGAAATACAAAGGATCATAAAAGATGACTATAAACAATTATACACCAATAAAATGGACAACCTAGAAGAAATGATTACATCTCTAGAAACATACAATCTTCCAAGATTGAATCAGGAAGAAATAGAAAATATGAACAAACAGATGGCTAGTAATGAAATTGAATCCGTAATTTTAAAAAACTTCCAACAAACAAAACAAAAAAGTCCAAGACCAGACAACTTCACAGGTGAATTCTACAAAACATTTAAAGAAGAGTTAAAACATATCCTCTGAAACTATTCCAAAAATTGAAGGGGATGGAATGCTTCCAAACTCATTCTAGGAGACCAGCATTACTGTGACACCAAAACTGGACAAAACGTCACAGAAAAATAAAATTACAAGACAATAGCACTGATGAACATAAACACAAAAATCCTCAAAAAAATATTGACAAACCCAATGCAACAATACCTTAAAAGGATCATACACCATGATCAAGTAGGATTTATCTCAGGATGCAAGAAGTTTCTATATTTGCAAATCAATCAATGTGATAAACCACATCAACAAATAGAAGAATGAAAATCATATGATCACCTCAACAGATGCTGAAAAAGCTTTTGACAAAACTCAACATCCATTATGATAAAAACTCTCCAGAAAGTGGACATTCTGACCTTATATGTACCTACTGAAATAACCTTAAAATACTAAAGTAAAAATAATAGCAATTTGAGTAAGAAGTGGACAAATTCACCATCAAATTGAAAGGCTTTAATACAACTTTTTAAGTAGCTAATTGATCAAGGGGAGAAAATATCAAGAAGGACATAAAAGTTCTGAATGAAACTATTAATATGCTTTATCTAATGGCTATATAGAGATCTTTAATCCTAAAACTGTACAACAAATTTGCTACTCACACGTTACATTTTTTGAAAGCTGATCATAAGCTGGGTCACAAAACAAATCTTTAAATATTTCAAGAAATTAGCATGCAAACCATATTCTCCCACAACAGAGAAAATAAGTTAGAAGTCAATAACAAAATGGTATCTATAAAAAGTTTTTTTTTTTCTTTTTAAAGAACTTGGAAGTCAAGGAACACACTTCTAATTAATGAATGTATCAAATAAATAAATAAAAATTTAGAAATTACTTTAAATGTTAATGAAAATCTTGTGAAAACCTGTGAGATACTGTTAAACTGGTACCACAAGGTGTATCTATAGCTTCAAATATTTATAGAAAAAAGAGAAAATTAATGAACTAGGAATCTCACTGAGGATATAGAAAGAAAAACCATATAAAACCAAAAAATGAAGAATAAAGAAGGAAGAAAAAAATGAAGATAAGAACAAAAATAACCACAATGGAGAGCAAGCATACAATAGAGTTATCTTAAAAAAGATAATTCATCATTCCTATGCTGAGATTATTCCAGCAAAGCAAAGTTATTTGATATTAGAAATGTCAGTTGATGTAATTCATCATACTAATGGATTAATGAAGGTAATTTATATGCTTGTCTCAATATACAGAGAAAAGGCATTTGATAAAACTCAACATCCATTTCATGATAAAAGCACTTGAGAATGGAAAGAAACTTGCTTAGCTTCATAAACATTACCCAAAACTTGCATCGAATATCATATACTTAATAGTAAAACTTGAGTGGTGACTATCAGGAGCAAGTAAAAGGTGTCCATTTCCACCACTTATACTCAACAACATTCTGGCAATCCTAGACAGTGCAGTAAGGCAAGAAAAGAAATGAAATATATTAGAAAGGAAGAACCAAGACGGTCTCGATTCTTTAGATGACTATTTGATATGATTTTTTTAGATAACTTTTTAGAATCAATGGGAAGGACTATCAGCCTTGCCAGATTTTTTTTTTAATCAATATACAGAAGTCAATTGTATGTCCATGTGACAGAATCATATAGTTAGAAAAAGTAATTTTAAAAAATGCATCAGGGCTTCCCTGGTGGCGCAGTGGTTGAGAGTCCGCCTGCCGATGCAGGGGATGCAGGTTCGTGCCCCGGTCCAGGAGGATCCCATATGCCACGGATTGGCTAGGCCCGTGAGCCATGGCCGCTGAGCCTGCGCGTCCAGAGCCTGTGCTCCGCAACAGGAGAGGCCACAACAGTGAGAGGCCCGCATACCACAAAAAGAACCCCCAAAAAACAAAAAAACAAAAAAAAAACCCGCATCAGTTACAATAGTATCAAAACAATAAAGTATAAAGAAATAAATTTAAAATCTGTGCAACACATTTCTGGAAAAATTTTTTTTAATATTTTGATAAGTAATAAAATAAACTTACATAATTAGAGAGGTATACCTCATGTTAATTTATTGGAAGACTATATAATCTAAGGATTCTCTCTAAATTGGTTTATAAATTCAATGCTATTTCTGATATTTCGTTGAATTTTTTATTAAAATGGACCTTTAACTCATATCTCACACAAAAGTCAATTCCAGGCGCATTAAATGTTTAAATGTAATAAACAAGGCAATAAAACTTAAAGAAAACTATATAGGAAAATAACTTCATGACCTCACAGTAAAAAAGAATTTCTTAAACAAGAGAAAAAAAAATCCAAGCTGTAAATGGAATGTGTGATCAACTTGACTACATTAAAATTGAGAACTTCCATCTTTAAGGCAACATAAAAAAGTCAACCTATAAGCCACAATGTGAGATAAGAATGCATAAGCAATCTTGGTCAGCCACAAGCAGTCCATATGGCGCCTCTGGACAAATTGGTAAAGGCATCGTTACTCAAATTGTTTGTTTGTATAGTTTTGTACAACTTGAACAACCTCAGTAGGCATCATCCCTGGCTTCATATCCCCATATCATCACATTCTCACCTAATTACGTGCATACACACACACACCCTTGCCTTCCTCCAGATTCTGGGCACACATACCAGCAATGCACACACTGCATGCCTTCTTTTGACCTCTTAGATGAGGCCCCCATTTTAGGCAGAGGTGCGAATTGACCCTCCAAGACTGGAGGCAGGAGAGAGAAGTCATTTAGGGGAATTCCAGGGCTCAGGAGATGGCTCAGTGTTTGCATACATGTGATTTATAGTTATGTGTACTCATGAGGGATTTTGGAGGAATGGACTCCCCCCCGCTTCAGGAGTATCCCTGCCTGCACACTAGCATATAACTTAATAAAATGGATTAAAGATGAACTAGTGTGTCTTTGGATGTGCCGTCTTGTATAGTACACAACTAATCATGTATGTACACGACATGTATATGCTGACCTTGAAAAATCTCTTACAAGTCAACAAGAGCAACTCAAGCGACTTAATAGAAAATGGGCAAAAGACATGAACAGGAACTTCACAGAACAGGGAAATACCCCAAACCATTTTATAAAATACGGTAAAGTCAAAGATGTTCATACTAAAGTATGATTCAGCAATTCTATTCTTAGGTATAACCTCGTAAGTGAGCATCAAGATGCATGTTCAAGAATGTTCACTGCAACACAAATTATAACACCAAATAACTAAAAATTGGAAAATGATGTCATTCAACAGTAGGAAAATTAGAAGCCTGAAAATGACGCTGCAAAGTGCCATCCTTCTATCTGAGCAAGGCTTTAGAAGGTCCCACTCTGGCCCTCTTCCAAAGGGTGACAAGTCCATAGGACCAAAGAAATACACCAAGCTAGAGAATGTGCTCCCCTCGCCATATCATGCTTGGGGAAACTGGCAGTTCACAAATAAAAATAAAAATTTTTTATTGTAATACGCAAATAAAAATTCTTTTTTGTAATACGTTTACTTGCTGGTCCTCATTTGTCATCCTTTTATTTGTTTTAGGCTATGAGCACATTAACTAATGCTTCTTAAAGCTGCCAAATTTTCTCCCTTAATTCTTGACTTGGAGCATCCTTTCCTTTTATTTTTTTTTCCACTTAGAGCACTTTGCTATACAAAATTTCAGAGAGCTTAAAAAGGTTAAATATCAGTCTGAACAGCATCAGTATGGCCACCACCACATTTCTCCTTCCTAAATAAAACGAGTGTAATTCAATAAATCATGTTTCATTAATAGCATCTTCAATGAATCTCTCTTAGAATTATCTTCTTGATTTCTTATTCCCAATGATTTTACTTAGTAAGTCAAATTTGTACCAGGTTTCACCTTGGAATAATAACAAATCGCAATTTTTAAATACTCTTAATGGAGCAACATGCTAGTGTATCTGGAAGTGGACCACATACTATCCAGCTTGCTTTATTTTTTAATTGCTCTCATCCTGAGTGTTCTGAAGTGCTATGTTGTTTGCCAAGAACTGATGGTGAAAAGGAAAAATAGCAAGAACCTCCTTGAGAAAAAAAAGAGGACAAAATTAACTAAAAGGGAAATCAAAACTAAGAATTACCTGGGGGGAAAAAAAAACAATTATGAAGTCATTAGTGTTGCATTACTACGAGTCAAAGTTTTAAAAATAGCGAATACTTCAGACTTCTGTAAATAAATGCATAGCAGGATCCTATTCTGGCAGACCCAAAATATGGGGTAAGTAATTAACCTTCAGGTTGTCAGAATTGATACACAGCCATCATCGTTGTGTCTCCAGTGGTGTAAACCCCAAAGGAAAACATAATTCTTGTTGCTGTCACTCTCATTTGTGGCCCCAAATCACACAGAGAAAGTTTTTTCTGCTGCTTTTTCAATGCAGAATGCTGCCTATGAAATTGATTTTTGTAGAATAATAAGACAGCTGAAATGTCTTCTGAATGATAACATTGCAGAGTCCAGATTTAGGTATCACGTCATTGCATACTGAAATTCAATTCATATGTTCTACTGATCAGTTGAGACATTTTCTAAATTCTTGTGGTTGGTTGACATACATTCAAAATAATTATCATGGTAAGCTTAGGAATAACAAACTGATAACTGACCTCCAGCATATAAGCGTTATGAGTTTAAGCATCAGTTCTCACCACATGTATTTCTCAGCTTTAAATGATTAAAAAAAAGTATAAATCCCCAAATTACCTTTACAAACTTGATCTCCACTCTGGGTATACAGAAGATTGAATAAATGAAATCTCAGTATTTACTGGGAATAAATCAGCAGTTGTCTGGGCAAGAAATGTAAGACTTTTA
Organism: Aethalodelphis obliquidens; assembly: GCF_003676395.1. NCBI lineage: Eukaryota > Metazoa > Chordata > Mammalia > Artiodactyla > Delphinidae > Aethalodelphis > Aethalodelphis obliquidens. The sequence goes on along the minus strand of NW_020837977.1, from coordinate 11,579,696 downwards.
TGTTGTTTGCTTAATATATACAATCAAACTATGAGATGAACATTTTTCTCTATAAACTTCATGAATTTTCTTAGCACTCATTTTCTTCATTTAAACTAACTTTTTGATCCAATTGTGATCCTTTCATAGACATGCATAGAAACATGCTACTTAGTTACATTAGTAACTTAGTTACATTATGTAACTTAGTTACATTAAGATTACTAGTACAATCCTTATGGCTTTGTCTTACCCATTAGTATATTCATAGTGATTAAGCTAACATAAATCAGCACAAAAAAGCTTTATTTCTTAGGACAAATGTGTCCACCTCGCGGAATCAATAATGTATTATTAGTATGTTTAATAGGCTTTCTGCCTAAATACTGCTTCTACCACCTCTTTTCAGAAAGAGCACATGAAACGTTGTTTGTTCATTTTTATTAAAATATTTAAGTCTAGAATAGTTTCTTTTATTAAGTTACATTCCATTTTAAAATACTTCAGACACAACGACCCCACCAAAGTATATAGAACCATAATAGAAAGTGAAAGTTTAGTAATAAATGCAGTGTGGAAAATTATTTTAAGATTTTAGATAACAGGCAACATTTAAAAAATTTTATTTCTTCTTTGGAAGATAACAAGAGCCACGTATTTGATTCGAAAAAATGATTTGAGGGTAAGAAAAGGCTTGTTTTATCTTGCCTGGTAATAGATTTTTTTTCTTTTGCTGAATTCTCTGCGTGAATAACAAGAGTGGCAGCCATTTTCTCCCAGCTCAACATCAAAACCCCTTTCATCTGCTGTCTAAATGCAAACAAAGCAAACCTTCCACCAGGCCTTTCTTTCCAGATAAATTAAAACTCTCATGTCCTGGGGCCTAAATCGAGCCTACAGGCCTTCCCTAGATAAATCCTCTCTCAACCTGAAATCTTCTTGCCACACGTGCTCCTTGTAAGATAATTTTGCAGTAGCTAATCAATAATGCAACAGTAAATTGCATTTAAATAAACATTAGCAGCCCCTCTTAATGAATAAAACCTCATCTGCAATTTGTCAAAGTCAGAAATACCGGACTCTTTTGATATTCATTGGAATATTGGAAATTGGAGCTTTGACAGGTTTTATGTACATTGCAATTGCCATTGTGTGTATGTGTGTGTGTGCACTAAAAAAAAGGCTTATTTTTATACATCCTGGACTGAATATAGTGGAACGTACAGCAGGTTTCTAGACTGGAATTCATATGTCTGCTACCACCCTGGTTAAAAATATATCGAGATAATCCTGCTTTCCATTGCAAATTATGAGGCAACCAAGTTGTATGTACCTCATTTGAATTTTCTGACTTTAGATGAAAAAAATGTAGAAATTTTTACTCTGAAATGATAATGAGGGAAAACTACTTGATTTGATACTACGTGTATCATTATTTCTATATTTCACTGAAGAAAGTTATTATTATTAAGGAATTCTGAAATAATTATAGAAATTACAGAATCATTGACTTTCAGACCTAATATTTTTAATTTATAAAGATCCTTTTCTAAAAATATATATTTTCATGTAGATTATGAGTGTTATAACAGGCTTAATAAGTACAATTCCTTGACACTCACTTCTATTATTCTACAGAATGCTAACTTTTGGCTATTATTTTTAATGCTTTAAAAGGACTAGAAGCATTAAGACATATCGTTGGCTATAATCTGTGAGAAAGGATGTAAGACTGTATCCATGTGGTGTCGTATTTTGAGGTGCTCTGTGATTTTTAAAAAAAAAAATCCAATTTAATATCATTTTCTGGATCCTAAACGTATATATTTTAGCGGTCCAAACTAGAACATTCACTTCTAGTCAAAATTAATGCCATTTTAAAACTATGAAAATAAATAACACTTTCTCTTTTATAGGAATTTCAAAGCATTTAGTGTGGTAACAAAATGGAATAATATTGTGATATAAAGATTTGCTTGAAGAAGGAAGCTATTCTGTAGGAATATCATTAGAATTAAAGCCATTTTAATCTATATATTCTCTACATAATATTATTGGATTAGAAAAGGGAATTATCATGTTTTACAGACAGAAAATTTGGATGTCAAAGGACTACCTGTCAATCAGTCAGGGCTACACCCAAGAACCAGGGTTCAAAGCGCCCAATCAGTTTCTACACCATTTTCCCAGTTCACATACCAAATGGACATTCAGAGATGTCACTAAAATAGTCTGACAACAAAAAATTAAGGCTGAGAACGCATAGATAAATCAATAGGGTCGCTTTGACCCCTTAAAAACACCCTTCGAAATATTCACACTTTCATACATCTCATCATTGGTAAGGGCATCTCTAAATGACATGTTCAAAAAGATTAATTTAAACATGAGAAAATGATTAGTGTTCTAATTTGTTAACCTTTCTATCTGCCTCAACTCACAGTGACAGGTATTCTGATGTACACCACAGAGACATCAGTGGCATTCGATATGCCAGGCATCAAGAGCCACGCCTATTGCAAGCTCCAGGCATCAGGGGAACATCTGCTAATGCTTACCTCACTCATAGTTTAAGAGTAAATGGAGATGCAAAGCCAAGAGGCCTTACACTGGGAAAAGGTTATAAGCTAATCAAAAGTCTAGGCCTTGCTCCAATTTGTTGGCTCTTTCTTACCTTTTAGAGAAAGAAAATGGATGGTATGATACCACAAAACCCCAAATTTTGAAGCTCCATTCAAACTTAGAAAATCATTGTAAAGTTAATAAGGGACAATATAGTTGTTCGGAATATTTGACCCTTGATTACTGAGAACGGAAGTGACTTTAAAAATTTGTACTTCGGTAAAAAAAAATTTTCAACTTAATATTGTTTTAAAAAACACAGGTTTTAGGGACTTCCCTGGTGGTGCAGTGGTTAAGAATCCGCCTGCCAATGCAGGGGACACAGGTTCGAGCCCTGGTCCGGGAAGATACCACATGCTGCGGAGCAACTAGGCCTGTGCGCCACAACTGCTGAGCTTGCGCTCTACAGCTCGTGAGCCACAACTACTGAGCCCGCGCGCCTCAAGCCCGTGCTCCGCAGCAAGAGAAGCCACCGCAATGAGAAGCCTGCGCACCGCAACAAAGAGTAGCCCCCCGCTCGCCGCAACTAGAGAAAGCCTGCGTGCAGCAACGAAGACCCAACACAGCCAAAAATAAATAAATTTAAAAAAACAACAACACAGGTTTTAAATGTAAGAGCTAAAACTAGAAACCTCTAAAAATATGGAAGTAAGTTTTTGTGACCTGGAGTGAGGTGATGATTTCTTAGATATGACAACAAAAGCACAAGCAAGAAGAAAAACAGATAAATTTGGTTCATCAAATTAAAAACCTCTGAGTGCCAAAGACACCATTAAGAAAAATAAAGGAACCCATAGAAGGAAAGAAAATATTTACAAATTTTATATCTTATAAGGTGCTTGTAACCAGAGCATATAAAGAACTCTTACAACTCAACAATAAAAAGACAAATAACCTAGAAAAACATAGGTAAAAGATTTGAATAGACATTTCTTCAAAGAAAATACACAAATGGCCAATAAGCACATGAAAAGATCCTCAGCATCATTAGTCATCAGGGAAATGGACAACAAAACCACAATGCAATACTCCTTCATACTCACTAGTTTGGCTATAATCAAAAAGACAAATAATAACAAGTGTTAGCAAGGATGTAGAGAAATTGGAATCCTCATACACTGCTGGTCAAAATGTAAAATGGCACAGCTTCTGTGGACTTTCTGAAAATTCCTCAAAAAAGTTAAACATAGAGTTACCATATGACCCAGAAATTCCACTCCTAGACATATACCCAAAAGAAACAAAAACATGTGTCCACATGAAAACTTGTACGCAGATACTCATGGCATCATTATTCAAGATAGTGAAAAAAGCGGAAACAACCAAATGTCCATCGACTGATGAATGGATAAACAACGTGCCTTATATCCATATTATGGAATACTATTCAACAATAAAAAGGAAGTACTGATACATGCTACAAGGATGAATCTTCAATACGTTATGCTTAATTGAATACAGCCAGTCACACACACACATGCCCACACACACATGCCCACACACAAAACCACGTATTGTATAATTTTGTTTATATGAAACTTCAAGAATAGGCAAATCCATTCAGATAGGAAGAGGATTACTGGTTTCCAGGGGCTAGACAGAAGGAGAAACAGGAGTAGCCCTGAATGGGAACAGAGTTTCTTTTGAGGGTGATGAAAACATTCTAAAGTTAGATGTCTGTAATGGTTGAACAACTGTGAACATCCTAAAAACTACTGAACTGTAGATTTATAAAAGGGTGGATTTTTTGGTATGTGAAGGATATCTCAAAGCTGTTATTAAGTGCACATACATACATAAGCACAGGCTTAATCGAAGTTAGACAGAAATTAATTAGACCCTCAACTCTTCCATTCACCAGCTGGGTTATTTTGTGGATGGTGGCTTTTTATCAATAATGAATGTAGAAATCGAGAGCCCCCAGGATCCAGCCAATTATAAGGATTCAGTAAGTAAGAACATTGCTGTTAAGAGGATGGACTCGGCAACCAAACTGAGGGAAACCCTGGCTACATCACTTAGAAACGTCTGCCCTTGGCCACATTACTAATCTCTCTGTGCTAAAGTTTTCTAAGCTGTACGATGGGGGATAATAACTGTACCTACCTCATGAGGGTTGTCATGAGTTTTAACTGAGTTAATATAAGTAAAGTGCTGGGAGCATTTGAAATATTTAAGACATCAGTATCTGAATGCCAAGAAAGTAATACTTTCTCAAATTTCTTCATTGATTGCCCCAGCACTGTGAATTCCAAATGATAATTATTAGATTATAATGTTTACACTCAACCTTAAAGACTTTTAAATAGAGACATTAGAAAGTCATATTTACTGTACATGTACAAATGTAAACAAGCGATATTTATGTTAAGATGTGGGCCACTGACAAAGTCTGGCCCATCTATGGATGGTGTGTTCATACGGAACATAGCAAGAGGCCCAGGGGCAAGGCTAAGAAAAAGTTTGATGTAGGTATTAAAAATCAATTTGCATTGAAAATATTATTTTATAGTCATGTTGAAGATACTAGAATTTCCTTAAGTAACAAGTTAGCCTTCAAAGCTCATGGGGAGTGTTCAATAAAAATGTCTTTGAAGTGTTACGGTAACACATGAGTAATTTTTCAAAACCATTTAACCTGTTCAGTTTTTTAGTCCCAAATAAAGCATGTCACTGTATTTCAGTGAGATCATTTTGATAATGAACTTTTAGACTACAAGATATTCTCAAATACTATAAATGTTAATGATATGACTGAAAAGCTTTTATGAAGTTATTCCCCCTAGCAAGGAAAAAAAGTGCAGGAGGGAAAAGAAAGCTGGTAAACATCATATGGCTTAGAAGCGGCAGGGTCAGGATCAAACCAGCATCTCTTAAATCCTAGGCCCAAACTTCTCTCTGTGATGCCAGAGCATCCCCAAAACAAAACCATATAACAAAACCTTAACGGTTTCATGGTTCACCGACCACATGAAGGTAATTGTCTTTCTAGTATCTGTTGAGCTAAAACAAAGACAAAAGGCTATAGAAATTTAGGAGCACTCTTAATTATATTTTATTAAGCACATCAGTATCTCCATATATTTGAAAAAATAATAATTAACTCAGCAGAATAGGTTAGCACAGCTACAGCCCGTTCAAAACTCTTTTCAGAATTCCCTCACAGTTTTCACCATCCGCCCTTCAGGGCACAGAACCGATGATTTGCTGTTTAGGGTTTGGTCTGCTTTATTTGAGGCACCGATCAGCTGTTACCTTTGAAATAGCCCAAGCACAAAAGTAGCTTGGGATATTGGCTTTAACCATCAATATCAATTCTTAGCGCAGTGGGAGGGGATTTAAGAGTTCATAAGGCCAGCTAGACTAGTTGTGCGAAGCCTAAAATGAGGCCAGCGTATAGCATTTACCCCAGGATTTGGGTTAAACATTTTCACTTGTGGCCCCCAAATGACTACCAGCCTAGAGGATACCTAAGGATTGACAGAGCAGTTCAATAGGATAGGAAAGAAACATTTCAATTAAACATTCACCATATGGGGGCGTCCGTGGTGGCGCAGTGGTTGAGAGTCCGCCTGCCGATGTAGGGGACACGGGTTCGTTCCCCGGTCCGGGAGGATCCCACATGTCGCGGAGCGGCTGTGCCCGTGAGCCATGGCCACTGAGCCTGCGCGTCCGGAGCCGGTGCTCCGCAACGGGGAGAGGCCACAACAGTGAAAGGCCCGTGAACCGCAAAAAAAAAAAAAAAAAAATTCACCATAGCCAGTGGATCATAGACATTTTATGATGCGCATTAGGCATGTATGGGGAAATAATCTTAGCAGATTTCAGTAGTTCTTCCTCAATAACACAGTCATTAAAAAACAGAACCAGGATTCTAACCAACCCAGCTCTGACCCTAAATCCTATGGTCTTTCTACTATACCATGCTTCTCTTCAACAGATCCATCCATAAGGCTCTTTAGGGAACTAATGCAGTAACTTTCTAAGCCTACCCTCAGTCCTCTTAAATCGAAGCCAACCTGAAGTCACAGCTGGGTGACTTCAATAAGGGTATATAACTAATTCTTCCTAGAGTAAGGGAAGTATCCCCCGAGGATTGTCAAGGCTAGATTATGGAATTCTGCTGAGAGTTATATATAGACTTGGCCTCCTGCACCAGGTTCAGTAATTGAATGTCTTGGATGAACTCACTTAACTTTTCGGTGCTGCAGTTTCCCCAACTATGAAATGAGAATTACCAGATAAAAAATGTGGCCCTTCAAACCTTCACTAGGTAACATAGAGAAGCTTCTCTATATGAAATTTCAAAAATCTGTAAGAATTTTAAAGAGAAATATAAGGTACCAAAAAGCAGATTAAAATGACCTAAATTTTGGAGAGGAGCAGCATTTTAAACTTTGGCTTAAAGGTAAGGACTTTCTGTCCTGGGTGTTATAATTAATTTCTCATTCGGACTAAGCTGGTTTGTTCCTCTAATCCAAATTAAAACAATGACATATTTAATAGAGTTAAATTACCAAGAAGAAAATAAAAATTGTAACCAAAATTGGTACGTATTTCACTCTTTGACCAATAAAGTTATTATTTCTGGAAATGTTATAGCACACCCAGAGATATACATTTTGAAGTTTAAATTCTGCAATAGAAGCAACTTTAAACATAAGGTATAAAAAATAATGGTAAATAGTATTCAATTCTTGATGGACTCTGCGCTTTATAACATTGGTTTCTGTAGAAATCGAATCAATAATAAATAATCTCAGAACTAAGAAAAGGACTGCTAAGGCGTAGGCGGTCCCAGAGGAGCAGTCTATATATACCTACCCTTAGTAAATTAATTTTGTCATCCTTCCAAGTCCTTTTATGAGGGAGAAGGGAGCTTTTCTCCTATCTGGTTTGATTTTCTTTCATGAGCATACTTACCATTGCTTTTGTGTAGGAATGACTACGTACAGTAATTTTAGTTGTACCTGAGGCTAGCTACTAACAAATCGACACTGCTACTGAGTGACAAAAGGTTTATCAATGGAAACGTTACATTCTCAAATAGAATATTTTTAAATATACTATTTCTTATAAAACACTAGTATACACAGTAATGAGAAATTGTTGAGATTCAGGTAATTTTTCAAACGTACAGTTTCTGAGGGCAGTGAGTATGTCACGTAGCCCTCAGAGCATTTGAATCTCCCAGACATCTTGGTGAATCTACTTAAATCCCACCTAAAGTATGCCTCCTTGCTCAAGTTTTCTTATTCCAAATATTGTCCCTTTTGGGGCGATACAGGCACTTGGTGACCAGAGTCCTTGGCAGAGGGCAAAACAGTGTCTGGGGATTCTCACTGGAGCCTTCAGGGAACAGCTGGGGAGGCTCTGGCCATGGAATGGAGTGGGGCCACTGGCAGGGTGGCCCCTTTGTTGATTTTTTCTCTCTTCCCCTTTGTTGATTTTTTTTTCTGTGCAGGGTGATATTCCTCTCCCTCACATCACCCTCTTCTTGAAATCCTTTCTAATCCCCTCATGAAACCCGCTCTTGGGTGGGACAGGATTTTTCTACCCCACCATAAGCACCAAGGAGCCAGGAACTCTTCTACCTCATTAAAAAAAAAAAAAAAAACATGTAAACATTCTGAAGTTTATGCACCCAAATTGCCGTGGACTGTCCTGACAATTGTCATAGCCTTTCTATAGGTTCTATATATTGCTTCTAAGCTGTCCCTTCCTCCATGTCACCTGCCCTTAAGACTTCCAGATAGATAAATATGGAATTTAGAAAGTAAAAATGATGAATGAAAGCATTTTTATAAGAAATCAAATACTTTTCTTCTTGGGAAACATTCTAAATTAATTCAATAATCAGTTAAAAAAGAAAAGGAGGCCACTTACGGAGATTCATTTTGAAAATAATAGCTATTTTTTTCTATTTTCGAACACAAGTCACTGAAAACTTTGTGAATACAAAGTTTTGTGAATCATTCTTATTCTACACAAGGCAGGGTCACACATCATCACTGGTTTGGCTAGTAAAATCACTCACTAGCCAAATATTTTGTTAAGGAATTGGTATCTGTTAAATACATCTTTGTAATAGTATACCTTCTCCTTTAGGGTTAGGGCTGTTTATTTAGGCAGGGTCTCTCAGTGCAGATGGGACATCCCGTTGCAAGGGTTCTCTTGCATAGTAATGATGAAAAAGCAAAACACACACAGCACACAGAACGGTGGCATTTCTTTCTTTAAACAACACTAGGGAGAGATTATCATACCTTTTATATAAATTTTCTAAAAAAATATTGGGAGTATAAGGTTAAACTACAACTAAAGAGAATATTCAATAAGAAAAGCTTGACCTCTGATCCAATTAAATATTTCACCTCGTTGGACCTCAGTTTTCCTCACATGAGAAATAAGGAATTTGGATGAAATGATTTCCAACGTCCATTTCTGATTAGGAGACAGGTCTCATCCTAAGCATCAGAAATGATTCCTTTTGTTATCTGCCCTTGACTCGACATGACTGAGGAGACGTGTCGCTGTACGTAATTAATACAGCATTTCAATGGTCTTTCACAACACTTGAATGATAATATACCAAAATCTTAAAGACATTTGTAATTTAGGAGAGTTCAGATAAGTTTGCAGCTTCAAGGAAGCTTATGCATAATATTTCCAAGAGAAAATTAGAGTCGGGGATTCATTGCTTTCCCTGGCTATTAAAGGGATGGGTCGGCTCTCAGCTGTAGCAGTGGAGTCTCACGCCTATGTGAGATATAGATTTGCAGATCTGCATTACAATGCCTTACACATGACCTTTGACATTCTATTAGGATGTCTTTGGAATTAGGCTCATAGAACAAAGATATGGTTACTGACTTATTCATTGCTCTAAAAAAAAAAAGAAAACGAAAGAAAGAAAAGAAAAACCTTTGGATGGTAAAGAGGTCTAGAAATTATTTCAAATCAGATACTCCTTTATATCTATAGTAATGGTTTCTCCTTGAACCATAAGCTTTAGTGTATCTAGGACGTCCTGAGGTTACCAGGATACAAAATTTCCTCTAAGCCAATTAGAACTCCCAAATCTGATTAACAGAAAGAGGTCAGATACTAACAGCCTTCTTTATCTAGTTCTACAAACACCTTAAAATTAACAAATATATATGTTTACTTTTACAGAACCATGAATTTGCTTATTTTATTAAGTAAATTTATCACAATTTCTATAAGAAAAGAAGTACAAAAAGAGGTTTTCCTTTATCAAAATATAGCGTAAAAATGCAGTGTCTGGGAAACGTTTCTTTGTTCTTCTAAGATTTGACATGTTTGTCCTTAATGTAAAGGTATAAATGGGCAATGTTCTTTTGCAAGGTTTAAATGAGGTTTTTAAATTATCTGTGAACGTAAATATTGTGATATACTTGCATAATTCAGTACAGTTGTCAAAATAGGATATTTCATAGAGTAAACAACATAAATGTAAGTTATTAAGATAGTTAAAAATCCACTACACTTTTGAGTGTACCCTCACAAACATACAAGCAAGACGATGTAAATCTGAGCGACAAGACCTGTTTGCCTGCGTCGACTAGCCCAAGTTCTTGAGTCTTCGGTAGAAGGGTCTTGCTATATTAACTTAAAGCCTTCCCAAGTGCTTTAGTTACTTCACCGCTTACTCCCTTTTCCTTTTTTTAATTTTCTCCTTTCTCTCTCTAGCATCACAGTTTCTGAGAGGATAAACCAACTCAAATTGGGCCCTGGGAATTCTGTTGGTACCAGCACTTAAACGAGGATTAAGGAATGTGTCAGTGAAGGAAAAAAAAAAAAGAAAAGACTAAAAGATACAAACTGAACTTCTTCAAACAAGGCAGCTATACCTCTTCCATGAGTCAACTAAGAATAATGTGAATAGTATTGTGGGTGACTTGTTTAGGCCAATAAACAAAAACAAGGTAATGAAATCCATTCACCAGCTCTCTTATTGCCATGATGTCACACAGAAGAAAAAACCTCATCAGCTCTTCTGCAGACTCAGGCTTCATGACGTCAGCAGAAGGCCTCAAGTAATTTATAGCATTTTGTTTACTCTGGAGCCATTTGATATGTATTAATACATGCAGCAGCAGCTGTCTCTTTTACAAGAGAAGTGTGCTCACATGAGCTCTCTCACCCAAACTGAGAACATAAGCACACTCTAATAGCAAAAGAGGCAGCTGCTGCTGCATGAATTAATAGATTATAAGTTACTCTCTCATTTGTTATTCTTTTTTAAAATCCCACTCTCTTTTAGAAATAAAAACGCTCAAGGTTTTAAAAGAAATGAAAATTCTATAGAGAACTCATAGTTCGGTAGATACCACGAAGAAAATTATGTCAATTTTATTATGTTTTTAGGGATCAATTCATTTGTATACCAGAATTTTTCAAAATGAAGTATTTATTATTTTCAGAATTGAGGCATCTGGTGTCTTTGAAATGCTCAAAGCACTAAGAGAGAAGAAAAGGGGTTTCCTGATTCCAGTTCTGATGTAAGACTGACAGTGGGATTGTTCAATAGGTTATACATAAGACTGGAAATCAGCATTCGTATTTTATTTATTCCAATCACCTTCTCAACATAAAAATACTATTTTTATAAACACTTAGGTAACATTGACTTTCAATCTACCTATGAGTTAGAAATAGTTAATGGAAGTATTCTAAGCGCTTCAGTAACTTAGGGATTCCTGACTCAGAATATAACCCTTACTCACTGCAGCCAAAAGGGTTCAAGAGTTGTTGTTTATATTGCCTGTCTTTATGTCAATATACAGCTCAGCTACATCTACATCTATATATTCTACTTTATGGCATGCTAAGTTACTAACAGCAAAAGCAGTTAATGCGATGAAACCCCAACATTTCTAAATAATCGAGATATTTATGATAATAGAATTTTTTGTTTTGCTTGGGGTTGGTTAAGTTTAACTTATTGTCTGTTCATTTGTTGTTTTAATAAACTGGTTTTTAGAAAGCTGAGAGAGAAATTCTTTTTAGACAAGTGGAGAGTTGGTTCCATTTCCTTGATTCCTTTCAATTCCATTTTATAATTTCCTGTTCTTTTCAGTACTAAGGTTACATTTACATTTTGTAAATATTGTACTGTGTAAATCTTAGACGTCTAATTTTATGCATTATTTTATCATTGTAAAATATCTGCAAATGAGTCTTCTGTTTATCTAGGAATCTTAAGTATTTAATATCTTTTTTTATGTTATGCTAGCTCTGTTAACAATATGGCTCATTATTTAATTCAGAAAGAATTTAAAAGGTGTGAGGTTTGTAACAGAAAGTGCTATAGTGATTTGCATTGACCTAATTAGTTCATTTACATGTTGACCTTTAAAACCGATGAAGTTTTATAAACCCAACTTGTGGTTGTAACTACTGTACCAAAGAGATCTGCGAGTTGGGAGAGGAAACAGGGTAAGGTTGATAAAGAAATACTGATGATAAACTAAGGGGAGCACAAAATTAAAGTCATGTACTACCATCTAAATGAATTACATAAAGTCACCTTAGAAGGTGATATATTTTTATATAAAATTTTCAGAGCAGCCAATCAACCAACTGGACCTTTCTAATTGCTTATTTTTAAGTAAAAGTGGAAAAATAAGTATTTAGGCATCCAAGTTACAGTAGAATTTCATGTTTCTAAAATCACATCTAAATTTCTCGAATTATAAGCAAGCACTGAGTTCACGACATTCTCATAGACTTTGCAAGGATATTACTCAAAATTCAAAATCTTACAGACAATGTAAACATGCATCTTTTTTAGAAATAGTACAATCTTACATCATTTGAAAAAAACATAAATTTTCCAGTGGATCTGCAGGAAAATGATATGGACAGATGAGTTTAAATGAATTCCTGTGCCTGAATTACCAGGAATGGTTATATTAGGCCACCCTTCAAAATGCATGCCTCCCACACACACACGCCACCCCCCAGTCATCCCTTTAAATACCATACTCACCTCCCTCATTCGTCCTCCCACTCCTGGCCTTTTTGCCTACTCTTTCGCTGAAACTCCTGTCCCAATGAATCTCCCCTACAGCTCCAAGCACGAGCTTTCCACAGATGCCCTTCTTCGAGCATTTCTAGGTTGCTGGGTCACCCACGTGGGCCTCTCAGGTAAGGGCTGCTTTCCTCCTGTTTTCTGTGCTTTCCCCACAGAATTTGCAGAATGAGGGGTAGCCCAGGAAAGAGTAGTCAGACTTGTTCTTGCTGCCTCCGGCCCTGCCTCCTTCATAGTGAAATAGCTCATTTGATGTTTACACTCCTGTGAATATGTGACACTCTGTATTTCCATGTCACTATTATACAATATTTCCCTAGTCACTTTCTAGAATTTATTGAAAAGTTGAACAACTCAATCTTTTCCTTCAGCTCTCTTCTTGGGCAAGTTTAGAGTCTATGTGGATTACCCAACAACTTAGATTGAATTCCTTGACCTCCTCAAATTTAATGCCTTTCTGCCTTACTCCATTTCAGCCCCGCCCTCCCATGGCCTTATTTGGAACTTGGCAACACCCGAAACTGCCTGAAATCTCAAGCTCTGGTGTACAATGCCACGTACATACTTCATGTTCTTCATACTCTTGGTGAGCCTCCCCATTCCTACAGCTTCATCTATGAACTAGGCTTAACTTCTCGCATCAGTTCTACTAGCTCGGAGACATTTTTAATGTGGATGCTCCAGGAGCCCTTAACATTTATCAGGATGCCAATGAAATTCTATGTGAAATAATAGTACAAAGGCATAAATTCTCTCCAGAAGTCAGCTCCTCTGACGTTCATGTCTCTCTTAATGGCATAACAATTCTCTCAGTTACAAAACATTATATTCACCTTTGATTCATCCCTTCTTCTTTTGAAATAACTCTTGAATACCTCTCACTTTTTCCATACCAACTTCATTACCATAGTCTCTATCACCATCGACCTAGAGAGAAACAATTGTAATAACCTCCTAAAATTTCTCCCTATCTAGCATCATGATTTCCACAGAATTCAGTAAATATCTGTAAAGTAAATTCATGCATGCATGCATGAACGAGTCCTCCCCAGAACGAACGAATCCTGTTGTTGTTCAAAAACTTTATTAATTCCACTTTCTAAGGAACAAAAACGGTCTTTAGCCAAATATTCGAGTTCTTCTCTCGTCTGATCCCAAGCTTTTTTCTAGCCACTTCTCCTTTATGCACAATTCACTCTCACTCAAACACTTCCTAAGCCAGTGAGTCTCAAAGAATGGTCTGCAGACCATCGGCATCTCCTTGGGAACTTGTTAGAAATGAAATTTGGGGAGGGGGACCACCCAAGACCTGATGAATCAGAAACACCGGGTGATTTAGATGCATGCCAAAGTTTGAGATTATGTTTTCAGCATCACATGCATGTTAATATCATTTTTTGCACGTGTAATACCCCCCCTCTACTTTCCTTTTTATAAAAATTATACTCCTGTAGTTCAAAGCTCAGATCAAATGTTATCTTTTCTCCTTGCTTTTCCAGTAGCATATACTTGACAATTCTGCTTGACGGTCACTTCTCTGAACTCCCATATAAGGTGAAGTTCTTTGTAAAGTGTTAATGGCACTCATAGCATACTATGGGTAAGCTATACTAACTATGCTTACTTACTCCCCTCTCATTCAGCCCATACCTCATTAAAATCTTGATTCACTACCGATTATGTCACTGACCTGGTTGCTCTAAAGTCACCAATGATTACCCAATTTACCTAAATCCCATGGATTTCTTTTCTTTTTTTTTTTTTTTTTAACCCCTGACTTCTCTGGAGCCAATGTGCACGGTGGGCCACACCCTCCTTCAGGAAAATTTTCGCCTCTTTGAATTCTGTGATGACTTCCTCTCCTGGCTTTCCTCTTAATTCAACAGCCACTCCTTCCTGATCTCTTCTGCAGATTCTAACTCCTCCATTTTTCTTTTAAAAGTGGTTGCTCCCAATGAATTAATTCTTAGTCCTTTCTTTTTATCACTCAGTGTACTCTCTTACTTACATACTCTTAGTTTAAGACCATCCAAGACGCTTAAATCTGTCTCTCTGCCTTAGCACTCTTAGATGCCTGATAGAAACCTCTAACCATCTAATATCTCTATCTTGATACCCCACCAGCATCTCAAATTTAATATATCAAATTCATAGTTTTCACCTCCCCTCCTGTATTCTGGAAACCTTGGCTTTATCCTAAACTCCTCCCGTTAACTCATCGCATCCCCAATTTGAAACATCTTTTAAGTCAAAGAAATGAAAATTTTGTATCTCTACGTGCACTTCTTCCAATAATTCAGTTTCCATTGTCTCATTCAGGCTTCAACACTGTTCATCTCCTAGAGGGTCTCCTCTTCTTTCAGCAAGGCTGCCATCTTCAGCCCCCTCCTCACTCTTTCTTTCACAATGTTTCAAAGTACTTTTTCAAAACTGCAAATCTGATCATGACACTTCCTTTCTTAAGATCCATTAGGAGTTTCCCACAGCCTTCTGGAACACAATGCCTTAGCTTATCACTTTAGATTTAAAATGGACTATCTCCCACTGATTTGTCTAAGCTTATCATCTGCGAATCTTTGCTCAAAGATGTCACTCTCCTTCAAATTTCCATTTGTCCCTTTGTCTTGTTCTTTGTCTAACTAATACATACTGACTCACTTGAGAAGTACTCCTGGATATCCCTCCAATGCCTTATTTTATTGTCCTTCTTCTATGCTTCTATATAGCACTTTACGTATAATTTTTGTCATAGTTTTCCATGTACTCTAATTTCCTTCCTCCACTCCTAGTTTGAGATCTGCTCAGGGCAGGGAATGTGTTTCATTAGACATTGTAGCCCTAACTCCTAGCAGAACGCCAGCTTCCTAGAAAACCCTCACCAGATGTTTATTGAATGAATGAAGTCATATGAGTACAGGGATGCTATCATAAGTTAGAGGTATAAAGCTTTCTAAAAGGCAAGTAACTCTAAGTATACTATATTCACTAAGGTAATTAATTAGTAGCCATATCAATGATTTCTGTCCAATTTATTAAACAAATTTCTGATCCCAAATATTTCAAAATTAAAATGTGCCAATTATCTGTATTTTGAGATGTGGATTAGAATGAGGATACTATGAGACTTAAGAAGCCTAAACTTTATATTTCATCATGTTGTTTCACAAAAGTGTGCTACAGGCTTTGGTAATAGGTTCATATCTATAAACAAGCAATCAACGCTGAGGCCAAAGCTTTAATGTATCAAGGTTAAAGGCAAGCTCCAATCCAGAAGGAATCATGACATCTGTCCATTTATCTATCTATGTATCTATCCATCTAGACAGGTTTGTCTATCATCAGTAAAACTGAAACTTAACAAGTATCCTAAGAAAACACACATAATTGAAAATAGAGATGTGGCACTTTCGTGAAACGCTGGTGATGGCAACTCAGTGATGGAGTCTGTGAAAGTGTATCTCCCTCACTATGCTGCCTAGGGAAGAAGTTGTAGGAAGAGTCTCATGATTAAAGTCTGTCCCCCATCCAACTGCCAGCAATAAGTACATTTAAATTTCTCACTTGTACTTGGAACAGGGCTACAGATTAAATAGATACAATTCAGCCAATATTTACAAAGCACATACTATGTGCCAGGCACTTTTTGGCTACTGAGAATTTAACAGTGGAAAAATTTGTTAAGAACACAATCCTCATTGTAACATGGAAACAGGACTTAATCAAATAACTAAGGTTTATATCGCATACCTACCATTTCCTAGAGTTAGTGTATTTCTAGGACCACTCATCCATTACCTACCTGTACTTCAGGTTGATCATGTCAGTCACGTCAGCCTAGAGGCAGTCAAATATATGAATCCTCAGCCACTTACGTCGCAACAAAATCTTGCTGTATTTTATGTTTTATAGGTATTTAAGTCCTATAATTTTAGCAAGACCTAAACTTGTGCTTTCTTATTTTATTAGAGAAATGATAAATTACTAGTTTTTTGCCATTCAGTGTCATCACTTTAATAGATTCACAGGTAGGTAGCGAAGAGCAGTGATTCCAGTACGGGGAGCTAGGAAATGTAGAAAGAGGAAGAGATGCAGCAAAGCGAATGTGCATCCACGTTAACCTCTTCTTACTTTGCAGAATAGGTAACTCATTCCCTGATTTGGGACTGCTTTTTTTTTCTGAGTTCATGGGTCCCAGAATGCCCCTGAGTTCAGAGGACCATCTTGTGTAAGTGTCACAATGGTCTTCAAAAGGCAGAGGTCTCTGTATGGGTGATTGTAGAAGTTCAGATAGAATTTTAAAGAAGCCAGCCCTTCTCTGGGCAGGAGGAAGATGCTCTCAAAGGTCAATGAATATTTCCTCATGTTCATGTTTGTAAAGACCTCCTCATTACAGCTTCGGATTATATTTAGCACTACACACTAATATTAAACCAAAACAGGATAATAGCAAATTTCAAATGAAGACCTTTAGAGTCAGGATATCCAGCTTTACACTCAAGGCTATAAAACAACTCAGCTGTTATTTTTCTCTCATATTCTTAGACCATGAAGACTAAATAAATGCAATAAACAAGTGGATGTGGTATACCATGGCAGGGATTCAGAATATATTCTTTCATTAAAAGTAAACATTTACGTATTAACAATGTACAACATTGGAACTCTTTCTAATGGGAGTTAGAAAGATTGTCTGTTCTAAACACTGTAGAAAGGAGACCATTCCAATAGTTATGGTGACTGCTGAATTCCTACATGACACATACCATCACATCCAGTCCTCAAGGAAAACAAGTGCTTGGAAATAGATTCCACAATTGGAAGGGTGCAGATTCCTCAGGGTTTTAACTCTAGAATTAATACATGGCATTTTCTTCTGAGGGATAAGGCCTGGACATGGTTATATCCATTGGATATATCGTAGAAAATGGACCAAGAAGATTTAATTTAGGGACAATCCAGTCAAATTAACCTAAGAGATCAATTCAATCTCACCCATCTTCCTTCTCAGCCCCCAGAATCATTTCTTCATTAGTCATACTTCTACTTATCCACTTCTCTTTCACAGACTTTCTATAACTATGCTCTTTTTATGTGGATACTACTTCAGAGGGTGTACAAGAAAAATAATGGAAATGAAGTTGAACCCAGTCAAATTTGCAATTGGTTAGTAGCTCTAGATTTCAGTGGGGAATGAAGTTAAAATTACTTGCTTTAAAATGAGTCTTGGTAATTCGTTGTAAAATTTAATTGTTCATGTTTTCCCTACTCCCAGTTACCAAGGTTAAACAAAAATTTGTTGTATTTCTTTGATTATCCATTTCTTCCTATTGGGGGAGGAGAAGAAGAAGGCACATTTGCATTTAAACTTCAAAAAAATTGAAGGTTCTGAAACTTTTATAAATACCTTTTAAAATATCGTATTCCAGCAGCTATAAACTCAAAGTTAAAAAAAAACAACAACTCCCTTTTTCCTTCCAAAGAAATGTTTTTTCCACAGTAACCAGTGTTCTATTTATAATTTTTTATTCATGTATCACGTATATAGGCTTCAGTTATTCTAAATTCCTAAAATTTTAGCCTACTAAAGTCTCATTTGGGCCAGAAAAAAAAATTCAAGGCATCAACTTTATTTCTAGAAATCTTAAGTAATTCTTAAAATATCACAATCAATTTAATTTTTGAGGAGCCATTATTAAATAAATAAAATGAATTTAAGATACTCATTCAATGATCCATTGTCTAAGTAAGCTATTGACCATGCTGTTATCATCTAGGACTCAAACAAGTACCCCTCTCATATCTTGCAAGTAAGACCAAACAAACAATTAAGTTTTTAGTCCAACAAACTGCTAGAAGCCAAGTGAACACAGAAAGAAAAGAATATTCCATTCTGTTCTCGAAGAAGCTAGTCAGGAGGAGCATTAGAGATACCGGACGGTACTAACTTAATTCAATTCAATTCAATTTAATTCAATTCAGTACATATTCAGCACCTCCTATTTGAAGGGGCCAAGATAGTGGAACAGATCAGACGTTTAGAAATCCAGACTTGGAAAAGACTTTGGAAATCATCTAGTCCATTGTGCTTCAAGCTTCATTCCAAGGCAGTACCTGAAGAAACCTGAAAGAGGTGACAGGAAGGCTAAGCGGGGGAGGTTCTGAATGAATTCCCTTCCCTCTTTGGCAGGAGATGCTTTGCTTTGAACTGTTATATATTGCAGTAACAAATAAGATTTTAATTCTAAAATGTTATTGTTACTAAAGAAGTTTGAAAAATCTCTAATTTAGCCCATTGCCCAAAATGTACAGATGAGGAAACTGAGATGGAGAGTTAAGTCACTGCCAAGGTCTTCATAAATGCTTTATGGCAAAATTAGAAGCTCCAATTAATACAGTTTTCAAGTCACCACAGAGTCATGGAGCCTAGGTCAGTGCCTTGTAAGTGTTAAGAGTTTAAAAAAGATTTGCAGGAAGATAGCTAGCTAGCTAGCTAGCGAAATTGATAAATTATATCCAAGAGATTCTATCTTCTTCTTCTTTATAGCACATTGCAAGACTCTCATTGACAGAAAGTGCATGATGGAAACATTATATCAATTGCATATATCCTTAGGCTCACTCCGAGCCTTAGGAGAGGTAAAATGAAGGGAACAAAACAACAAGTATCGAATATGAGATCCAAAGTTTGAATTTAATGGGAAAGCAAAGAGAAAGCCTCCAAAAGAAAATAAGAAATGGTGTGTGTATTGGTTGTATTGCAAATGGAATGGAGAATAATGAAAGGAGTGCTGAAAGACAAACTGAGGGTGGAGATGGGGACCAGAATAAGAAAAAGAATTTATTTTGAGAGGAAAATAATATTAATGGCCATAATAATAATAACCACCAAAATGTAAGTGCATATCAAATGTGCACATATCAACACACGACCTAAAAAATTCTTTTTGTCTTTATATATTATTATATGTTTCAGATATTTTGTAAACCAGACCACTTTAATGGCCTCCTATCTATAAAACATGCACATTCTGCTGTTTTTCCAGTTGAAATGGGCATGCACAGCACATGATTCTACTAGTGATGGACCTTTATGATGTATTTGGCTGGATGACAGATGCACTTGGTATCTAAGGAACAAAGAAAAGCTGTATAACTCATGCTGGGATATTGAACCTTAGACTTTAATCTCATTAGCCTGAGCTAAGTAGCTTCATTTCCCCAAGTAAATAAGACCTACGGAGAAACTAAAAATTCACCCTAAATTTTTTTGCATGCTTCGGAGAACAAGAACACGTTATAAATATGCATAATTCAAATCAACCTAAAGTCAATTCGATATGCTACTCACAGTTAGCAAATCTTAGATTTCAAAATATCATGAAGGAACAAATATGAAGATAAACAAATGTGGTTTATTGTCTACCCCTACCCATTTTCTCACCCTGGCGTCAGCCATAGCTCCCATCTACCTGGCCTGTATCTCCCAGGTAGATGTTTCTAAGATTGCCAATAAAAATCATTATTTTCAATTTCCCCACTTACCCACCTTTCACTTTGAGATGGTCTCATTCTGAAATACACAGAGGAGGTAAATAAGAGGATAACATAACCTTAAGAACACTAGAGGCGGTACCAGAACAAGAATGTGAAATACAATAAAAAGGTTTTTTTAAAAAATAAAAAAAAACACGATAGCTTTAATTCTAGATTTATATGATCTGAAATTGTAGAGGAACATTAAAATGAAACGTTACACCTGATGAACATTATGCGGCAAAGGGAATTCAAATACACATTGCAATATATTAGTTTACACTACAAGGGAAAAAAGCAACAGAAAAATTATGAGCATCACAAAGGCACAAAGCTCACTTTAAGTAACTGAAAACAATTGACAAAACTTATTCATAATTATTGTAACTCTAGTTCTCAGTTGACGAGCATGCCTTGGTGGCCTATTTAGCTTAATGCCAGATTGATATTTAATACCACTGTAGTGACATATCTTGTTAAGACAGAGTATAATGGGATTGTCCAAAAAGTTACTTCAAATTACAAACCTTTGTTTTTATCTGAGACATTCCATTAAGCTACACATTCTCCAGAGAATAGCAATATTTAAATATGTGACGTTGTGTCACATGAACACGATCTTCTTTTGTGAAGAAGCACGTATTAAGTCTACTAGAGAGGAATTCTTTATGAAAATATTTGGAATTTCCCCACTCATCCCTAGCTCAAACTTTTAAATAAGAGTGTGATAAATCATCTTTTCAATTGAGAAACATTTTTCTAGTATCTTTCAGGAAACTTTTAATTTCCTATATATCCACAGTTCTCTAGTCAACCGCTCAGATAATAAAATGCACGTTCATTAAATTCGTGGCACTGAGTTGGGCACACCGTCTAATACTTTGAGAGACAGTATTATCATTTCAAATGACCTCAACATCTTGTAGAGATCAGAAACAAAAGGTAAAGAAGAGAAATTGAAATTCAAAAGGCAAACCCAGTTTCATAGAACTAGATGTGGGTATGGGGAATAAGTAAACAGGTAATGATTCTGGTAGAACTTTATCCACAGTATTGGAGAATTAGAAATTGAATGATATGATAAGGAATGCAGGGATCATTGAGTATTCTGTTATTGCATCTGGTCAGGGTTGGGGCTCTCCATATCAAGATGATATTAAAAAACTCATCCTTTAGAAGGAGAAATATCTACACCAGGGGTTGGCAAAATGTAGCCTGCCTGTCAAATCCAGTCTGTTGCCTGCTTTAGTAAGTAAATAAATTTTTATTGGGATACAGTCACGCTTATTCATTTCTGTATTGTCTTTGGCTACTTTCATGTCAAAATAGTGGAATTGAACAATTACTGCTGACTGTGTGGCTCACAAAGTACTTATTTACAACCTGGACCTTTACAGAAAAAGTCTGCCAATCCCTGGTCTAGACACTGCATACACACCAACATTATCTTTGGAATAGCAGGATTGGTAAATCTTCCAAATCATTCCAACAACAAGCATTCCATCTATAGAAGCACTTCATCATTCATTTTGCTACTGCATTCTACCTTACTTCATAAATTTCAGATTTTCTCTTCCTTCATATAACACAAAAGTGATATGTCTTGGTGAGCCAAAAGCATTAACTTTGTGCTAAGTTCTGAATGATCTTTAGTTGGCTTCTCTCTTCTCTAATTCTTTTCATTATCCTGGTCACTTCTAGCATTTATGTAGATGATACAACATTATAGCTTCAAAGTCCTTGACCTACTTATCTTCAAAACTCTTGCTCACCTTTTTTGAGACATTTTTGCTCCTATACAAGGTAGAAATAAAAGTGCCAATCACCTCAGATTGTTTGGAGAATCAGTGAAATAAAGTCCAGTAATAGTGTTTGTCACATGGTGATTTAAAAACTAAAATTGGAGAGGACCCAAGGTATCAGGGTGTGGTACAATGACTCCTGTGGCTCCTTTCACCGCTATTCCTCCTTGTCTTGGTACCCCCATCTTGTCTTGGTACCCAGGGATGCTTCCATACATCTACTATCTGTTTATAACACATACTTCTTACCTTCATGCTTCAATGAAATCTAGCTTCGTTCTTTCCACCTCCACCCTTGTCCCCACTTAGTTCTCAAATTTCTAGCTGATATAGGACTATCATTCAACCCCCTGCCATTTCTCCACTCCCAATGGCCCCCGAATAAAGTAAATAAATAAATACATGAAACAGGAAGTTGTGTTGGAATTCTCCAAATCCCATTGCCATTTTCATATCTCTACTTTTACATGCCTATCCAAATTCTCTTCTCCTTCAAGTCCAGTGACATCGTGCTACACTATTTCCTATTTTTCTTTCTCATTGTAATCTGCCAATTACAAAACTACATCCGCAGATTTGGTACTGCCTCACATTCCCTATATCCTCTCTTCCAGCATCAACCTAGTAGATTTTATCAACCATGCAAATAATAAATTCAATCATCTATTACCAAAATTTCTGGAGCTTCTCAACTCAAACGGTCTCCTTCCATCCTCCCAGTTCAGTCATACACTTTTGTGGTAACTTTGAATTTTGTTATCAAAATTTGTGTCTGTCCCATTTCTGAACTATTTGGCTCCAACAGTTTATACTCAGGTCACAACTTATATCCTCCCATTTTCTCAATCCCTCACTTTCACTTCATCTGCTCAAAACTCACTAAGATGTCAAATAAATTTAGATCCTCTATTCTTTCCCAGTCTCTCATCCTTTGCAGCCTCTAGTTTCATGTCTTTTCCCATCTAGCACAGACATCACACTCCATCATAAAATCTTTATCACCAAATGTCATTTTGCCACATTCACTACAAATCCTCATTCTGGAATAAATCCAAACATCTACCTCCTGGGGATGGGCACCAACGACAGTCTCTGTAAGAATGGACCCAGTAGAGAGAGGGAGCAGATCTGGGGAACAAATGATACAGTAGGCATTTTTTTTCTCTAACCAACTAATCCTCTGAGTCCTAAGTTTGTCATTGTTATTCTGTTAATAACATGGATGGTAAATTAGGGTTCATTGTTGACTCTTTCCATACTCTCACCTATTATATTTATCACTATCAATATCTACATTGGTTGATTCCTTTATGTTTTTCCTGTTGTCATTGAAATTGTTTTTATCATTTAATATTTAAATCATTGCAAAATATTTTAACTCATTGCTTTTTCCTCGCCTCTTACCCAACCCTGCCGCATTAAATTTCTTAAAGTAATACATTGTTCATATCTCTATAATTCTCAAAAGTCTCCAGTGCGTTCCTTTGGCATTTAGAATTAATTTCATTACCCTTGGCCTCATACTGAGGAGTTCCAGAATCTGTTCAACACACCCATATTCCAATTTGTAATTACCCATCATGCTCCTATATACTGCTTATGCTTTTTAACCATTCCACAACATACTTTGCATCTACTTTTCTAACCTTCATGCTTTTACTCATGTTTTTCTGCTACCTGAAGTGTTTTCCACCTTTTCCTCATCATCTCTGCCTTGTGAAATTCTTCCTGTCATTCAAAGACCCTTCCAAATGTCACCTCTTTCATAAGGTACTTCCCACACCTGAACTGTCCCTCTCACCTCTTGTCCCTATAGCCCCTTGCTACAGAAAGTGTGGTTCCTGAACCAGCAGAATCAGCATCCCCTTGGAGCTTATGAAATTGCAGTATCTCTGGCCCCATCCCAGACCTACTGAATAAAATTCTAAATTTAAAAGAAGAATCCCTAGGTGATTCATATGCACACAAAAGTTTGCGAGGCACTGCAGTAGTACAACTGCCATGTGGCAGCTATTACAATGGTACTTGCATTACTTTGTATGGTAATTGTAGTTTAAAAAAAAAGTTAGGGCTTTGGAGTAAAAAAAAAACCAAAAAACAAAACCTAGTTCCATTCCTGACTCCATCTACCTACATTATATTTGGGAAGTCACTTAATTTCACTAAAACTCAGCTTCCTCTACAAAAATGGAGAAAATGATGCCTAACTTGAAGGAGTATTTGAAGATTAAATGACATTCCTTTTGTGAAAGCACATTGCACAGGACCTGGTATATATAAGTTTGATTAACACTGATTTTATGTTTTTTTCCTTCCTGCTAGAGTGACATTTCTCAGAAGGGAGGAATTGTGTTTTATACGTTTTTGAGGTTCCCCAATGACTCAGGACAGCGTTACGGTCTCCCTTGGAAAACAAGCTCCAAGAAAGCAGGGAGCTCTGCTGCTTGTTTACTACCCTATTCCCCCCTAG
The DNA here is from genome assembly GCF_003676395.1 of Aethalodelphis obliquidens. Lineage (NCBI taxonomy): Eukaryota > Metazoa > Chordata > Mammalia > Artiodactyla > Delphinidae > Aethalodelphis > Aethalodelphis obliquidens. The sequence continues at coordinate 11,555,233 of NW_020837977.1, read as the reverse complement.
AATGTGCTCAATAAGTGTGGACTGTGAGGGGGAAAAAAAGGCTTTCTAGTAAATGATTATTGCTTGAGAAAGGCATTGCCATATAGGACATATAAAAAAGATTTAGAAATCATAGATTACTTAGTCTGGAAAAGAAAAGCCTGGGATGGCTTGAATAACTGAATTCTAACATTAACTTATTAAGAAAAGAAGAAACTACTATTTCTCAAGATGTATGTGAGAGAACTACATGAATTTTTGGACCATTGTATCCATAGTATCACCATTTATTTTAGAGAAAAGAAGATATATACAAAAGTATGGTCACATATGAGCTAAAGGTATGACATTGCTTTTCCTCCCATTTTCAGTTTCCCAAATGTGACTATGGAAGGTGGGGCTGAGTTGAAGTTACCCGTGAGGTCAAGAGAAGATGGGAGAGATTTGTTTCTGTCCAATAGGAATTTCTTTAGGAAAATAAGAAGTAATTTCCTACAGAGACTGCCAGGCCTAACTCAATGGGAGAAAGAATCTTAAAATGTCTCTTACTTTTTGCCAAGTAATTCTTCAGATTAAAGTCAAAATAATCGAACAATGATAAAAAATGATTCTTTTCTAATAAGGGTTCTTTAAAAAATAGGTCACTGTAAAATGTTGTAATATTTTCTTTCCTTGGGACCTTTGTTAATCAGACTGACTTTGACAGATCTAGATTTGCTGTTAAGAGTTAAATTATGCCTTCTAGCTTTTCAACCGAGAATCCTGTGATTCCGTATTCCAGTAGGCCTGAGCTGCAGACACTTTAAAACATACAAATAAGTTGATTCCCTTTGTTTCCACGTCCTTAATTCAACGGACATCAGCAATTAACTTAATTCTCTTTCTCTAAGAGTTTACTATATTCCATGAACTGTGAGAGATCACATCATGTCCATTGTCCTAAGTACATTCTTAACCCCAAATCAGTATATTTTCCCTTTAGCCCATCAGGGCTTGATATGTCATTTCACGGAATGTAATTTCACATAAACCATACATGACCTTTAACGTTCCAGTGACTGCATCAAATGTTACGGTAAGTTTTTAAATGACTGAATAATTTGGGGACCCCTGTAAAAATATAAAATAAGAAAAGGATGTGAGGGGAAAAAAAAGAATTGCTTAACACAAAGGGTTACAGAGATTTTTTTTCCTTTTGTGCCTGGGAAAACTCTCTGTGTCTTTGTAACCTTTATCTTACCTCTCCTTTTCAGCATTTAATATTACATCATCTACAAAAAGCAAACTGTCTTGAGACCTGTATCTTTACATCATCAATCATTCCCCAAACCCCACAAATTCAATTCTAGAAACGAAGAGTAATGTAGACCTTTACTGTACATTTTCCCGAAGGGGAAAGCAGAGTTTACACAAAGCACCGATCTGTGCTAAAGCCGTACGTGCCGAGTAGAGTTTCGCCAGTGCAACCTCCGAAGCCCCTCTCTCTGCCCCTCGTGAGCACACCCTCTCCAGGCGGCCTCTACACTGCCTTGTCTCTCTTCCTCCACCAGGCACCCTACCTGCGGTCCCTTCTGCCAACACCACCCTCTGCGCAGTGTAGCCATGCCTTATACTCTGACGCTTCCTTACCAAGGATAAGCCTCCTGAAGAGATGGAAAATACACTTTTGCATACATGTCAACTGAACTCAAAAACCGAGAAACATTTATAAAGTACGTATAACCTGTGTGCAAAGTCGATGGCTAAGTGCTAGGTAAAAAAATCAATTGCGGAACAAAGAACATTTGCAATAATTTGGGCCCCCTAAGAAGGTTATGGAGTACATGTTTGTGTTCCCCCCAAATTTATATGTTGAAACCCTAACCCCCAATGGGGTGGTTTCAGGAGATGGGGCCTCTGGGAGGTAAACAGGTTTATATGAGGTCATGAATCCTCATGAGAAGAGAAGTGTGTCCTCATGAGAAGAGAAAGAGGCCAGGGCCCTCTGCCTCAGTCAGGTAAAGATACAGTGGAAAGGCAGCCGGCTGTAAACCAGGAAGAGGGCCTTCACCAAGAGCCCGCCTGTGCTGGCACCCTGATCTCAGACCTTCAGTCTCCAGAACGTGAGAAATAAATGTGTGCTGTTTAAGCCACCCAGTCTTTGTTACTTTGTTATAGCTGCCCAAATTGACTGAGAAAAAGAACATGCAATACAGTTAAAATTTTGTTTAAAAAAAGGTGGGGTGTCAAAGATACAATTAAACGTTATAGAAGTGCTCAGAAATAAATGACAAATTTTAGTGGGGGGACTAGGAAATGAATATGTGAGAACACGACATTTAAGCTATGAGCACAACTTCAATTAAGCACAAAATGCATGTCAGACAGAAGAGAGATGATAAACGTAGGCAGATAAATGGGAAAGCACATTGTGTGTTTGGGGAGCATCATACTGACATTGAGATAACGGAAAAATGAAGAGCGTAGGGAAATGGGAGGATGGTGGGAAACGAAATTGGAAAGTGACTTGCAGTCAGTTCAGTCATTAAGCAAATAATAATTGGGTGTCTACAGTGTGGCAACCATACCGTGTTAGGTGCTAGGGTATAAGGTGAGCCAAGGCACACACACAGTTCCGGCTCTCATGTGATTATGTCATAACATAATCCCGTAAACAAATAATTGTGAACTGCGACAAGCAAATGAAGGAGGGGTTAACAGTGTGAAGGCATGTTGTATGGGAACCTAGCCTACCTGAAGGCTCGCTAAAATCTTCCTTGAAGAGGGATATTAGAGTGCAGATTCCAAGGATTATATTTCATCACAAAAAGAGGTGAGAGGACAAGAACATTCTAGGTAGAAGGAATAGCACATTCGAAAGGGCATGAAGGGATGACACTAGGTAAACAGGAAAGAAACGATGCATGACCCCAGGTCTATCATCAGAGGTCTGTGGAACCACTGAAGACGACGGGTAGCACTGATCTGAAAAAGAAACTTTCTCCTGGACCAGAAAAGTCTTTTAGGTTAAAGACTTGGCATACAAAGGGTATCCCATTTAGCATACTAGATGCACTTCCAGAAACGCAAGGACTGATTCAGCAATAACTGAATCATCCTTATAGAGACATATGCTCTCAGCATCATCCAGATAGACAGAGGGAGAGAGTCACTTTTTCATCCTTTTCAAATCTCCTGAAATCGTGGCATTCCTCCAGCCACACGTGCTTGTAACTACAGTTTATGTAATGGTTGGCCAGTACTTCCACGCTGTGATGTTTTTGATACCCTTTATAAAACAAAAGCACTGGTCCCTCATTGCCTGTGATCTTTATCTGGCTCTCCCTACCATTTCATTAAGCTCCTTCAGCCACTTGCAAAAATTAATCTTTACGTTTGGTAATATATCTTTTGCTTGATTTCCTTTGGTGGGGGGGTGGCAGGTCCATTACATTTTCTGGCAGCCATCCTGAGTCAAAATTATTCACAGGAATATATAATAATGGCAAAAAGAGAGACTGAAATTGAGAGCATCTGCAGTATGGTACGCTGACACTCATTGGCTGAGAGAGCAAGTATAGCCCAGATTGCCGCACTAGCTCTTATTGGCTGAGAGATCCTGTTAGCACACAAAGCACCTCCAGACAGTTTATAGTTGTACTGTACGTGAATGAGTCTACATAGAGGTTACTTTTAGAAAAAACAGTATTTAGAGACAAATAGCACTAGAACATGTCAGGTCCTTATAACAAATCAGGACACTAAACTGAGCTTATATATATTAGTATGGATACTTTGTAATGATACAATCCTATGGTTTTTTAATGATGGGCAATATTTTTGTATGTTAGTAGAACTATAATAACTAACTTAGTGCATTTAGGAGAACATGTTTTGGTACATAAAATATATGAAGGCATTATTAGTAAGGTGAGCTAGAAAAGGAAGATACTCTATTCCTGCAATCACAGAAATGACAGCTCCAAGTTGAGAAAAGATCCTTGCAGAAAAAGAACGGCATGGTGTCACTTCTGGTAACTTCTGTTACAAGATCTGCTCCTCAAGCTTATAACATTATAATGAGCAAACACATATGCAAATGTGATAACTAATAGTCAGAGGCAGAGTAACATGTGACCATGTGAGAGTCACATTCAGGGGAGGGAGGTGGAGTACAAAGGCTTTGAATAAAGAGAGAATAAAAAAGTGAGATAACAAAACAGGCAACGACTTGAGTGATAAAAAGAGATGAACCCACAGAGCCTGAAATCTTGGGGACTTTGGGGTTTTTTTGTGCAGAACACTAGCTTGTTCATTTTCACTAAATGAACAAACTCTAGACAGAAAGTCAACGGAATGTTAACTCTCTTGGACGATAGCAACTGTGACATTTTTCTCCTTTGACTGTCCCCCTCACCCACCGACATAGCCAAAGAAGTCCGAGCCAGGCCAGGAGACTTAGGGTAAGAAAGTCAAGGGAAGGAAGTTAAGGCAGTAATACGCATGTTTTGAGGAAAAAAGATCCAACTTCAGCGTGGAAAAGGGATTTAAGAGAGGGCAAGAATGGATTAAAGGAGGCCAGTAAAGAGATTAAGACAGCAGCCTAAGAAGATGGTTTCTTAGATCATTTCACGTCCTGGTAGATAGTTCTAGGCTTCCTCTGTCATCCCTGATCGGTCATTTTGAAGTTCCACTGCACAACAAAACCGGGACAATTTCTCCTAGAACCAGCTAAAGGTCAAGAAGAAACATCTGCTTCTTTTCCCCGCTCCACACTACTTCAATCCGTTACCCTCTGACAATCCCAGCCATTTGTAGACTCACATTCTCTGCCGCGCTTTCACTACCTGCTTTCAGAGCTGCCTGGCAGCTCTCCAGCGCCTCGGCCAGTGCTCAGGGTGCCAGCTTGATGGGCAGCTCTGGCATTCCGCTCTCAGGTAAGCAACAAACGATGATCGAATGCCTCGTGCGCACCTAGCGCGGTACATTGTCATTTAACATCCTCAGTAACTCTGCAAAGAAAGCCTGATGCCCACTCCCCGGATGAAAAAGGGGAGTCTTGAGGGGGTAAAAAGACCTGGTTCAGGTCACACATAGCTAGTCAACGACTGGACTCATTTGAACCCAGGTCTTCCCTGACCTCAACGTCCGGACCTTCTCACGGCACTGTGCTACCTCCTAGTGGAGCATACCCGCACGTGGCCCACGGGTGTCGCTCACGGTACTCTGTAGGCAGTACTTTTATTTCTTGTTTTTAATATTTACTTATTTATTTATTTATCTGGTTGCACTGGGTCTTAGTTGTGGCATGCATGTGGGATCTAGTTCCCTGACTAAGGACCGAACCTGGGACCCCTGCATTGGGAGCGTGGAGTCTTATCCACTGCCAGGGAAGTCTCGTCAGTGCTATTTTTGAAAGGCTTTGAAAATAAAAAGAATATTGATACCCAGCTCCCTGTACAGGGCATACTGTGGAGCTTAAAAGAGGATATGCCTTTTCCTCAGATTTTCAGTTATTTACCATTGCCAAGGGAAGGTTGATCAATAAGCTGTCTGCATCAAGGCTTACAGTAAGTTTTTATAGGAAATAGGGTGTAATTTTTTACAATTCTCAATGACTCTATTTCCACTAGTGATAACAGCAGGAAATATATCAAATGGAGATCAGTGGACATGCCTTAATAAAATGAGTATGGGATGTTAGATACTCAATAAATAGAGGATGGAAAATAAAAGCTCAAAATAGCAATATTACTGAAATAACAGTAATACCACCTACTATCTGTCAGCAGTGTTCAGATGTCGAATCCTTTTATCTCCTAGGAGGCAAACATTCCTGTCTATTTTATATGTGAGAAACCCAAGGCCCAGAGCAGTCAGGTAACCTGTCCAAAGGCACACAGCTCATGAATGCTGAAGCTGGAATTATAACCCAGGCTACATACTTCAAAACCCTTGCTTTTTCTACTGTGCAATTCTAGCTCCCTACTTAGAAATCTCTGTGCAATAAATTAAAGAAATTTTCAAATTTATTTATATAAAGCACTATGAAAAGTACAACGAGGAAAACAAAGATGAAGAAGAGAAAAATAAATGATGGTGTGTCCCCTTCAAGAACTCACCATGCAGGAAAAAGCTCTAAAATATTTTTTAAGTCTTTCTTATTTTAGTGGTCTAATCATCCTTTAAAATTTTTTTTCCCATATGCCAACAAAGGGTACTTTTCTCATTATATGCTTCCCATCTTAAGTTGAACAAGCCACCAATTCAAAGTAAAGTCGTTAAAATTTTTAACTTGACCTTTCTATACATATATCTATGTATATATGCATACATCATAGATATATGTATAGATACTGATATATGTATATATACATAGATGTCTCTATATGTATCTATAGGAATAGATACGTATATGTGAATCTATATATCCTACATATATATATATACCAGACACAAACTAATTAAATTTTAGGGAATTCATAAATGAAGACAATAACCTTCTTTGAAAAAAATGTATTCTTTACAGAAATTGGGAAACTGAGGTACACAGCTCAGCTTTTGTTTTATATGGTCAGACGAATGGATTCAATGCTATTAACAGGTAGGGCATTTTCAGTATTTCTTTATTTTTCATTCAGTTCCCTAGTTGTGGCATCATATTTCACTCAGAAGTACGCACAAGTTGATATCTTCTATTTTTATTTTATTTTTTTCTATATTCTATTTTTTTTAATTAACGAAGTGCCGGAACAGTCTCACACACGATTCCATCACAGCTAGACTCGATCCTTTCTCCAAAATCGTTATGGAAAAAACAAAAATAGCAACTTCTATATCCAGATTATGTTGCAAATATAGGTAGTAATTTTGATTACTGAAGACATATGTCAACTGAAAATAAGACCAAGACGATCAACTCATTTTACCTTAACCACCAAACAGCAGCCATAAAACAATAACCAGCACTCATGAGTGACTAGTCCTGGATTTGAATTGGTGACCTGAAAGTAACAGGCTCTTTACTTCCCACTGCTGAAGCCAGTTCCTAAAGTCATGCCCTCCCCCTAGTCTGACATCAACAGATTAGTAATTGGACACATAACAAAGCGACAGATGGCCTTTAGATTTCTAAAGATATAATGTTGAAATATTCGGTGTTTTCTTTTTGGTCTTCCTTTCCTTTGTAGTTTGACAGTTAAAAAAAAAAATATTCTATAGCATTCTGTTTAGATGCTCTAAGTTGAATTTTTGCACAGCCAACCAAAAGCATTTCAAATGAAGGAGAAATGAGTCCTTGCTGGAGAGCCTTTGCAGAGTAATGCAGTCCCCAGAGAGCCAGAGCCGCACTCAGAGACAGATGCTCAGTGAACTGTCTCCTAACTGCAGGGGTGGCCTACCTCCTGTATAAATGTAAAACCCCATGAAAGCTAAAAATAAAGGGAACATAGAAAAGTAACATAATGTGTTCACCATTTTGGGCTTTAGAAGTGCGCGGCAAGATTTCCCCTTGGGATCACTCCACTTTGTAGTTTGTTTCTCTGTATGTCCTACATCATTACCTTCTTTCAGACACCTGAACTATTCATGTTTCCTTAACTGGAGCTATGCTCTCAAGAGCAACCCTCAAAATCCTTCATTGCGGAGAAGGTCATTATATAGCAGATAGAAACCTTAAGGGGAAAAATCCTATATCAACTGGTGGTATAATCCCCAAGGGGAGACAGACTTTAGTTGAACAATCAGAAACCTGGCTTGCTTTATGGTGTTTACACTGCTGCTTGCTAATGGATCACCATAAAGGAAGCAAAAGGGCTCTTACACCATTGAGTAGGCTATCATGGGAGTCTTCTGAGTGTGCCTTTTTATTTGCTGCAGTCAGGTTAATGAGCTCACCAGCCCACTTGATGTTGAGGACTTTGTAACAAAGCAATCTCTCATTAAATGCTGCCTGGCACCACTCTCTTGAAGCAAAGGGACATTCAGATTATTGAATGCCTTTGTATTCCTCATTCCTACCAGGCTATGGAGTCCAGCAGTGGCATCAGTTCCACACACTTCCTGGCAGGCATCCAGCCATCCGCCTGCCCTCTTCAGACTGCATGGGCATTTGCCAATCTAAGTAGCACTGGTAGGCAAACAAGCATGGCACACGACTCCTTTGGCCGAGAGCCAAATGTGCAGCTGAACAATCTAATTTGTTTCTACTGTAGGGAGAAACAGTCTTCCCCATTCTTTCCTATTCAGTTGAATTTACACGTAAAAGTTTTGTTATGGTACAAAGGAATGTGCATTTTATCTACATTTCCTTTCTGCTTTTACACCTTTTTAGACTCAACAGTGCAGGTCATGATTTTGTCTGTGGCTTTATTTTAAGTACCTCCTGGCTGACAGTTTCTTCAATGAAATGACCCCAGAGTGTTATCAGCTAGCTAGCAGGTGTGTCTCTATTCAGAATCTTGCAGACAGAAGTGCATCTTGGGTAAAGAGCAATCTATGCAGAATCCAGCTTTTTTCAACAGCACTCATGAGATTTAATAGTTCACTGTCATTAAAAAAAAAGCTAAAAAGATCTTCTTTCAATTTTGATTTTTCAGAGTGTTGATAATGCCCTGAGGCATAATGACCTCAAATAGGATCACATAATTATTTTTAAAATGCATTTTATTACATTTTAATAAACAGTTATCCTTTGCTATTAATAATTTCTCTTTCCAAGCTATTAAATGCTTACTTTAAAAAATTCTGAGAGCACATAGAACAGATGCTCAAAAATTAGTACAATTTTGGCTCTGGTGTTACATTTAGGCATAGAAGAACATGTAGGGATATTTTGAGAGAAATTAAACTATAACCATAATTATACATTCTTATTCTGTTCAACTTCCAAATAAAAATGAAACTTATTTCACTATTTTAGGATAGCTCTGAAAAAAAAATTATAATAAAAATCTAGAACATTTTGAGAATTTGCACATATTCTGAAAGAGGCTTGTCTATCAAATCACAGGAAAATAGTCCACCTATATTCCTAAATTTGTTTGAGAACATAAACAAGGCTATGAAATGCAAGTTCAAAACTGCTCCTTGAAAAAGATTCATAATTTAAAACCAAACTAGAGTAAACTAAAGTATAAACGTGTAGTTTGAATGCACAGCAAATAGCTGTCAGAAAGAAAACAGTCTTAAAACTAGCACACTCTTCTCTCATGTTTTTAAATATTAGAATGGGGGATATAGTGATTTAACAATACTAACATAATTGTTTTCAAGCTTGCATGTTATGTCATATTTCTATTTATATCATGCTATTTAAAAAATGCAGTATTGTGGAGTATAAACCCAAAACCCTGCTCTATAGATCGTTTATACTGCTTAATGCACAGTTTAATATACATGTTTATAGTTTGCTTAAATAATGTTATTTCAAATACTTCTAAATTTTTCAACTATTAGCTGTGTTCAGATAAGTTGGTATCAAATTTAATGTTTATTAAATTTTTTCTATATTTAAATGTATAATTATTTTTCAAAAAGCATTTTCATTTCAAATCACTATACTACAGATTAATTTTATGTCTGGTTCTAGGTATTATCTGTTTACAAAATGAAGTAAATCTTTATTAAAAAACAAATCTAGCTCTCAACTCAGTCATTAATTTAACATCATTTGCTACATAGTATTTATGAATTGTCAATTAAGGAGCAATGCAGAACAGAAAAAAGCACGTTCATAGTCTAGGATATCTGTGATCATTAATTTAAGAAAGGAGTAGATTTGGATAAAATGTATACTGCCCGCCAGTTTTTCCTAAAGGAGGGGATGAAGATATTTTAAAAACACAAACTGCTAGTATCAAGGTAAAAGAAACAAAGCCTAAGAACAGTAAGAAATGAGCTGGTATGTAGATGGAGCTTTTCTTACTAGATGAGTGCTCTGTATTGTTCCTAAGGATGCTTCAAACTGATGAAAGTTTATTCTGTTTTCCAATATATATATGTATATTTTATATATATATATATATATATAAAATATATATTCACATCTTAGGTCAGTCTGGATATTTGAAGACTTGGAAACAGAGCATTCATTTGATCATCTAACTATATGGAGTAAGCTGACCACATATTTTGCTAAACAGTAGACAGGCTATCTAAAGGATTTCAAGGAAGTCTGTCTTGCTGATTTTTAAAGTAGTGAAATTCTCTATTACTATGACCCAGGTAACTTGCTATCATCTTTACTGGTATAAAATCTATGGAAAATTGAGAAATGCCTCAATCGCAAAACACTGCATTGTTAGCATTAATCTAATATAAACAGTTTGCAATTTTGGAGTATTTGTAAAGAAACTGATTCACTTGAAAATATAACCACGTAACTGTCTTTGAAAAAACTGCACACAAAGATGTTAGAATATGACTGATTAATGTGAAATATGATTAAAGAAAATGCATATAAATTCTTTACCCTTTCCAAATGTTCATTTCTTTGTTATTACTTCAGCTGATTTTTAAAAGCCTCACAATATTGAAGAGAGTCATCTTGTCTGATGTATTATTTATTCACTAAATTTTGTTTCTAAAGTAATGAACAAATAAGAAATCTATATGTGTGTGAACAGGTATGATCAGATATTAGGACACAGCCTACCCCGTTAGATGCTGGCCAGTACCTATTTAATTTTTTTAAAGGGTTGCCTTTTAAAAGAATCAAGTTATAACAAAGGTATATATATATATACAGGCATATTTCACATGTATACTCAAAGATTCTACTATTAAAATAACAATTTACAATGAAAAACATGGATAATAAGATTTTAAAAACCAGAATTGTAACCTATCTTAAATGGTTCAGATAAGCAGATTGGTTGGCTAAAGGCTCTGCAAGTAGTCTTCAATTTTTTATCTAGCTATTTATAGAAAGCTGCAGAAACAGCTGAGCTGACTGAAGTGATGTCACATTTGCTGATGGAATGGTTTGTTCCAGAGCACGCTCAGAGGCTGCATGAGTCTACTTAAGGTTTGGTACGCAACCCTAAGCAGTGAGAAGGTGTAAACATAGGCATTTTTCAGGCCCACCAATCAATATTGCATTGATGACTTTCTACTGACCTTTAACCCCATGAGGAATACCAATAGCACCATACTGAATCTTCCCGTCTTCAAGGGCTGCCTAGCATAAGCTATCAATTTTACAATCGATCAAAAGTCATCTCTGAATAAAGCTTGAGATTTCAGGCAACAGCAAGCAATTTTTGAAAGGTCAGGGCTGGGTTTTTATTTGCTTGACCTGTGCTTTCAACTTGTATCACAGTTCTTTATAACCACTAAAAGTAGTACGAAAATTTCAGATTTTTTCCCCATGTATTTTTAGTAAGCCTTTGGGCATTTTCACTGTCCCTAAAAGAATATGGTTGCATGGCAACCTTCACAGTTGCTATGGAGACTCCATGTGTAAGCAGCTGCTGCAATCAGCATTAACTCCAGCCTTGCAGGTTTGTCATTCCAATACATAGGGAGGGAGAAACAAATAGGACAGCACATTGCTGTAAAGGGGAAGTCACCTAGATAATGTCACTCACAAACATATGTTCCACAATTATTCTTTCCACTGTTTTATTGCTGCAATTATGGCTAAACTAAGATTACAAAATTATATGGTTTTAATTTGCCTCTATTGACTATGTTTCACTTCCATTAAAATTAAGTCTGAACCCATTTACGTAGAAAACTGTTGGCTTTCTGGAAAAAATTTTTTTGCTTTCTCATTTAATGTCAACAGGAAAAAAAAAAATCAGTGCCTGCAGAAACCTTTGTGTGAAGCAAGCAACTTAGCCAAAATATAAATTAACCTAACGTGTAAAGCACGGCCCCTGTCCCAAAGTTCCATCTGCATTTCTAATATTTTCAGAGCTGTCAGGATAGACCACAAAGATGCCTCAGATGACACCGATCTGAGTCTTTAAAATGTAAGCAGAAATGCCAGTTAAGCCCTCTTAAGCCTCTATCCTTCACCCATCCCATCAAGCTTTAAACTATTGCAACATGTGATCCCAAAATCAAAGTCCTTAGAAAGGAAACTCAAGAACAGAGATGGCAGGAAAATTGATGTTGGTACTTCCTTCAAACAAATTGTCTAACCCTTGTGAGCCAGGATATTGCAAGTCTCTTTGATACCACAATAACAGATCAAGTTATTCCGTAAAAGACAGGATCTCGTAATGCACAGGCACAATATTATTAACTTACAAATCATTTACAATATAACATTAGTTGGCCATATTTTTGCATCACCAAAATAATGATCAGTTACTACTCTTATTCTAGTATTTGTGTCTTTTTCAGAGATAATACTTCTTCATAGAAAGTTAAGAATCATCACAAAAAGTCAGCATTTTACTTAAGGGCAATGTAACTACTTGCTTTCTAATTTATAGGACATAATACTCACTAGCAGACATAAGTAGTTTTCATTGTATTTAATCAGATTCAAGTGGCATCACAGTATTTTTGCTCTACAACATAGAAGTGCCGTGATTTTTATTTTCAACTTTTGAATTTTTTAAAAATAATCATGAATCCACAAAATAAAAGATTTATCAAAATATACTTCTGCTCTTATATATAAATTGTTGACTTGGAACTGTGTTAAAATGAAACCCTTCATAAAACCTTAGGATAAACATAGGTATTAGGTGTTAAAGACAGAAATTTGCTTTTAATATTCATGTAGAAAACAACCATTACTATTTTTTTAATTATATGTCACTTAGAAGCTTACATTCAGACATGTCAGACAAGATATTTCTTGAATGAAATGATAATATTCAAAATCTGTGTGTGTATATACGCATATATATGTATACCTATACACACATACATATGAAGTTATCAGTGGCATTATCTTTATATTAGAAAAATAGTACATGATAATACAGCATAATTACCCATTCTAAAAAGCTTTACTTAGACACATGTAAAAGGTGAAATTTAACAATAGCTAAAAGGTAGCACATTAATATGTTCATGATTAAAATATAACACACAAAAATTTCAGAAACTTGTAATTACCATTTTAATGGATCTTCAAGTAGATATCTAATTGCACAATTCATAGACCTTTTTAAAAAGAACCAAATGTTGAGTTATCCAATGTTAGAATGATTTTGTTAATCTAATGTTTTCATTTTTCACCTCTTAGCATACATTAAAGCAAACATCCATTTTTTAATTGCAGTATGCTATAAAAATACACATCCTCCTGCAGACCTCAGTCATGATCATTTGGATGGAAGCTTATTTCGGTTTAGGGAATCAAGATACAGTCTACAAACCCTGAAAATGAAAACACTGATAGACCCTTAAGCACAGCAGCGTTAGCACGTGCTGCTGTAGTACACAAATCCAGATAACATTAAGTGACCTATTTTTAAAGCCTGTCCAAGAAAAAGCGACATCCAGAAATTGAATTCTTTGCCCTTTACTTTAATAGTTCCTTGTCATGCAATCTTCAAATCAGAAAGGGTGATCACCACAAAACAAATCCCCAACCTGCTACACACAACAGGGGCATCCTTTGCAGTCCTGTAGACTGGTACTTAGGGCCTATTCATTACCGTTTGCATTTTACTGGAATATAGGTCAGAGAATTCACACTCAAGTAAATGCAAACTTACCAACCAGGCTTTAAAACCAGGGCTTTTAGATGATAAGAAATATAAAATCATATTGGATTGTTTTAAATATTGAACACTTCTCAATGTATTTTATATTAACCTGGAAGATATTACATTTCAATTTGTATAATAAAGGCATTTCACATTTTTAGTTTGCACAATTTTAAAGTCAGATTAGAACTTAAATTTGCCATTGCTAAACTACTCAAAGCATGAAGTCTTTGAGTTCTATAATAATAGAATACATCCTAATTAATAGAGTAAAGGATATACCTATAGTCAGAGATTCAAAATGCACGTCAAAATGGTTTTCTGATGAACGAGCCATAAGCGCCACTTTCTGTAAAAGTGACATGAATCTATGAAGCAATTATTTGGATAATTTGCGTACTATGCCCCGTGACTGAGAATGAGAAGTTTTTATTTGAGCTGAATAACAGGACTTAGCTTTGTCCGTGGAACATAGTATGCCAGTTTCAAGTGAATTATTTTATGGCTTACTACAATAAGACAAAAATGTAATCTTTTCTCCAACTAATTTGAAAATTTTCAAAGCTGTAAAAAAAGAAATAGTACAACAGGTGCCCATATATCCCTCACTTAATTCAACAATTGTTTACAATTTTTGCCACATTTGCTTTCCCTTGGTCAAAAATTGTTGCATATTGGCAACATCACGCTTCGACCTACAACGTATTTTCTTACCCTGAACCATTTGGACTTAAGCTATAAACATCATGACATTTCTCCCCAAAATACTTCAGTGTGTGCCTCCAAAAAGCGAGGGCAGTGCACTTCATAAACCATAATACCATTCACACCCAATCAGTTTCGCATTGTTACAACAGTATTGTCTATTATAAAATCCACATGTAAAATGTCTCCAGTTCTCTTCAGGACATCCTTTACACCTTAATTGGTCGGTGGGGAGGAGTCTGAAACCCAATCAAGAATTACAGCCTATATATTGCATTTAATTATATATCTCTTTAGTCACCTTTAATTTAGAACACCTCCTCACCGTTTGTCTTGAATGCTTTGAATTGTTCGAATAACCCATGTCAGTCATTTAAATGTCCCACAATTTAAATTTTTTCTACTTGTTTTTTTAATAATTAAATTTAGGTTAAACATTTTTGGCAGGAGTACTACAAAGGTAATGTTATACCTGGCCATAAGAGATTACTTTCTGATAAAGGACTACCCCGCCTCTATCCTGGGTGTGTTCATTTTTCTAATTTGAATGAATTGCTGGAAAGCACAGTCATTTGCTATTGTCACTGAAAGTATGAAATCTTACAATTCATTTAAAATAATTTGGTTTATTATACTTTGGACCTGGATCCTCAGCCATTTTACTCATGTGTCTTATAATGAAAATTTGGGGTGCCTGAACACTCTGTGATTAAATTCCCTTCCCCCAACCCACCCATTCCCTGACAGCTGATAGAATGGTCAGACTGGAAATAAAGGTGTTGCATAGCATGTTTGTGTTCTAAGGGCTAGCACAATGAATTTTTCTCCCAGCACTGTTAAATATATTATATTTACTACATCAGTGCTGCATCTTTGGAATACTTACCAAAAAAGCAAAAAATGAAAATTGTTTGCAAAAAAAACCTTTCCTCACTCTATTCCTAACAGCCTGCTTAAAGATAGAACATAACTGCTCATATTTAAAATCTTTTAAAATAATTATATAATTTAAAAATACTATTAAATAGACTGATATAAAGATATTTTATTGATTGGAAATATTAGGAGGGAAAAGTATTTGACAGAAAATAAAGTAACTCCAAAAATGTCAATATCATCCAGCATCTACCTGTTTTCACCTGACAATTTACATGTATAAATGGAGTTTTGTCATTTTTTTGACAGCAAAAAAATCCAGAAGATATCCCTAATATCTTCTTACTAATCCCATTCAGTCATACGTTATCTAGTCCTTGGTTCTGATTTCCAAATAGAAAACTACATTTGAAACACATGCTCAACAGGCCACTTATACTGAGTAAAGTACATGGGTTGTTGAGCCTTTATAAAGCCTTTCTATAAAATATAAAATAATACGCATTTATCTTTGTCAACCTATCAAGTATAGAACTACCACCAAATGCCATAAATTCATTTACTGTTTCAGCATTTTAGAAATTTTTTGTTTTATTAGAACTTGTGAGCTTGGAATCCTCTATGTCAGGACGCTTTGTAAACTTTAAATCTTTATACAAACCCTGGGATAAAGAGGCCAAGTGGATTCAAATGGACAGGGATAAAAACTCACACTTACTGGTGGCACTACATTTGGCAAGTCACTTAACCTTTCTGAGCCTTAATTTTCCTTATAAAATTAGGATGATAATAGCTACCATTTAGGAGTAATATTATGAAAAGTACATGACATAGAGTAGGTGCTCAGTAAGTTGTAATCTTACTACTTTAAATCACTATTTGTAATCTTTTTAAAAATCATGATCATAGCCCTAATTTTATATATGATGCTATATACTAATAATCTTTAGACTTGTTTAAATAGGTAGGGGGAATACATCTACTGTAAAGTTTCTTAGGTAAAGGTATTCCTTCTTGGAAATCTATGGCTAATTTGACACATAAATGCACATGAACTTACATACACAAAATTACACATATATCAATGGAAAATTTTGGTGTAAGTAAAGTTCTGAAATGATATAAGAAATATAATTGACCTCAGAGGAAAAAATAGCCATATACTTTGTTTTCCAGAATCCCCACATACCTGTTTGATGTCCCATAAAAGAGACATATGATAGAAATCTGGAAAGTGGAAGCTCTGCTTATATACCACAACCAAGAATTTTATACCAAAACACATCTCGTGCTCTCAACATGCATACCAAACCAAAAGCAGGGAATTATCTAGAACATGGCAAAGCCCACCATTAATTCTGCATTAGTAATGCAAAGCAACAATCAGTACTAATGTTTAAGAAGGGCTTTTTGAACTCAATTTTTAAAATTGTTGCTGTGTATCCTTATTTTCATTTCAATTTTAGTTCTACTTGTATTCAAAATAGACAGTACTATGTTTTGCCTAATATCCTTCCTTTAAATGGAAACCGTAAGATTTTCTACCTCTTAATGTTTTTAAATGCTTCCCTTTCCCAACAGACCTATGTTTTAATTTTAAAAAAATACTGGTACTAAGTATATAAACCTTACCCAGTGCAACCTGTAAAATAAATATATGTTTCCCAAAAAAAGAAAACTGTAGCAATTTAAAAAAAAAGAAACCGAAACTGTAGGCATTTAACTGCATTCTCATAATTCTGACAGTCAACTCTGAAATACTGATGCACAATGAAATAAAAATATACAGTATGCTTACATAGAAAAAATTCAAGTCATTTAATAATTTTTAATAAAAAGCTAAATCATTTATAAAACTTTGCTCTGAACACAAACATATGAATCGCACTAAAGGTTTATATTTGGAAAGAAAATTGCTCATCTGACAGCCTGCTTTAAATAATTTTAGTATGATTCTTAGCAGTAGGAAAATACAAACCAATTTACAATAGCACGAAGTTATAACAGCACAGTTTCTATAAGGCAAAATATAGTGTTATACATTAGATAACTAAATCAAAATACATATTTGTTTATTAGCAGCTATAAAGAAGCAAGCTTTTAAAAGCTGATTTCTTTTGAAAATAGCCTACTGTCAATATCACCTCTAAGGTCTGAGTTAAGATGATTAGAACTCACAGTCTCTACTCCCACCAAACATTGCTGTAATTGACTCTGGGAGTGACTATACAAAATATGATCTATTATTTACAGACCTGCATTTATGGCAGTAAAACACAATAGTAATTGCATTTAAAAATATATTACTTGAAAAAAAATATTACTTGTTTTTTCTGATGTTCAGCTTAAAGGCCCTAATCACCTTCTAGCTTCTTTCTTAATAAGACAAATTGATTTGGACCAGAGATCATTCAAATGATTTAACAAATTTTAAAAATCGAACAGCCTAAAGTAAGTACCTTGGGAGGGTTAAGAAAAGGTAGGAAGGTAGGGTTCTCTCCTCTATCCTCTCTATCAACTAAATTTTTCCAAGATGGAGAGGGAACATGTCTGTCTTACCATCTACTGTAACCATAAAAATTCACCAAAATCTTGTAGCCTTTTCTAGTAGCATGGTTTCCTATTACTGTCATTTTGGTCCTTTTGCGTTTTACAGAGGAAATCCTCTCTGGTCCTAAAGACTGTAATGCCCACTCTCATTCATGAGCAACGCCCTTATTATAGAGACCGGTGCAAATTAAGTCAGTGACAAAGGTGTAATACTGACCCAAACCCATCAGAATTTTCATGGAAAGAGGATAATCACATTCCAAGCTACTTTTGTGGGCTTTCATGGGAAATTCCTTTTAACAAAAAGTGATATAAAAATGATACTCACACAGCAAGGATAAGAACAGCAACTAAAGGTTTGAAAAGCCCACCAGGAGAGAAAATTCAACCCACTTATAATAAATCAACTGCTATATATTTCTCTAGGTTTAGTACCCCCCAAAAAAATATGAATCCATTTTTCTGTTCAGATTCTTTTTAAACCTACAGATGAAAACTACCCTACTGTTTCCAAGTGCTTTTTCATTCTAATGGTAAAAATAGCTACCAAAAAGATGGGATTTCACTGTGCCTCTCTTACCAAGGACACGCTATTGCAAAGTATAAAATATTTACACATCCTTTTTAAAGTCACTAATTGCTAACTTGTATTTGTTAAGCCTGAAATATTTTCATAATGTCATTAGCTAGATTAACAATATTCCCTCAATGGTAAAACCTCAAATATCAAAATATCATCAAAGAATTCCACTGTTAAATAGATTTTATGCACAGGGCACTTTGAAAGCAATATAGTTCTCACAATGAATATCAGCAAACTGAGTTTGTTTGGCAAACTATTAACCTGCCCAGTTTCAAATTTCTTAAAAGCGTGATATAGATTATTCATATCCTCAGTAAAATGCAACAGAGAAAGAGGCTTTTGACAGACTAATCAAATTGACTTATAATAATCCCTCTATTGGAGAGGATGAGAAAATTATGATAAAAGATTTTAAAACAAAGTTCTGATATTAAATGGTATATTCCACTTGTATTAATTGCTCTAAACAGTAACTTTAAAAAGAAATGAATTTACATCCTCCACCTAATATCGCATAACTGTCAAAGTATTACTCTATTTTGTAGCTCACATTTTTAACATACCTGATTTTTAAATATTTGTTCAAAAAATGTAACTAAAATTTATTCTCTTAATGGGCTGATTTTATTTATTCTTCTGGAAAAGAATGGCTCATGCTGACACTTTAGAAAGACAGTTATTTTGACAAATATAATACTCATAGAAATCTCACCAAATATATTTTTACTTGAGGTGGTGGTAATACTTATAAAACCAGTTCTCTAATACGTTCATTTCTTCTCTTGCCTAGACTCATATAGCCATTGTCTTAACTCCTTCACCTTCATTTACTCACAGCACATTTATCATGCCTGGATGTTGAAGATGTGCTTTTGAAATTTTGCACAATTGCAATGAAACTTAAAAGGTATCAATGCAGAAGTAGAATTCTTTATAATATTTTAAAAGGCTTCGTGATAATCTAAATTGCCAACTCTTAATATTGACCACTCTTTACCTTTTAATTCTTAACTCAGTCAACTACTAATAGACTTTAATCTACTTTTAAGAATAAAATGATTACATCACTATTTTTGATTACCCTAAATCATAATTATTAATAGTCAGGTATTCCTTTTTTCTCATAATATACCTTATCAGCTAGCTGCAGCTCTTTTTCTAAATTGAAAGAAAACACTGATTATTAATTATAGCATTGTGTATCACTCATGTACATGATCTTTCTGACTATATGTCATTCTGAATAGGTTAACGTAGGTAATGGTTTTCAATACAATTTCAAAGGTATGCACTCTAAAATTTAAAATCTGGAGAGTGCTATGAAATGATGGTATTTTAACCATTCTCTAAGTTTAAAGACAAATCTTCCTTCATAATTAGTAATGTTTGTAACTCAGTTTTTATTACTCAAGAGCAGGAAGAAATTCGGAAAATTGGAAATATGAGACAAAACTTTTAAGTAAGTTAAGTTTTAAAAAAATGTGGACTTGTTGAATGATGTCGCTTACTGCCCACGAACATTAGATATCTTTCTCTCCTGGTGAGAACCAGGAAACCACACACATCCTTGCTCACTACAAATCAGTAAATCTGAAAAGGAGTAAAGAAACTGAATAGAAAATCTCTTTATAGAATAAAAAAAGCATGGCATGTTATTAAGGAGAACTGTAAGCCCTATTCTATTCATGGTAATTACAGGATCAGATCAGGTTAAGGTGGGGACCTAGGTCAATAAAAGTACTGTAGGTTCACTACTTTAATCTCCTTCAGTCCTATCGTCTGCGGTGCCGGCTGCTCTACCTGACTCACCAAATCACTACAGGTAACATGAATGTCATGGGAACTGGGGGCAGAGTAGAGATTTATATATTCAGTCAGTCTCAAGTTTTAGATGATGAAAAAAACCCTAATTTCTCAGAATAATTTGACAAGTTTTTTTCTCTCAACCCAAATAATAAAGGCCAAATTTCATCTCTAGGTAATGCCCTTTTTAGTCCTCTTTTCACAATGAAATCTGTTACCTTATTAAATTTTTCACCCACCCATCATTCACAGAAGGTATTACACAATCTTGATAAACATATAAATGAGAACGAAAATCAATTCGAATTTGGCCTCACGTGCCTTAAGATAATCCCTTTCATTTTCCTATGATTTTCTCTAAAATTTCTGTGGAGGATGAATAACTAAAAATTCAAGACTGGTTACCTCATGCCCAGAGATAATTTGGGTTGTTGTCTTTGAAAAGTGTTTCCCAGATTGTATTTCTCCCCTAATATTTTGAAATTTTCTGCCAATAAAGGATTCAAAGTTCTTGCTTCTAATTAGAGTATTTTAAATTGTGGTGGGTGAGGGTTATGAATGATTATTATTCTTTTTTTTTTTTCAAAGGTTTGTTTGGGGTTAGTACCAAGAACATCTTACTCTTGGAAAAATTAAAAGACTATGCCAAATGTACAATTCTTTAAACACTTGTCTCATTGTATGGTGATCCATGTAATGTGTATTAGATATGCGAGGCACTCAACTTTTGAAAATGCAATTAGTCCTTTCAGTTTAATGCCTATGAATGAAATATACATTGCATCGTTCACCCACCCCAGGCCAACGGTCCTTTAGTGATGTTTTTTCTTCTTCAGGGTTTTGGTAACTGCTTTTGCCACTGTTTGCTTCTTAAATTACAAGTCACTATAAAATAGTTCACATTCATAGCCTATACATACTAGACTCTGGAAGTAGTCAATATGAAGAGACTGAAAAGTAAAGCAAAGAGAATATGTGCATATGTGGTTGTATCACTCCTGAACCCTAGCTTTCAGATATTTCATACTCTGCCTCTCTTTCCTCTCAAATAAGTAGAGTAGCGGCGAACAAAGCAGACAAGAATCACAATCAATGAGGAATTGCCAACATACCCCCGGAGGCTAATAAGGTGTTGTCATCATGGAATAGCCTATTCTGGATCCTGGCCGTTTATAATTTCACTTTTTAATCACTTAGCTTTTCTATAGATTGCTAAGTATTTATATCTAATATGTGCATCTAAATAGACTTGTCACTTGGCTTCTCTCTGTTAGTATGCAAGCACCTTGAAGGTAGGAACTGTGTCTTCTATTTTCCTTTAAAGTTATTATGGACTTATTAACTTGAATCATAATTATCACTCACTATATATTTTCCCCCAAATTTAAACAGATGATTATTCTTATTCATTTTAAGTATTTATCCCTCAAAATGAATAATATATCTTATGAGCACAAAATAGTACGTTGAAAGCATAAAATTTTTTTTCTATGAAAGTTAAATTTGAAAAACTATTTAGCAGCATTGGACATTTGATATCACAAAGAAAAAGATGTATTTTAAAGCAGAGGTCATCCTGAAAAAATGTTTTTAATGCTTAAAAGAAAACCAAACCTACCAAATATGTTATAACTTGAATGATGTGAACTGTGGTAAACGCCAGCATGCAATATGGCAAAAACGAATCAATCAGTTCAGCTTAGTTCAGCCTCTGCAACTGGCCATCTGGCACAAAATCAACCGAATGTATCCCTGCATATTCATCTTCATTTTCACAAATACTCAAGAGAATGTCATTCTAGGGCAAAATAAAATTAAATCACCATAATTTTTAAGACATCTCTCCTTTCATACCCTCTTGAGAATACTGTGCTTATATGAGAATACTTATTGCTATAGGGTTGTATAATTCTTATTTGAATGTATTCTCTCTTTTCTAAAGATTGAAACCTCTTCTAAAGGTTGAAAATAAAACATTTAATTATAAAACTTTTTATTTTTCAAAGACTATTCTTTTGGGACAGAGAAGCTTCTATAAATAGGTCAGTTTACTTTTAGTCAAGTCAATAGTAGATCGAATGACCAAAGCCACTTTCATAGAATTTAATAATTTCGTAATTGCACTAATCTTGAGTGAAGTTGGCCTAACATATGATTAGTTATTGTTCAACATGATCAAAACAATACAACATTAGTTCATGTTTCAATTCCTATTTACATGAAATCAGAAACTAAAATTTTGTTTGGTCAAACAAAAGTTTTACATAATATTCATACCATTATATAAAATTAGCCAAACACTTCATCAAATCCTAAAGACATAAGGCTAGATGATATGACATTATTTTGTAATAGTTTAGAAATTCTATTAAATTTTTTTTCAAGTGGAAGCAAAAGTATAGTTTGTACTTAGACTCCTTGGGTCATTTTGAATTAAAATAGAAGAGTAGATTCATATCCTATTTTTAAGATTAATACTGAATAAGGGCTGAATCAAGTTTATTGTTGATTTTATCCATTTATTTTTGTCCTAGATCTGAACCACTACATTTTAAGCTTTGACTCTTTAAAGTAAATGAATTTTAATTGACACATAGAAACATACTAAAAAAATCAGCGTTTCCCAAATTATGTTTGTAAGTATAACAAGACCTATATAAATCATTTAGTTAAATAATAATACTTAATTTACACTCACTATGATCTTGCTAATTAATTTAATTTTGTTAAGTTGCAAATAATAGTCTATTCTGTATTTGAGAAAAGAAGCTTATCAGCAAATAATTTCTAAGCTCAATGTCCTGTTCTAAAAAAAAAAATGTTTCTTTTGAGAATTATATACCGATCTACATCAAAGTATTTTTTTTCATTTTTTATTCTGCAATCTTTTCTGTCTTAAAGTTACATTGTACCTCTAGCAATGTTTCTTGAAACACTTTCAGCCCAGAGCCAGCTTATGGCTTAGGATCATTTCTACAGACTTTGGTTTGCCTTTTTGTGAGTGTGTAGCCTTCAGAGATGTTACAGTTTTCTGTTTTGTAAATTGACTCATAGTTTGAAAGCATTCTTTTGTTATTAAACACACATGAAAAGGGTGACTCTCTCCAGGCAGAATGCACCATCCAATTGAATGGACAAAAACTTGGAACAATCATCAGTATTAAGAATCTGGACGCATCATCTTCAATCTCCTCAAGTTGGAAAATACCAAAGTCAGGTTTACTGTGGCTCATCTTTTTGTTGCATCATCGATTTAGAAATGTTGCCAAGTACATGCAAATATAAAATAAAATGAACTTGGCTATAAAGGATTTTTGTATTATTTATCTACTTTGTGAATCACTGTACCCATATTCATGGAATCTTTTTAAGGCTTGGAACTTTTTGTTCACAAATCCTACAGCTTCTAACTTTTGAACATTAGGTTTTTATCCTAGCAAAATCAGCAGCTATTGATGAATAGCTTATATTCGTGTATTTTTATATTTCTTTTAAATAACATACATGATCCCACTGGATCCTTATAATAAGTAGCAAAAGAATCTAAGTGCCTTCGCCCTCATTTAAAAAGCAAAGAAATAGAGTCACAGAAGTTATACAACTTGCACAAGTTTCCCTTCTAGTTAGTGGGGGAGGTAGATTTACAACCAACATACCTAGACTGGTAGAATTTCTGTTGTACCACAATCTCTACCCCTTGTAATAGGCCAACCCCAAAAAAGAGCTTGTCAAACTCCAGTAACCTCGGTTATCCATCCACCTGCTTCTTCTGAAAATCTCTGAGCTGGCTACAAAATGAATGAGCTGATGTCACCCAGAGCCCCCTTCATTCCGCCACAACCACTGCCTACCTTTTATAACTACAATTTTGAAAAAGAAGTTAAACATACAACCTCCTTTCTACAGTCCAGTCACTCCTCAAGATTCCTCAATCTGGCATCTGTCTTCCCAGCACTGTAAACCCGTAAACATACCTTTTCCTTGCACATTTATTCCCCCACCAGATGGAGTTCTTCAAGATAAAGGACCCCATCCTCTTTTTTTTTTTAAGAGATTTTGCATTATGTTTTTTACTTTTTTATAGTTTATTTTTTTTTCATTAATTAATTTATTTTTGGCTGCATTGGGTCTTCGTTGCTGTGCGTGGACTTTCTCTAGTTGTGGGGAGCGGAGGCTACTCTGCGTTGCGGTGCACGGGCTTCTCATTGCGGTGGCTTCTCTTGTTGCAGAGCACAGGCTCTAGGCATGCAAGCTTCAGTAGTTATGGCTCGCAGGCTCAGTAGTTGTGGTGCACGGGCTTAGTTGCTCCACGGCATGTGGGATCTTCCTGGACCAGGGCTCGAACCCGTGTCCCCTGCATTGGCAGGCGGTTTCTTAACCACTGCGCCACCAGGGAAATCCCTCCCATCCTCTTAACTGTTGTGTTCACCACACTTAGAATAGTGCCTAACACCTCAAAAAATATGTGTTGAATAAAGGAATGAATCAAAGAATTATAATGAGAGTTAAAAAGCATTGTTTTAAGAAAGGAAGAGCCTTTGATTGGTAAGATATCTCAAAAAGCTGTTTGAGGTAAAAAGTGAGAGCTGAAGACATGGATTAGGAAACAAGAGCCCACCCAGCAAGATCAGAGAACAGCTAAATTGTTCTGTACAAGATGAAGAAGAATTTGGCTTTTGTAAGAGAGTTAATGAAGAACAAATAGAGAAAAGGAGCACATAAGGATGGTTAAGAGAATCACTGAAATGGACCAGTTAGAGACCCCTGGTGGTGGTAGGTTCCATTTGAAGCTGTTCACACTGCTGGAAAATAAAACCCTCCATATCTCCTATCCATGCGCTCCCACCCATTGTTTAAGTAAAATTTTCCACACTCACAATTATTATATGTAAGGCTCTTTGAAAACTGTGAAAGGACTTGAGTTTCATGTATGGGCTGACTTGATGCAGATAAAGAATAAGAGTCACAGGAGCTGGGGAATCAGTATTCATGAGAGCAAAAGCCTACCAGAAATGTGACAAAATTCTGAGGAGAGCTTTGAATTTCTAGAAGAAAACAGTAATGTAGGCTCAAGCCAATCATACATAGATCTTAAGGAGATAAGACACCAAGAAGACATTCCAATTTTGTAATAAAGAAATCAGTGAAACCAGGCAATATGAAGGGAAAAAGAGAAACTGAATTCATTTATTCATACAAACGTTCATTTATTCACTCTGTTAACCATCATTAAGCACCAATATATCTCGGTTGCTAGAAATATAGCTACAAAACAGACATGGCTCACCCCTTATAAAGCTTACAGTGTAGGGGAAATATAGATAAGCTGACAGATGCTATAACAGATGAAAGTATAGAATATTATGGAAGAATGTAGGAGTAGCACCTAAACCTGACTCAAGCCATTAGGAAAGACTTTTAGTGAATAATGTCTAAGCTGAAAACTAAGAGCTCAAGTTGAGTGATTGGTAAGAATATTCCAGGCATAAGAAACAGCACACGTGAAGCCCCAGAAATGAGAGGGAGCCTGGCATATTGAGTATCTGGAAGTAGTGCTGGAAGGCTGGAATGTAGAGAGAAAGCTCACGTTGGTGAGAGATGAGATGGGGCGGTAAGTAAGGGACAAATTATGAAGGACGTGTAAGCCACGTTAAGAGGCTTGTGCTTTATTCTGAAGGTAATGTGCAGTCCCTAGAGAGTTTTAAGTGCAAGTGTGACATGGCTAGACTTTTGAGAAAGACCACTCTGGCCGCAGTGTAGAGATGAGATTAGAGAAGGCAGCCTGGGGGTGGAGAAAAGAGGTGGATTAATTAGTATTCCCAGCGAGAGAATGATGATTGAAACAGGGAAGGAATCATGAGCATACAGACGATTTGAATGACTTGGAGATATTTAGAGACAACAGTCAGCACTGAGTGACTAGCTGAATATGTACATGGGAAGGGAGAGAGATATCTAGGAAGACACACAGGGTTGGACAACTGGGTGCTGCAACTCACTGCTATAAATCACAGGAAAAGAGGCACATTGGGAGAAAAAACTAACAGCTCTTTTGGAGACATGGAGATATTGATATGAGAAACTCAAGTGGATGTCTCCAGAAGATAGTTGGGCACCAAGGGAAGCTCAAAAGAGAGAACTAGGATATAGATTTGAGATTTGCAATCAAATAGGCTGGTACTTCAAGACCAAAGAGTGAATGAGATCATCCAGGGAACATGTGATGGTGAGTAGAAGACAAGACCTTAAACTGAACTTTGAGGAAAATCAACTCTTGAGGGAAAGGCAGAGAAAGAGGAGGCTGCAAACCAGTCTGAGAGAAGAATCCAAAGGGATTGGGGGAAATCGGGAGAGAAAATTGTCCAAGGATCCAAGGGAAAAGCTTTTGAAGAACGAAGAAGTGACCTACAATACCAAATGCCACCAGGAGATTCATAAGATAAATCCTGAAGGGTATCCACAATTTTTCTATAAAGGTATTTCTGACCTTTCTTAAGGAGTTTCAGAGGCAGGATTAGTTAAACTGGAAACCAATCTGGCACGTTAAGGACTGAAATGAAGACAAACATGTAAAAAATAGCAGGAGTGCATAAAACATAAAATATGTTTAACTGTGATAAGGACACATAAGCTAGGGGGAATGTGAGGATTTGTAATATATGAGAGATCTGAGGCTGTTTAAATGCTGATAGGAAGGAACCAGTAGAGGAAGAAGAGGGAAGAGAGAGATGGTCAATAGTACAAAGAATGGGCTTCCCTGGTGGCGCAGTGGTTGGGAGTCTGCCTGCCGATGCAGGGGACTAGGGTTCGTGCCCTGGTCCGGGAAGATCCCACATGCCGCGGAGCGGCTGGGCCCATGAGCCATGGCCGCTGAGCCTCTGCGTCCGGAGCCTGTGCTCCGCAATGGGAGAGGCCACAACAGTGAGAGGCCCGCGTACCACAAAAAAAAAAAAAAAAAAGTACAAAGAATGTCCTATTTAGGCAGGAAAGGACACAAGAACTGGTCTAGGAAAAGAGGAGACTTCATATAGCAACAGGAAAAGGGAACAGGAGAGATGAGAGTATTCCTGCCCAATAACTTCCAATCTTTCTGTGGAATATTAACCAGGGGTCATCTGCTGATGAGAGGGATGACAAATAAGAGAGAAAACGGAAACTCAGGGGTTCAAAGTTTTAAAACAATGCTGAAGTTTGAAGTAACATTTGTGGAGAATGAGAGTAAGAAGTGGTTGGAGAAAGACAGTAGCACTAGAGAGTAGTGTTGAGAGCCCAGGTGAGGTGGAGACCATACATGTGTGTTACTCTACCTAGTTCATTTTCTCCAGTGGCGTGAAAGAGCTTAGGAGTAGGTATCAAAAAGGCAGATGCCTAAATTAATTCAGGCGTGTTATTTGCCATGCGGATGCAATGGAAGAAAAATAGAACCAACACGTTCAGGATTTTGGCTAGAAAAATAAGGTGATGAGCAGTGATGTCTCAGCAGAACCAGACATACAAGCACCTGGCTTAAAGGAGAGCAGGAGAGGCTGATGCCAGATACCCCTGATGCCACACGTGCTGCTTACTTGGAAACAACTCTAAAATTGCAAGGACATTCATTTATTTTTGAACAATAACAACAACAAGAAAAAACAATTACCTTTTAGGATACATTACCTAAATAAACAGCTTCTCTATGACTATGTAAAATTTAGTTCTACATGTTTAGAAAGTAGACAATAAAGAAAATTCAGTTATCAATCTTCTCGTAGCCCATGGAACCAGTCAATCAAATGTACTTCCTTAGGCCTCTAAGAGTACCACCTGCTTAGGACCGTTCAACATGAAATAACAAAAAACTGGACTCTGGCTCTGTTATGCAAACAAAATTGCATTTTCCAAACATTTATAGACATCACTAATGATGCCAGTTATTAGTGAAGACCTTGAGGATAATTATAACTGCTGGATTACATAATTCCAATTTTATTTATTCATTAATTGAACAAATGCATTGTGCCTTGTTGCTGGGGATACAAAGATGAAAATCACAGCTCCTGCTCTCAAAGAGCTCACAGAAGAGACAAAAACCAAAAACCCTAATAATTCTAACAAGTGCAATAATGCTATGAATGAGGTATGAAGAGGACAAAGGAGGATAGCCTGACTCTGTCTCAACAGAATCAAGGAAGGCTTTCACTGTGGCTTTAAATGCACTGTACAGTTAATCTTACTTATTTTTAGTTATGCACATGGATATGGGGACATTACCAGGGTTAGTTGAGATCGTATTCTGAAACTTTTAAAACAGTAAATACTGACAATTCTAGACCCATAGTTCCAATATCATAATATTCTATTTTTTATATGTCTATGAAACCATAAATCTATCACCAGAGCTTAACTCGAAATGGGTTTGTAAAAGCTTAACATCATATTCAAAAATCAGGATTAATCTTTCTCTGTTACATTATTGTTTGATTACAGTCCGCCATCTGGTATTTTTGAGTTATAGTTGATCATGGCATTGCTGGGAGCAGCAGAATTCACAGCAGATCTACCCTTGCAGAACCCTATATTCTAAAATTGCAAGGTGCTGTACACATGAACAGTGCAAATGGCAGAACTAAGAACAATTAAATGAGGGTTTTTTGCAATCTTTATTTGAAAGCTGATGTTCTAATGCTGTAGGTCAAGGAAGGCACTAAATATACAATTCTCTGTCCATTGTTATTCAGTGTTTTTAAGCTCCTCTATAACCAGTTTATTAAAAAGTACAAGGGAGATATGAGATGAGCTGGTAGAGCAAATATTATATTAGAAAACATTTATTAAATACAGCATGTTATCAAGATAGTTGAAAATACATTCAGTCAAATTCTCTCGAGTGCCTAGCAGAAAATGTGACATTTGATGTAGTACGTTAACTCTTTCATGGTAACATTGAGCTCTTTCTTCGGTCCTTGTGCATTAGTGAATACACCTCGTAAAACTGGCTTCATTCTGAGACTTAAATCCTCTCACCCATTAGTAGATTATGCTACTATTTTGACAGTGATTTGTGATTCCTGAAAAATATTTAACTAGCCTGGTCCCTTGAAGATTTCACATTTTCTGTTCCTATAACTAAGCTTCTAACATTGATTTTTTTTAAAAAAGTATGCAGTTGTATAAATTTGTACATAAATACATTCATAATCTTCAACCCGAGCTGGGTTCTCAACCCTTCCTGGTAATAGTTCCATCTGTGTAATCAACTTTCTTGACCATTTGTCATAATAACTATTTTTTATTATATATAATTGACATACAATAAATTATACACATTTAAAGTGTACAATTTCAAAACTTTTGACATATGTAAACACACGTGAAACCATCAAGACAATCAAGATAATGGACATATTCAGCACCCTCAGAGCTTTCCTTGTGCCTCTTGGTAATCTCTCTCTCCTTTCCCCTTCATCCCCAGGGCAACCACTGACCTGATTTACTTCATTAGAAATTACATTTTCAAATTTTATAAAAAGAGACTCATACAGTATATATACTTTTTTTGTACATCTTTATTGAAGTATAATTGCTTTACAATAGTGTGTTAGTTTCTGCTTTATAACAAAGTGAATCAGTTATACATATACATATGTTCCCATCTCTCTTCCCTCCTGCGTCTCCCTCCCTCCCACCCTCCCTATCCCACCACTCTAGGTGGTCACAAAGCACCGGGCTGATCTCCCTGTGTCTGACTTCTGTCACTCTACATAACTATTATAAAATTCAATTTTGCTGTCTGTGTATCAATGGCTCATTCTTTTTTATTGCTGAAGAGTATTTCATTTGTGAATAAACCACAATTTATTCATCTCTTAACCCATTGATGGACATCTGAATTATCTTCATTCTCAGCTATTGCAAATATAGCTGCTATGAATATTCATGTATAAGTCTTTGTATAGACATATGCTTTCATTCTTTTGCATAAATACCTAGGAGTGGAATGTCTAGATCATATGGTAAGTGTATATTTAGCTTTTTAAGAAACTGTCAAACTGTTTTCCGAAGTAGTTGTATCATTTCAAATTCCCACCAACTTTCTTTTGATTAGTGTTAGCATAGTATAGCTTTTTCTATCATTATTTTTAACCTATTTGTGTCTATATATTTAAAGTGGGTTTCTTGTAGACAACATATAGTTGGGTCTTCCTTTTTTTATCCATTCTGAGAATCTCTGCCTTTTAGTTGAGAATGCTTAAACAATTTACATCTGATGTGTTTATTGATATGGTTCTGTTAAAATCTACCATCTTGCTATAGGTTTTATAGCTGTCTCACCTGCTCTTTGTTCATCTTTGCTCTTTTTCTGCATTATTTTGGATTAATACAGTATTTTTTTCTGATTACACTTGTTTCCCTTTGTTGGCTTATTAGCTGTAACTCATTGTGTGTGTGTGTGTGCACATGTGCATGTGTATGTGTGTAGCAATTGCTTTGGGTTTATAGTATATATATTTAACTAATGACAGTCTACCTTCAATTAATATTATAAAACTTCACATATGGTATCAGAAACTTAGGAAAATATAGTACTTGCATTTCTGCCCTCACAACTATTGCGCTATTATTTCAAATATTACATTCCTAAATATGTTATAAACCTAACACTATTTTGTCTTACTTTTGCTTTCAATAGTCAATTATCTTTTTTTTTTTTTTTTTTTTGCGGTACGCGGGCTTCTGACTGTTGTGGCCTCTCCCATTGTGGAGCACAGGCTCCGGACGCGCAGGCTCAGCGGCCATGGCTCACGGGCCCAGCCGCTCCGCGGCATGTGGGATCCTCCCGGACCGGGGCACGAACCCGTGTCCCCTGCATCGGCAGGCAGACTCTCAACCACTGCGCCACCAGGGAAGCCCGAGTCAATTATCTTTAAACATTTATATTGATTCACATATTTCCCACTTTTGGTGCTCTTCCTTCATCTGTGTAAATCCAGATTTCCCTGTGGTATGATCTGTCTTCAAACTGAAGAACTTATAACATTTCTTGTCATGCAGGTCTGCTGAGTATTAATGCTTTCAGCTTTTGTTTGCCTAAAAAGGGTTTATTTCACCTTAATTCTGAAAGGTATTTTCAGTGACCGTTTTTCTTTCTTTCAATATTTTAAATATTCTGCTCTCCTGATCTGCAGTGGACGCTCTGCTGGATTGTTTCCAATGAGAAGTCTGTTGCCCTTCTTACCTTTGTTCCTCTGTACTTAATACGTCCTTTTTCTCTGAGTCCTTAAAGATTTTTCTTTAACACTGGTTTTAAGGAATTTAATTATAATGTGCTTTGATGAAGTTTTCTCCAAGTGTCATGCTTGGGTTTGTATTTTTCCTCAAATTTTGAAAAATTTCAGCCATTATTTCTTCAAATGTTTTTCTGACCCTCTCTTCAGGAATTCCAATTTCACGTATATTAGGCATCTTTATATTGTTCTACTACGATACTATATTGTTCTATATACGATTTATTTTTCAGTCATTTTTCTTCCTGTGTATCATCTTGGATAGTTTATTTTGCTTTGTCTTCAAGTTCATTACTCTTTTCTTCTACAGGTTCTAACCTGTTATTAATAACTTCCAGTATATTTACTTCCAGTATATTTTTCATTTCAGACAGTATTTTTTTTAGCTCTAGAAGTCCAATTTGAGTCTTTTTTAATATCTTTTGTGTCTCCCCTTACCATATTCAATCCTTCCCCTACCTTCCTGAACATACGGAATATGGTTAGAATAATTGTTTTAATGTCTTTGTCTAGTGAATCTATCATCTGTGTCATTTCTGGGTCTGTTTCTATTAATTGACTTTTTCCTTTCATTATGTGTCATATTTTCCTGCCTCTTTGCATGTCTGACAATTTTTATTGGATGCCAGACATTGTAAATTTTATGTTGTTGGGTATCAGATATTTTGTATTCCTATAATATAAATATTCCTGGGTGCTGGATATTTTTGTATATTGCTAAATAGTCTTGAAATTTTTTCTAAGCCATAGTCAGGTTAGTGGGAAATAATCTGATCCTTTTGAAGTTTTATTTTGTAGGCTAGACCACAGCAGTCTTATTCTAGGGAAAATTTTTCCTCACTACAATAGCAGTACACTTTTGAGTATTCTACCTGGTGCTTTATCAATTACAAGTTTTTCCACTAAGGCCAGTGGGAAGAGATACTTTTCCTTATACTGGATGAATTACAGTTATTGTTTTCTCCATTACTTTTAAGTGATTCTTCCCTCAGCCTTGGATTTTTCCCTCACATGCATGTGACGATCAGTGAGTACTAAACTGAAGAACTGAAGGGACTCTGAAGATCTCCAGAGCTGCTGCTTCTCTTTCCCTTTCTCTCTCTCTCTCTCTCTCTCTCTCTCTCTCTCTCTCTCTCTCTCTGTCCTCTGGTACTCTACTCTGCAAACTGTAGTTACTTTGGCTTTGCTGAAGTCCCAGTTTTGTTTCCTCAATTCATAGACTTTGTTAAGCTCCGTATGGATTCTCCTTTCCTGTATATGGCTGGAAACTCCCCAGGCAGCCAGCTGGAGCAATCATAGGGATCACCTCATTTTTTTTCCCCTCTCTTGAGGAAGGAATTACTGCCCTTCCTCTCTTCATGTCCCCAGTGTCTGAAAACTATATATTCTATATTTTGTCCAAGTTTTTAATTTTTTAAAGCAGGAGGTTAAATCCAGTCCCTATTACCTCATCTTAACCAGCATCAGAAGTCCACAATAAATGTATTAAATCTTTAGCGTTTTCTTCAAGTTTCCTACCTCACCTTCTTCCTCTCCATGCCTCTTTCAGAAAAACCCTACTCAAAGTCCTGTGTATATTTTGTGAACTTCCTGTCTCTGCATTCTGTAATTTGACTACATCCATAACCACTTCTTAATTCCTTCCCTCCCTCCCCCTAAGCCAAACTTCTCAGCTCCATTAGGTTGTCAATTTCCAGTTACCATTCTTCACTTTGTATCTTCAGTATCTCCCTCTATCCTCCCTCTTTTCGCCTGGCTATTTTTTCTCACATCTAGCTCCTCTTCTTTAAATGATGTTAATTCTCCAGAGTTATGTCTTTAGTCATCTTTTTTTCTAACCCTATAGAATCCTCTTGACTCCATTAGATTTCTCAAGCTGCTGTAACAGAATACCACAGATTGTGTGGCTTAATCAACAGGAATTTATTTTCTCACAGTTCTTAGAGGCTGGAAGTTCAAGATCAAAGTAGGGTTGATTTCTGGTGAGGTGTTGCTTCCTGGCTTGTAGACAGCTGCCTTCTCACTGTGTCCTCACATGGCCTTCCCTCTGCTCATGCACTCCTGGTATCTCTTCTTATTCTTATAAGGACACCAGTCCTATGGGATTAGGGCTCCATCTTTATGACACCATTTAACCTAATTACCCCCTTAAAGCCCTATCTCCAAGTACAGTCACATTAGATATTAGGGCTTCAACATGTGACTTTTGCAGGAACATGTTTCATTCCATAACACGGACTTACTTCATCTTATCCATTACTTCAACTGCTGACTGCTACCAAATTCAAGTCTCTTCCCCAGGGTCTCTCCTGAGCACCAATACACCTGCCTAAATCCCTACAGGACATTCCTATTTGGATATTATACCTTCACTCTACTCACTGTGTGCAAAATTAAACCTCATTGTCTATCCCCTCCACATCAGGTTTCCTGAGTTCACTTTCAGTAAATAACACAAACTTTCATCCAATCCATCTACTAGATCATTCTTTACCCTCATGCCTCTCATTTGCCCATTTCATCCAACTGTCTGCCAAGTTTTGTCAAGGTTTTCTCCTTAATATCCTTGAATTATGCTTCTTTCTCTTTATTTCCACTGCCATCACCTTAGTTCAAAAACTTATACAATCTGGTTAGGTTGCAATATATTTTGCCCCATGCTCACATCTTTCTAGCCATGTTCCACTCTACTGTCATGATAATACCTTTAAAAGACAAACCTGAAAATATTATCTGCATGTTAACACTCTTCAAAGATTTTAGACTAACATTGATGTCAGGATAAACACAAAGCCCTGCACGTGACCTATAAGGCTCTTTCATAACCTAGTTACCAGATACCTGTCTAGCTTTTCTCTGCACCTCCTCTCCTTCCAAACTCTCTAACACCTCTATCTTACACTCGGTAATAAATTATTTGTAATTTGTCATATGCAGCTTGTTATAGGAAGTCTTCACGATGTTGTCCATGTTACTCTCTCTGGAGTGTTCTTCTCTTGGTTAATTGCTTTGTTCCTCAAAACTCGATACAGAGGTATTATTGCTTCACAATAAATAATTATTGAACTGGACTTCATTCTTCCTAGTCTGGACTAGGTGTCCCCTTACAATCTTCCATGGCATTCCCCTATCATATCTCTAATGATATTTAGCATTTACTTGCCTCGTCCTCTATTAAACATAGCCTTCTGGAGAACACATATTCTATCCTTTATTTCTATAACCAGCACCAAGTACAGCAGCAGTTACAAAACAAAATTTGATGAAGGAATACCTTAATAAATAGAGGGATGTAACTGATTTCATTGGGCCATAGACTCTTTCCATAGAACTACAAGAGGTCTAAAACACATTTTTATCTATTGTAAACAAATATGTATTTTACATTCCTATATTAGAAAAATAGCTACATTAGAAAGTGTATTGCTAAAATAATATCACTCAAGCTTTACTCAGCCAGAGAAAATACAGAACAACTTGACTCTCATGCCGGGAATGTCTGTATTTTTTCATCTTAAACTTTAGGTTAGAGAGTTATTTGCAAGGATAGTTATAAAGACATTCATATTTACTCGATGCAGTTTGACATAACAGTCAAGCATTTAAAAGGCTAATCATCCAGGTTTCATTTCCAAGTCAGCTGGCTCATTACTTGATACCTGCTCTTCAAGTAATACTGTTCTTTCTAAGGCCTCAAGCGTCCTTAGAATCTTAACTCCAGTTTAAGATTTCACTGTCACTCAATCCCAACTCAGTGATACTTTTCCTACCACTTTTTTTTTTTTTAAATCAAGTGAGTTTTCTTTCCAAAACGCTGCCCAGATCCTTTCCAGATTCAACAGCTTCTTCTCTCCTCTAGCACAGCTTTCCAGATACTCACAGCCAACATGGGCATTTCTTTACCCATCTGCGCTGTCCTTGTCTTCAGACTCGTCGCTCATTTTGAATTCCTTCCTCAAGCTATTCCACTTCTTCACATTACCTGCCAACCCCAAGCGTAAAGTTGCTCCACTCCAGGTAAAAACGTCACTATTACATAGGATGCCTGGTACAGGAGTTCTCAATGGGACAGAACACTGACATTCTGAAACCTAAGTAATACTATGAATAATCCTGCCCACGGAAACTCTCAATCTCTCTTCGAATTTTTCAGGGGGACATTTTCAATACGCATTCCCAGTTGAATGTGTGAGTCATAGTGAACGTCAGTGCCGACATTAATTATACCTAAATCCTCCCAAGTCAGCCCTACAATGATAAGTCAGAATCACCTAGACACTTATGTTACCTGTGGCATATCCAGCTTTGCAGCCTTCCTTTACTCCAGCAGCTAGGATAAGCTCCATGGTTCAGTCTGTCCCTGGTCTCTGAGACCAAACCAAACCTTCACTTTCAAAAGGAATTAGCTTTGTTATTTCTCTGCTCTGGACCCTGGGTCCCAGTTCTGATGTTTGATTTTATGGTTGGATACTAGAACTCTGTCTGACTTATACCTTGTGATGGTTAATTTTATGAGTCAATTTGACCGAGCCACGGGAGGCCCAGATACTTGATTAAACATTATTTCTAGGTATGTCTGTTTCTAGATAGTGTTTCTCTCCATCAAAATGGATACCCCCCCAGCCCTGCAACTCTGCCACGAGCTAACTCTTTGTCTGCCCCTTCTGGTCTATAATGAATGGAGAATGTAATTTGGGAGCCAATAACCATCCAATCCCCAAGAGTTAGATAACCTATTTTAGCACAAAACGCCAGCCCAAAACTTTTAAATGAGCATATATATCTTCATGAACTTTATGAGATGTCAGTGTAATTTAGTTCTTGAGAAGAAAGTACAAGGTATGACAGTTTGCTGAGTGTAGTCCACAGATCAAAAAACTAACCAAAAATTTGACTTTTTAAATTTACAAACCTACTTAGTTCCTCCTAATTATTACTCAGTGCTTTACTTGCTGTACTTTTAAGCAATACAGAATAAGGAACAGGCCCTAAAATAAGGGATAGTTATTCATCAATGATAAAGAACACTATGTAAAACAATTTCATTTCAATATATAAATGCATATTTAAAAAGTGGTTATATGCATATACATACATCTAACAGCTTTAACATGTTATTTTCTCTATCAGTAATATGGTACTATATATATATCACTTAGTAAACCATGAATTTTACATCAAATGATATGGTGAACTTTATTAAACACAAAAGTTCTGACCTAATTTAAAAAAAAACACAGAATAACATAAATAGTAGAAAAAGTAAATTACATTGAATATTTTAGAATAAATGATTTTCTATAAGGTAAATTATGATATGCAAAGATAATGACTAAATACTAGTCTCCCTGACTAC
Organism: Aethalodelphis obliquidens; assembly: GCF_003676395.1. Taxonomy (NCBI): domain Eukaryota; kingdom Metazoa; phylum Chordata; class Mammalia; order Artiodactyla; family Delphinidae; genus Aethalodelphis; species Aethalodelphis obliquidens. The sequence goes on along the minus strand of NW_020837977.1, from coordinate 11,518,465 downwards.
ACTTCCTACTTTCAAAGATTTGGGTCTCCTTCCTGAATTTTAGTATCAGAGGTATGTAGTCTTCCATCACTTTGCACACACTTTCTCAAAAGAATTCATAATAAAAAAAGAACTGATAATTTCCCATAAACACTGGGGCCCAGTTTTCTTGAGTGCTCAGTTGTAGGGGTAGGTAAAGATAGGCAGTGAGAGAATGTGGGTGAAGGGAAGGAAAGGGGAGAGAAAAGAAAAGGGAAAAACTTACCATTCATCAAAAGCCTACCGTAAGCCAGGAGCCATGTTGATTCAGTTATTTTATCTAATCCACAAAACTATCTTAGTGCTTGTTACCCTTATTGTGTAGATGAGGAAACTGATACCTAGAGAAATAAACTAACTCCCCACAAATGACATGGTTAGAGAGTGACAGAAGCCAAAGCATAAACCCAGCTCTCTCTGATTCTACAGTCCGTGCTTCTTCTATAAAACTGTGAGCTATGTATGTCCATACATAATTCCAGCCCACAGCCAATACACTCATGTATATCCCTATGAATGTTCAATAAACATAGATAAATGATCTTTATTAGGAAACAGATGTCTAATACTACCAAAATAATAGGTGAGTCTCACTTTATTTTTTTTTTTTTTTTTTTTGTGGTACGCGGGCCTCTCACTGCTGTGGCCTCTCCCGTTGCGGAGCACAGACTCCAGACGCGCAGGCTCCGCGGCCATGGCTCACGGGCCCAGCCACTCCGTGGCATGTGGGATCTTCCCAGACCGGGGCACGAACCCGTGTCCCCTGCATCGGCAGGCGGACTCTCAACCACCGCGCCACCAGGGAAGCCCCGAGTCTCACTTATTGATACACCTCTTTATGTAACACCTATTTATTTGGCAGTTACCATTGTACTGTGTTAATCTCTGGAAATACAGAAATGATAGGCCACTGACCCCAAAAAGCTTATAGTCTAGAGGGGCAGAGGGAAGCAAACACATAATTTCAATACCATATTATAAGTGCTAAGGTGGAGGGGCACACAGACCACCATGGGAATATCAACCAGATGACTTAGTGACGAGGGTTACAGTTAGGACAAGACAGGATAGAAAGTCTTAGAAGACCTCTTGGAGGTGATGTTCCAACTCACAAAGGACAGGTAGAAATTACCTAAGTAGCAAAAGAATGGGAAGGCATTCGGGATGCGGGCACAACAAGTGCAAGACTGAGGAGAGAAGGAGCCTGACCACCCGAACAAATGCAGGTTGGTTGATACGGCAGATGTCAGCACTCAAAATAAAACAACGGAGGACTATAGGAGGGGTCCCACTTTGTTGGTCTGGGTGACTGGGTAGATTACTGTGCCATCTTTTTGGACATAAAATTGATTATGTCACTCCTCCACTGAAAACTCATTAATGACTTGTCTTGCTATTAGATTAAATCCTAAACTCCTGAGCACGACCAATAAAACTTCTGTCAACACCCCCATCTTCCTCCTCCATGATGCTCCTGTCCTTACAGTGCATTCCCTTTCTGCCCAGCCCAGCATCTTACACCTACTAATCCTTCTCCTGGAACAATCTCTCCCTACCCCTTCACATCCACCACCTCAGCCTAAATGTTACTTACTTAGGTAGGCTTTCTCTGGTCTCCAGATTCGGGTATGTTACTACACTACATCTTCTCATGACACTGTCAACTTCAGCTTCATAGTTCTTACCACAACTAAAATTATATAGTTTGTATGTTACTCAACACCTGCCTCTGTCAAAAGAGTATGTCATTTTGGTCACTCTTTATCCACAGTACTTAACTCAATGCCAAATATTTATAAGGACCCCATAAATACATGGAGTAATGGATTCTGAGAAGGATATAGAAGCAGTTTCATGGTAGGAAGAGAGTTTGGGGGTAAACAAGAATATCTGTGGAAAATCCATGTGGAAATATTCCTATTTTCCTTTTTAGAATTTTTGTTTTTGTATTCAGGTGGGAATTCTGAGCAGAACACAACTCTAAGAGTAAATAGTAAATAGAGAGCATTAAAGCTATGGGAATTGATTAAGTAAACAGAGGAATAAACAGGAAAGAGGAAGACATCATGACTGGGTACAAGGCACTTAAAAAGCAGATAAAGAAATGAGACCTAATAGGCGCAGCCAGAGAGGTGGGAAGAAAACTGTAAAAACTGGCATCAGATAGTCAAGGTAAGAAAACTGTCTAGTAAGAAAAACAGTCATGTAAAATACCTTTTTTTTTTTCTTTGAAAGAAATCAAGTAATAAGTATATAGTGAACGAATGAACATATAGTGTTGATTTTTTCATTTTTTTTCTAAATTTTTCCCAGTTTTATCGAGATATAATTGTCATATGGCACTGTATAAGTTTGAAGCGTACAGTGTAATGATTTGATATTATAGTGTTAAATTTTGTAATTCTAAGGGTCACTGATCACCTAAAAGGGAGACACTTTCTTTCGTGGAGCAATAGGAGGAAAGCTCAGATTGTATTAACTGATTATGCAATCATTTAATGCAATGGGTGTCAACTAAGCACCAGAGCCTGTACTTACTGGTGGAGACACAAAAATAAACAAAGGAAGAATGCTTCCCATCTTCATGGAGTTTAATGCACTCAGACCAGGGCATAAATATAGCTTTGTCACAATACAAGCCATTTATTTCTTATTTTCTTATACCCAGAAGCTTCAGGAATTCATGTTACCTGCCTGGCTCCTATAGGTGTGGGTTATTAACTCCAGAGAATAGTGTAAAAAGTATTATAATTGGTTATAATCAAATATGTGCTCCAATAGTACATACAAGAATTACTACAGTCAGGAAGTCAAGGAAGGCTTCCCCAAAAATGTAGTGAGTCAGGAAAATTAGAGATGATGGCAATAAAAGGAAGGAAATGTTTGCCATAACTAAATGGCAAAATTGTCAAAATTGCATGGGTTTTAACAGAAGTATGCACAAGCGAAAACAGCAAAAGGAAAAATGAGCGAATGTTAACACCTACTTCCACCTCTGTGATTTGGGGATAAAAGAAGGAATAGCTTCCACTTAGTGTTATAGCAATATTTGACAGTAAAGTTTAATATGTTTTCATACATCCTCCCCCCAGCCTCCTCCATCCATCTACGGGAGGATTGGTCTGGGCCAGCTGAGAACTGCGTGGGCTTTTGTGAGGCCAGTTGTAGGAACCAAGGTCATTGGTATTCCACTGAAGGAACAACCGAGCTGAGTGGACCCCAAATGGCCCTGCCTAAACAGGGCCTATTCCAAACAGTTGCAGAATATAAATAAATCGACCGTATTTCCTCACCAGTGCCCTCAAATTTTTGCCACTTGGCCCATCTACCTGAGACACTTTGGACAATAAACAGTACTTTCTTGAGATTCCTTTCCAAAATCCAACACTTGGTAATATAGTGCGCCTTTTTTTTCTTTGTCTTTATGAAATAAGGAACTTCCTTTTGCCTATCTTTTTGCTTTACTTTTACAAATTTTATTGATTATTTGAAATAACAAAAATCTTCTCTTGAGGTGGCAAACCAGAATATTTATTTAAGGAATCCCATCTGGTGCCAAGTTACTTGCCAATAGAAAGGTGACAAACATAGTTATTTGTGAGTTTTATTTCAATATCTTACTTACGGTGTTTTTAGTAGCCATTAGACAAATATATATATATATATATATATATATATATATCTACCTCTACCTTACCATGAAGTTATATGTAAAACCTTTAAAATGGGATTCTCAAACTTTATTTAGATCCTGTAACTGTTTAGAGTTTGATATGAAAGATGATAATATTTAAATTAAGAGCCAGAAATATTATTAAATAAAAGCAGAGAAGCAGCCAGAGAGAGGGCGTGCCTTCTTTTATCAGGTGCAAGTTACTCAAAAGGAAAAAAAAATCGCTTTTTCTTTCAATGTGTTTGCTTTTTTGTCATATCTTTTCTTTATTACTGTTCTTCATTCCTCTGAGTGATTTTCCCTAATCATTCTTAAAATCCTGCTTTACTTTCTATTTTCCCCCTAATCTTCAAAATAAAATTAAATGAAACAGTAAGAAAATAAAATTTGGGGGATATATACAAAATATTTTCAGTTCGTATTTTACATATATCTGTAATTACAGAGCTTTCTTATAGGTTTTTTTTTTTCTCCCTTCTTTTGTTGTTGGACATGGGATAAGAATCCTTTTTTTCTTTCAGTGTTAATATCTGGTGAGACAATTCTAAGCCAGATCTCCACAGATATTTAAAAGGACCTTCTTAGGGAGACACAGTCAGCATATGCTTTTCCTAAGGAAAGCTGGAAGGACATAGGAGATTTTTTTTTTTTTTAGAATAAAAGTACGAAACAAAAGTCTAGAGTAGCTTCCAAAAACCATCTAGCGACAGAGTCAAGACTGCAAGCATGCTTCATAAGACCATCATGATCTCCTCCACACTCAGTGTTTTCCAAAATAATTCCCAAGGAATCATGTCTTAACTTTAGAAAGAATCAGATGCAGAAAAGTAGCTAATAAAAGTTGAAATACCTGTTACACGAGCTCTCAATTACACACCAGGAGCATGCACTAAAAAGTGGCCTGTGTCTCAGAGGATCCCACCAATGGGGGAAGGGCTGTTTCTCCATTTGAATCCAAGACAGAGCCCATAATGGAATAAGCAAAAGCTAGACTCCCCCAGATCTACCTGTACTGGGGAGGGCAGGAGGCTTCAGCAAGGTCTATACATCAGGAGCAATGATGGCAGCAGATACAGGGAAAGCAGCAAGAGGGGCTAGGACCACAGTGAACCAGAGGAGATGCAGGCAACTAAGCAGCGATCCAAAAGGCCCGTTCTCCACAGCACAAGAGTTACTTCCAGATGCTCTCAAGCCAGGTGGGAAGAATGGGTGAAATACGTTGTTTTCACAGAGTAAAAGGAAATAGAGCCAGAAAAAGTTGCTTGTTTGAGCCTGGCTCTATCTTTGTTTGTGTGGTAGTATGGCCATTGTAAACACAGGTTACCTGATTTACTCAAGGCTTGTCATTGTTGTTTTATTATTCTTGGTGACAGTTAATAATTATAGAGGCCAACATTTGTAGACTACCTACAGAATGGTTGTTTTCAACTGCTGAGGTGTGGCTGCCCGTTGCGCTTTGAGCACTATAAGAAGTTCATAGGCATTAGCTCATTTGTCCTTTACAACCCTATGAGGTAGGCATTAGTACTATCTTAAGCTTATAAATTATAAAGGGAAAAATGAGGTTGAGAGAGTTTAAGAAACTTGTCCAAGTTTACAGAGTTAATACATGACAGAGTCAAAATTCAAATCTGATCCCTCTGGTCAAACTCTCAACCAATTTATCGCCCAAGTGAGTATTGTCCTAGAAGCTGGGAGTTGGCAGAATTGCCATATGCTTTGAAGCTTTTTAATAGTAGAAGAAAGCCAAGACATAAAGTGGAAGATAGTAGCTTTAAAGAGGAAAGGAAGGTGGGATCACTCCTCAAAGCCTAGAACAGAAAAGAAAAATAGAACTTGAGAAAGGGAGCTAGTGTTAAAATTTAAACTCGAAGCTTCTCAATCGTTCCTCCGCATCGTTCCCCCTGGCTCCTACCTGGATGCCGCTGACTCCTTCTTGAGTGATGTGAAACACAAATCCCAACGCCCTTAATGTGAAACTCAGCAGAGACGTCAGTCTCTTGATGATCAAGTCTTCAGTGAGAATTTATGATGCGCTCCATCTATCATGTCAATGGTAACGCTGGTATGTCAGTCGGCATGCTATGAGAGCTTGGGCTCCCACAATCTTCTCAGTCTCCCGCTGGCTCTCAGTATCAGGATAAGCTCACTGGGCCCTCCGCCCTAACTCCAGGCATCCTACAAGCCTCAGCCCCTCTCATTTAGGGATGCTAGGATGATCGCTGTTTCCAGGTGTCCTCGTCCTAACTTCCTGGGTGACTATGTCTCCCACTGTCTGTGCCCATAGTCCTGTATACAGATCTCCATGACTGTGTCATCACATCATGTCTTATTTGCTTTTAGAGTGTCAATTTCCCTTCCTGGAAAGCAAGAATTAATACTATGATGGATTTAGCAGAGTGCTTAGAACATAATAGTCCCTCAATAAAATGTGAGTGACTGATTCAAAAATTATATCTCTTCTTGCATATAGCACTTAATATAGAACTTTGCACATAATTATATTTGTTCTATATGACATACACAAAACACATAAACAAAGGAAAAACAACCACCATGAATGCAGGACTTGTTACAAGTTTGCTTCCTCTATACTTGCTTATGATCTTTCAGTTTATTTCCATTATTTCTTATTTTTCAGCAAATGATACTCAATTTTTCAAGCCAAAAATCAATAAAGTATCCTTTACTTCTCTATTTCCCTTATTCACTACAGCCAACCCATCATCAAAATATATCAAATATATCCAGTGTTCTTTATCACTACTGATCCCATTCTAGTCGTATCCACCGTCATCTCTTAGGTGGATAATAAGACATGAGGACACTGAAATTAGGCTTCTAATGTGTTTCCCTGATTCTACTATAGCCTTGATAATCGAGTCTCCATACAGCAGCTAGCGACATCCTTTTTTTTTTTTTTTGTGGTACGCAGGCCTCTCACTGTTGTGGCCTCTCCCGTTGCGGAGCACAGGCTCCAGACACGCAGGCTCAGCGGCCATGGCCTACGGGCCCAGCCGCTCCGCGGCATGTGGGATCTTCCCGGACCGGGACACGAACCCGCGTCGCCTGCATCGGCAGGCGGACTCTCAACCACTGCGCCACCAGGGAAGCCCCTAGCGACATCCTTTTTAAAGTCTAATAATTACTACCCTTCTTAACATGCTTCAGTAACTTTCCACTGCCCTGAAAACAAAAGCCAATCTAGCCTCCATGATCTGACTCTTACTTCCCAAACCAACCTCATCCCCTACATTTTCCTCATCCATTCACTATGCTCCAGACACATTGACCTTTCTGTTCCTCAAAAGGTCAAACTCGTTCCTACCTTGGGCCTTTGAACTTGTTTTCCTCTCTGCCTTGGCAGCTCCTCCATCTCTAGCTCCTCTTCCTCCTTCCAATCTCAGATAAAATGTCACCTCTACTGAGAGCCTTTCCTTGACAACTCTTTCTATTCTCTACCTAGTTATCACATCACCTTATTTCCTCCATAGCACTTTTTATAATCTGTCATTATCTTGTTTATTGGTTTTATTGTTACTGTCTTTTTCCTACCCCAATCTTCCACATACAATGAAATGAAAGTCGTATGAGGACAGGACTTCATCTACCTTTACATACACACTGTCTCTCCAGAGTCTATAGAAAATATTAGGTACCCAATATGGATTTCTTGAAAGCATGGATGAATGTATACTTAATGTTTATTGTATGACTTTACATTTATAGTAAACTCTTTGCAGGCAAAGACCATGTCTTATTTGGAGAGAATTTGAGATGGCATCCTGGATACTACCACATGACTACAGATGCAATAAATGTTATCGATTTTGAAAACTCTATCAGGACCATCATTTAAAGTGACTCTATGGTCTCAGTTTTCACAGTGGAAAATCAAGTAAAAGTAAGCAACAATGGAAACTTCTGACAAATCTGCCCATAGGAATAGGACCCTTTGAATACATGGCTTTAAATACTATTATTAAGATGTGAGGATTTTTTCCTGAGAATGCTTTGAAAATCTGAAAACTTTTAATGCTATTTGCAACGAATGGGTCTGTGCTGCATTTATCTCCCTGTGTGCTCTGAGCCCCCATGAATTTTAGTAGTTCTGTTCTTAAGCACCTCATGATGCCTAGAGAATCACTTGGCCAAGAGAAATGAGTTTAGTAATTCCACGAAAAGAAAGTCCAACTGAGGTAATGTACCTGAATTTAGTACCTAAATTAAAAGTTTGAGACTCGGCTTTCCCAGAAGTAATTTCTTCTCTCATCAGGGAATGTATATGCTATCAATAAGATTCTGTAGCTCAAAAGCTAATTGTTTGAGAACACCTAATTGAAAGTAATAGCTAATGAAAGGGTTGCATTAGCGACTTAAAGTTAGTGATCACATTAGGATCCTATATTTATACAATCATGGTTTGTTTCCTCTTTCTTAGATGGCATTAGTGGATACGTAAATTATTCTGGGAGAGCTGCAGTGGCTGATGTGTGCTGGACTGGATCAAAGGACATTAAGAAACATAACAAAGAAAGCTCCACTCCTAACTCACAGATGCTTAGAACTACAGTGTAATTCTGCCTGAACTAAAGCAAATAAAGGATCTATGAAAGCACCCAAAGAATATTAAGAGCAAATAGTAGAGTCCATGGTTTTAAGCCTAATGTTTAGGGAAACACAGACAAATAAGAAAGCCAGAAAACAAATTCAAATGTTATCTCCTCATTCAAATGTTATCTCCTCTCACAGTCTCTGCATTATATGAATGTGCTCCACACAGGGTGGGGTTTGGGTTTCAAAATGAGAAAGTTTCCTTCCGTCAACAAACCTGGCCTTGGATAGAGGCATACAAAACAGATTCACACATCACTGTCTGACAAGATGTTCATTGATAATTTTAGCAATGCTGTAGAACTTATTGATACATGCTTCCTCTTAGAAAAGCATCTTAAACTCACGGGAAAAAAAGAATTCAAGTACAAAAAGGAAATGTGGAATTTGAAACTTTGTAAGAAAGTGGGTGTCTGAAGTAGGACATCTTATAAAAAGGTCAGACAATATGGCGATGCTTATGAACAATTGCCTTCTTATCAGAAAATTTCTGTCCAGACTTTTGAACATAAAAACTATTAAATAAAAGTAAACTATTTGCAACATGTTAACATCAGATTGACCTTCTTCAGTTTACAAACTACAGAATACAATGACAAATGTTACAGTTTTAGGTATATACATGCCTAGGTATCTCTTACCAGAGACACACCTACTCCCTTTACAATGACCATTGAAGAGAAAGTGTAACCATGGGTGATTGGTTTGGGTAAACTACATTAGCCACTAAAAGAAGTTTTCATTATTTGTTAAATGTTTACTACTACATAAACTAACAAAAGAATAGATTTGTGTATCCAGCTCTCCTGCATTTTGAGTTTTCGACTATCTGAAAAAATAATCCTCTTTCTATAAGAATTTTAAATACATCTTAACATGGTTAATTTATTCACTAATCCACTCATTTATTCAACAAATGTTTATGGGCAGCAGCTATGCAGAAGGGCAGAAATACCTACAAAGAATGATCAGGTATAATATTCCTAATGTATTATTCCTTTCTGTTCAATCTTATGAATCTCCCCCAAAGTAGGGTAAGTATCATTTCTCTCAATTTTTGGGGCAATAAAAAGGGGAGCCAGCCCAGGCAATCTAAAAGGAAAGAATAATCACAACAGAATGAAATCTTAATGCATTAGGAAAGTCAAGCTGGGGGAGGAGACTGACGGGGACCCCTGATACATTTAATAAGCAAAAAGGCTGAAATGCTGGACAACGTATTTATTTCTATATCACTTCCTTGTGGGGAAGAGACATAATTTATCATCAGAGATCTTTAGGACTCTGGATAAAGTGGGCTTGAGAGCAAGTGTTCTCAATGATGATGACAGCTAAGTGAGGCCAAGTAAATTAGAGACTTAGACATAAGTTACTCTTGGACCTCTGTTACATGAGACCTTGAGAGCCACTCCCACTTCCACAGAAAAGCTGCTAGTGGCATCCATTACCACCTTGGCAGTGTTTATATGAGGGCCTGAAAGTTTTAATGTTCAGGAAATTTTGAGGGGATAAAACTGATCCTTCACTTTCACATCTGAAAAATTATAAGCAAAGTATAATGGATAAATAAATAGCTGCCCTGAACCACATCACAAGGATTTTATTTTTACCTTTAAATATTCATGTTGGGCTGTTATCATCTAGGCAGGGAAGGCATGCTCCCTCAATATTTTAAAAAATATTTTTAAAACTACATAACTATAAATTATACCATTTATTTACATGACTGTGTAAATTAAAGTGGTGTTTAAGTTTGTAGTTTTATACTGACTTAGGACAATATAGCACAGATGAATTTAAGAATGTTTATGATTAAAGTGGTATTATTGTCATGAGGCACAACTTTTAAAAATTAATTATGTCTTAGTTTGTGTCAAAATGTATTACTTATGATTCTAAATGAAATACTAAAAGCTACCAATACCTGATGAAGAAGAATAATTCATAAACATAACCTCAATAACAAAGTTCTGGGGAAAATGTCAAAGAAAAAAACAAAAAAAGTTACCCTACAGATTCAAAGAGGATTCCTATAACTAATTATGGCCCAAAACCTGTCACAAAGTCCTCTATGCTCTCAAATACCAATTCCCAAATGGGGAAAGAATTAGACCTCCATCATGTAGGCCAATAATACTGAGAGAATATCAAATCCCAAGATCTTGGACAGAAATATTTTTTTTAACGCAGGAAAATGCAGACCTACATTTGAGTGAGGTGGATGATTAATAAAAAGCATGTACCTAAGAGAGTGTATAACTAAGTACAGCATGACTATGTAGGTCAGCTATTTCTCTACCTACTTCAGAATTAAAATCAGTAACATGAACACAATTATTTCATGCTAACACAGGACAGCCCCTTCATTGTCAACCAAATTGAAAACTAGCACATAGTATTTATAAACACCATTATACAAAATATTATTTTCTCCACTGGCTATGGACTCAATGTTTGTGCTCCCGCCTCCGCCCCACCCCAAATTCACACGTGGAAGACTAATCACGAAAGTGATGATATTTGAGGTGGGGCCTTTGGAAGGCAATTAGGTCGTGAGAATGAGCCCTCATGAACGGGATTAGCATCCTTATAAGAAGAGACATAAGAGAGATTAGCTCCTCCCACATGAGGAAACTTCAAGAAGATGAGAAGCTGGCCATCTGCAAACCAGGAACAGTGTCCTCACCACTCATCGGGATCTGCTGGCACTCTGATCTTGGACTTCCCAGCCTCCAGAACTGTGTGAGATAAATGTTTATTGTTGAAGCCACCCAATCTATGGTATTTTTGTTATAGCAGCCCAAACTAAGACACCACCATGCCAATATATTTCACTGAAACAGGTTAATGTTGAGAAAATAATTAAGCATCTATTTCAACGAACTGTACACACCATACATAGAGTGCAACCAATAGGGGTAAAGTATAATTAGATTACATATGGAGAAGTAGAGACCAATAGCAAACATTGCTGAATATCTAGAATTTAAAGTCACATTTTTTTTTCCCATGAACATTATGGATTTAATTCTCTTTACTGTGCATGAAAAAGAAGATTCTACAGGAACACATAAACATAACCTACTTTAATGTACAGGCCTCTGGTACCATGTTGCTTAGCACCTCTCTACATATTTCAGAAAATATGATTAGATACTACCTTTATTCAAACTTTCACTGAGGAAATGTTTGTTGGCTCCCTCCTATGGATGAGGTACCAAATCAGAATATAGGAGCACAATCAACAAGTTTCTCTCTTTGTAGAGCTTACATAGCATGGGGAGGAGAGATATTATACATGTAAAAAAATTTTTAAAGATAATTACAGACAGGGATAAACTGCATGAAAAAAAGGAGGAAAGAATTAATATGACAAATAGTGACTTTAAATAGTGTGGTCAAGAAAGGCTTCTTTTAGAAGATAAAGAATGAGAAGGAGACAGCTTCTAGAGACACATGAGAAGACTCTTCCAAGTAGAAAAACAAAAAAGTGCAAAGGCCTTAAGGCAAATAATACCTTGATTGTTTTCTGAAGAATTGAAAAAAAGAATTGAATTTTCTTCAGAATGGCTGAAGAACTCTACTCCTGATTTGTACTTTCAACAATGCTACTTGCCCTCCAATGATAAATAATTAGAAAACTGGACAAAATACATTAAAAAAAAAAACTGCTTTCAGATATTGAAAAACAGGGAGTGCTAGATTGTGACCCCTAAGATAAGGGAAGCAAATGAGATGACTTCTACCATTGCCTCAGCTTTCTGCTTGAAGTTGACAGATCATTTTTGGAGGAAGGAAGAACTGAAGCTAAGCACAGGGAGACTGAAGTAGCTGGACTTGGCATCAAACTGTACCAGAGAAAAGGGAGCTATATGTAAAAACAAGATCTCCAGAAATATGAATAGGGGTTTCCTTGTGTCCTTGTTTGAATACAAACGTGCATTATATGCAGGGTAAAATGCCATATTGCCAAACAATAACACTCAGGTTTGCTAAACAGTTTCCAGAGCTCATGCAGAGCAAGGAAATGTTTAAATTTCCACAAGCCAAGAGGGGAGAGCTTGTTGAATACTGAGGCATTCAGTATAACTGCTTAGTAGGAAAGGGTTATATATTTGAAATAGGACCACTAAAGAGTCATGCCTTAAAATACTCCTACGATAAAGGTCTCTCTAGATCCACAGAAGTATTTAAGTTGCACTGTAAGTAAATGAACTACCTGCTAAAACAATTGTTAAAGAAAAATAACAAAATCCAGACACTCAAGACATATGAACTAACACACCATTGTAAAGCAATTATACCCCAATAAAGATGTTAAAAAAAAAAAAAGACATATGATGAAGCAGCAAACTTTAACCCATAGCCAGAAGTAAAATCAGTCAATATAAGCAGGCCCATAAATGATAGAGATGATGGACTTAGTAATCAAAAACTTTAAAACAGCTATTATAAATATGCTTAAGATTTTAAATAAATATATGAGTATAATGAGGAAGGAGATAAAAACTATCATTGAACTTCAAGACCTGAAAAACACAATATCTGAAATAAAATTTAGTAGATGGCTAGATCAGACACTGCAGACAAAGAGATCAGTGAATTGGAAAACATAACATTAGAAGTTATCAAATCTGAGGCACAAATCAATAAAATGCTAAGAATAATTCCCAGAGGATAAAATTCATGGTCTTAATGATCTGTATGACAGTATCAAATGGTCTAAGATACATGTAATTGAAGACACACAAAAAGAGGATCAGAAAAATATCTCAAGAAATTTGCTAAAATTTTCCGAATTTGATAAAAACTAAAAACACAGATACACTAAGCTCATCAAATTCCAATAAGAATAACACAAAGAAATTCACAAGAAAAAAATCATAATTAAATGATTGAAATTCAGTAGTAAAGACAAAATTTTAAAAGCAGACAGGCAAAGAGTAGAACAAAGATCAGAATAGTTACCAATTTTTAATAAAAATTATAAACAAGAAGACTATGGAATGACATCTTCAATGTACTGAAAAAAATATGTCAAGCTAGAATTCTATATCCAGCCAAAATATCTTGCACAAATGAAAACAAAATAAAGACCTTTTCAGACAAGTGAAGCTGAGAGAATTTGAAACTAGCAGACTTGCACAAAAGTAAATAATAAAAAAATTGTCTGTGTTGAGAAAAACAATAACAGATGGAAACTGGGATCTACACAAATAAATAGAGAGTGCAAGAAAGGGTAATATGTCAGCATACACAATGTCAGTTTTTCTCATTTTTAAAACTTCTTTAAAAAACAATTGATTATTTAAAGCAACAATGTATTGTCAGGTATAAAACATGTGTAGAAGTAAAATATATGTAAGTAGAAATACATAAAGTTAACATGAGGAAAATGAAAGTATACTGTTATAAGTTTCTTATATTATACATGGAGAGGTATAGTATTAAATGAATGTAGACTGTAAGAAGCTGGACACATAATGTAAATCATAGAATAACTAAAAGAATGTTTAAACTAAAAGAATAAAGGGTATAGCTAATAAACCAAAACTGAGATAAAATGGAATATTAAAATTAACTCAACTGATTCCAAAGTATATAAAAAAGAAATAAAGATCAGATGAAATAAATACAAAATAAAACATTAACAAAAGTGCTTTGTTGCATTTAAAATCAGTTACAAAATCATACTATGATGGTCCTACGGTGATTATCACTTGATTTGCTCTGCCTAGGATATGGTTCCCACTGAAGATACAATTAATCTTAATGCTTTAGTGTTTGACCATTTTTAAATCAGCATTAAGTCATCATAAATTGTGTACATTTTCATAATTTTACCATCACTTGAACTTCTTGGCTTCTGTCCAATGAGACAATTTACCAAAGAAATATCTATGTTCTTTATCTTAGAATTTTTGGATGAGTTAAGAGATAGCTAGAGGTGAGGACGAAGATAGCCAGCCTTCCCAATTCTGTAACACTAAATAGCCAAGGAAAGTCTGCCCCTCTCCCAAGACAAACATGAAATTCACTTTAGTGTATCTGCAGTCAGGCTACTAGCCATGAACCTCAACTTCCATAATGGCCCCTGGAGCAAAAGTGGCCTTCTAGAAAATCTTGACAGCCTGGGGATTAAAGAAGAGCTGACATCTCAGTTCATTTTAACCCAATGTTCTTTCTCCTTTTCCTTCAGCTCAGACTTAGAACCTAAAATCAACCTGCAATTGAACCAGCCATTAGGAATAAGTTCCATTTCAACTTAAATTCCTATGAATAGGAACAAAATGGAGTTAACAAAATCCTTTACCTTTATTTTGTGCATGGTAGAAAAATTATAATTTTTTTTAAATCTATGGTTAAAAATGAATTTTGGAGTAAGGGAGATTGAATTTTCCATTTTGGATCTACCACTTACTTTTTTTTTTTTTTTTTTTTTTTTTTTTTGCTGTACTTGGGCCTCTCACTGTTGTGGCCTCTCCCGTTGCGGAGCACAAGCTCCGGACGCGCAGGCTCAGCGGCCATGGCTCACGGGCCCAGCCGCTCCGCGGCATGTGGGATCTTCCTGGACCGGGGCACGAACCCACATCCCCTGCATCGGCAGGCGGACTCTCAACCACTGCACCACCAGGGAAGCCCCACCACTTACTTTTAAACTGTAAAATCTTAACCCAGTTGTAATAACCCTTATGAACACATTTGTTGTCAGGATCAGAACCATACATGACACAAAATTCACTTACTATTTTTATTACTCATAACCATCCTAAGAGATATAGATAGATGCTTGTGTATTTGTTTAGCCAAAAAGCAAAAAAACATAATCTTTTGAAAATAAAACTATACACACTTTGGGCTTCCCTGGTGGCGCAAGTGGTTGAGAGTCCGCCTGCCGATGCAGAGGACACGGGTTCGTGCCCCGGTCTGGGAAGATCCCACATGCCGCGGAGCGGCTGGGCCCGTGAGCCATGGCCACTGAGCCTGCGCCTCCAGAGCCTGTGCTCTGCAACGGGAGAGGCCACAACAGTGAGAGGCCCCCATACCACAAAAAAAAATATATATATATATATATATACATACATATATATATATATATATATATATATACACACACATACACTTTTAGATTGATACAGATGGTATACCTGAGTTTATAAATATAATAAGCCATACATTGGTTTGTTTTTTTTTATTTTTTGCGGGACGCGGGCCTCTCACTGTTGTGGCCTCTCCCGTTGCGGAGCACAGGCTCCGGATGCACAGGCTCAGCGGCCATGGCTCACGAGCCCAGCCGCTCCACGGCATGTGGGATCTTCCCGGACCGGGGCACGAACCCGTGTCCCCTGCATCGGCAGGTGGACTCTCAACCACTGTGCCACCAGGGAAGCCCCATACATTGGTTTTTGGATTGACTGTTCCCACCATAACCATCATGCTTTTCCCCCTGATATCTTGTAAGCTACTGTGACTGAGTGGTTGCATTATAAAGCTATTATGCCATTAAGATTAACTACATTGTGGTATGATGTTACACACTGGATTAATTTAAAATTCTGCGACTCTGGGAGTCAGACAGACCTGGACTCATCCTTGTTAGCTTCTTAGCTGCTGGACAATTTGGAGAAAGTTTTTAAATTTCTAATTTTTTTTTCATTTTCTAAAGAGTTTTTATGTAGAAAAAAATAGTACAGTGTTTTTAGAATTTCTAAAATAAAGTGGACGGTCAATAGGTGTTAGTGACATTTTCCACATTACTGTTTTTCCTTCCTCCAATATAATGGAATAACCATGATATAGATACATAAAAAGATTTTTTTTCCCTAAGCTCAAACCCAATAAATCCAATCCAGCACAAAGATGCCTGAGAAACAGTATAAATGTTAGTGTGAAGGGCTGAAGGTAACCATGAGAATGGGAAAAGATGACAAAGTGCTGAAGAAATCTATAGAATATATTCTCTAAAACCAAACAATTTCTGCATGCTAGGTGGCCTAAGCTTGCATCAACATAAATCATGTTCAAAAGATAACCTGTTTGCAGGACAGAATATCAATCAAAGCAAATGCCAATGTTCAAGATACAGTAAAAATCAGGAAAACAAGAGAATAGAACATAGCAGCAAAATGAGGGGGGAAAATGCTAGAATAGCTAATTTAAAGAACTCTGCAAGAGAAAATTTTAAGGAAGATTTTACATTAAAATGAAGCCACACACCACCCATGTTTCTTTTACTTTGTATCAGCCTTGGAAGACCAAGTACCCATGTTCTTTTCATCTGGGATAACTCTGAGGAGTTACTTGAGATCTCAGAATGACTGAGTTGGAGAATGTATGCATTCAGAGTTTAAATGCATTATAAGTCCAAATAAATATACTTCATCCATTAGTGTTTATCCTAAACCCTCCTCCCCAATGTTTGCAAAACAGCTTATTTGTTTGTGTTTATCCTTTTGACCCTGACGTTGTCCACATCTCTTTCCGTGCTGACCACGTATATACTTATTCCATTCAGTGCTTTCCATTCCTTATCCCAGCACGTATTCTCTGCTTCAGTAACATTTTCTGCCTTCTTGCTCTAATCACCAATGTCTTGTAGTACAATACATCTTCCATCAGGCCAAAATCAACCCCAAGAGAAGATAAAAGTTAGGTGGATTTGATAAATTTGCAGATCTATAGTGCTTTGCTGTACATCCATAGGATATGCCCTTCAATAAAATAAGCTCAAAATTTCCCTTCTCATAACAAGCATTTATAGCATCGGGTTTTTCTTGAAGTCAACTTGTATCACTGGTTGGCAATTTACTGTGGATGAGTAAATTCCCTAAGAGATCTCTAACTTGGGTCTTTAGTGCATTTTGGATAGGAAAACAAAATCTAATTAAGTATGTCACCAGGATGAGACACCGCTCTGAAGCAAGACACAAACAACACTGTGACATTTCCCTAACTAAAAACAGTCTTTAACTTCTTATTTTTGAACAAAATCAGGTAATATTTCTGCTCAACTGCAGCACTTCCAAATATAACTCTGCATATCTCTATCTTCAATTTTGATTTCTTTTAATTTTTTCTTAATTAATCATTTCCCACTGATATCCCATCAAAGAGATTGAACATGTAAAAACTTAATAGAGCTACCCACTCAAGTGATATACCAGCTTTTGACAGTCTCAGCCAGAATAAAAACGCCAATTTTGTTTTTAAATGAAGAAATTAAACTTGTTTTTCTCTGAAACATTGACAACATCCGCTCGCAAAGATGACAATCTTACTTTAGATTACTTATTACCTTGTGTTATAGCTCATGGTAAAAGGATGAATCAAGTTATATAACTGGAAAATTATACTTAATATTGAGGCATTGTAGATGACTATAATTTTGTTGCAACAAACTATTTAAATTATTTTTACAAAGAAATTTAGCATTAGCTGTTAAATAATGAAACATCTTAATTTAATAAAATGATCGTAAAGATGAATAACCTAAATAAGATTACCCTAATTGTCCCCTAAATCCTTATCACTCAAAGCATGACCCATGCATCTGCCTCACCAGGGAGTTTATTAGAATCTCACTCCCCACTACAGAGCTACAGAATCAGAATCTTCAATTGAACAAGACTCCTAAGTTATGTATACTATAGTTTGAAAATTCATCTAATTTAGTTGAACTTGTGGTACCAACTCAAAATGTCAGAATACTAACACCGCCATGTTTCACAAAGTGTTCAAAGACATAAGGTAACTAATATTTTAATTTCCCAATATCAAGAAGCAAACAAGTTTTGATTAATACCGAATAAAGTTCTGCTTTATTTATTGGGCTAAGTCACTAAGAATCCATGGATTCTATAGGTTATAAATTTTTTCATCTCTTCAGACTCCAGTCTATTCTGTTTTACATTGTGAATTTCTGCTCTCTGTTTTGTTAAGGGAAAAAAAAAGTAAACTAGATTGGAAAGAGTTTATCATTGATCACATACATCATTAGTAATTCTTCTACTAATTCACCTTATTTTTGATAAAGGAGGCAAGAATATACAGTGGAGAAAAGACAGCCTCTTCAATAAGTGGTGCTGGGAAAACTGGACAGCTACATGTGAAACAATGAAATTAGAACACTCCCTAACACCATACACAAAAATAAACTCCAAATGGATTAAAGACCTAAATGTAAGGCCAGACACTATAAAATTCTTAGAGGAAAACATAGGCAGAACACTCTCTGACATAAATCACAGCAAGATCCTTTGTGATCCACCTCCTAGAGGAATGGAAATAAAAACAAACAAATAGGACCTAATGAAACGTAAAAGCTTTTGCAAAGCAAAGGAAACCATAAACAAGACCAAAAGACAGCCCTCAGAATGGTAGAAAATATTTGCAAATGAAGCAACTAACAAAGGATTAATCTCCAAAATTTACAAGCAGCTCATTCAGCTCAATATCAAAAAAACAAACAACCGAATCCAAAAATGGGCAGAAGACCTAAATAGACATTTCTCCAAAGAAGATGTACAGACTGCCAACAAACACATGAAAGAATGCTCAACATCATTCATCATTAGAGAAATGCAAATCAAAACTACAATGAGATATCATCTCACATTGGTCAGAATGGCCATCATCAAAAAATCTACAAACAATAAATGCTGGGGAGGGCATGGAGAAAAGGGAACCCTCTTGCACTGTTGGTGGGAATGTAAATTGATATGGCCACTATGGAGAACAGTATGGAGGTTCCTTAAAAACCTAAAAATAGAACTACCATGTGACCTAGCAATCCCACTATTGGGCATATACCCTGAGAAAGCCATAATTCAAAAAGAGTCATGTGCCACCACGTTCACTGCAGCTCTATTTACAATAGCCTGGAGATGGAAGCAAGCTAAGTGTCCATCGACAGATGAACGGATAAAGAAGATGTGGCACATATATACAATGGAATATTACTCAGCCATAAAACGAAACGAAATTGAGTTATTTGTAGTGAGGTGGGTGAACCTAGAGTCTGTCATACAGAGTGAAGTAAGTCAGAAAGAGGAAAACAAATACCGTATGCTAACGCATATATATGGAATCTAAAAAAAAAAAAAGTCATGAAGAACATAGGGGCAGGACAGGAATAAAGACGAAGATCTACTAGAGAATGGACTTGAGGACATGGGGAGGGGGAAGGATAAGCTGGGACAAAGTGAGAGAGTGGCATGGACATATATACACTACCAAATGTAAAATAGATAGCCAGTGGGAAGCAGCCGCATAGCACAGGGAGATCAGCTCAGTGCTCTGTGCCCACCTAGAGGGGTGGGATAGGGAGGGTGGCAGGGAGGGAGATGCAAGAGGGAAGAGATATGGGGATATATGTATATGTACAGCTAATTCACTTTGTTATAAAGCAGAAACTAACACACCATTGTAAAGCAATTACACTCCAATAAAGATGTTAAAAATAAATTAATTAATTTTTTTAAAAAAAGCTTGCAAATGAGACTTCTCATAATAATTTCCCCATCTTCCTAAGAGTTCACATTTCTCCTATGCATCAAACTGAACTGTTTCCAAGACACACTCTGTGTTTTCCTTGTGTCTTTACTTCTGCAGTCCACTCCACTTGGAAAAGTCACCTCTCTTGATGTCCCTGTTAAGATCTTATCCACTCACCTCAGTCCATCTTGTCACAAACTCTTGATTCCCTACACTGATGTGATCTCTACCCACTTTGAAGGCCCTCAAGAAGATCTATCTCTATACCACAGTTATGGCTTCTCTATCGTACTTTGCATTATAGTTTTATGTTCACGAGCTGGCTTCAAATATTTGAAAGCCTGCCATGGGGAAGAGAGGTTAAACCTGTCCTACAAATCTCCAGGGTAGAACCAAGCCTAATGACTAAAAGATATAAAAGTCAGCTTCTAGCTTGGAAAAGAGTTTTCAGACATTCAGAGTTGGCCTAATACTGGGCTGCCTCGGAAGCTAGTACATTCCCTGTCATTGTTATGTTCAAGCATAGATTCGGAAAAGACTCTTAGGAAATGTGGTAGAAAAGATAGAAGAATTGGACCAGAGGGTCAATAATAGTACCCTACAAGCCCGTGATTTTTTTTTTTTTTAACATCTTTATTGGGGTATAATTGCTTTACAATGGTGTGTTAGTTTCTGCTTTATAACAAAGTGAATCAGTTATACATATACATATGTTCCCATATCTCTTCCCTCTTGCGTCTCCCTCCCTCCCACCCTCCCTATCCCACCCCTCCAGGCTGTCACAAAGCACCGACGTGATTTTTTTTTTAATTTATGTTTCTAAAGTCACTTTAGAAACCCAACTTAAATATAATTTGTCATATATCGGTATTTTGAATATGCCAAGAAAATAAAGCCCATTTTTTTTTAAATCCACTACCTCTCAACTCCCCAACATGAGAATAAAAAGAATTCACCCAGAAAACAAACTTATAAAGTGGGGAGTGAACCAAGAGGAGAGAGATATATCTTAATTTTAAAAATTGAAATCCTCTATTATATAAATAATAATCTATCCCTTAAATATAAATGATATAAATAATAGCACATTCCATGAATATCCATTTCAAAAGTCACTTTTAAATGCTTTATCGAATCTGTGAAAGTGTCATACAGAGCAAACTAAGTCAGAAAGAGAAAAACAAATGTCATATATTAACACATACATGTGGAATCTAAAAAATGGTACAGATGAACTGGTTTGCAAGGCAGAAATAGAGACACAGATGTAGAGAACAAATGTATGGACACCAAGGGGGGAAAGCAGCGGGGCAGGGTGGTGGGATGAATTGGGAGATTGGGATTGACATATATACACTAACATGTATAAAATAGATAACTAATGAGAACCTGCTGTATAAAAAAATAAAATTCAAATAAAAAAATCTGTGAAAGTTTCTTTCTTCTATTATATCATTATTTTTCATAGCATGAAAACAGAGTGCTTAGGACTGCAATTCAAACTAAAGTACTTTTACCTCACTTGACTCTTGGTGTATCACATACTTAGGACCTGAAATAAATACAGTTCATACGTACATTTTTGACATATAAAGGGATTTCCTAGCATCTCTTTTTAATGTAAGTTGATTTGACAACACTGACAGATGATTATGATAGTCTTAGAACTTAGTAAACGACTTATTAGAAATGTGAATTTCCTTTTAAAATAGAAATTTAAAAATCATTTAAACCATTGTAGGAAACATTTCTTAGAAAGTAACTGTTTAAAGACCCTAATATATAAACAGACAAAGGCTAAGAATACTCAATTGACACAAGAAAAAAATCTGACATATAAGTAAACACATAGAAAAATGTTTGATCACGCTAATTCCAACTAAATTTATGTTAAAACAATGAAGTACCATTTTACACCTGTTAAATTATAAAGCAATATTTCAAAAACCATATTTAGTAATGGTTTGGCTACAGTGAATCAAATGCACATTGTTGGTGATATTGCAAATTAATGCAATATTTTTGGAACTTATTTGGCAATACATATTAACGTCCATTATTTTTCCTTATTCTTTGACCTAGGAATCCCAAATATCAGAGTGTATCCTAATGAAATAATAAATGAAAGGCTATTCGCGTTGACGTTCATTGCTGTATAAGTAACAACTAAAATTTCCAATGATATAGCCAAATGTTTTCATATAATACTTCCATTCAATTAAATATTATATAGCCATTAAAAAGTATAATTTAAAAGATTATACAGCAATATGAAAAAATGATAGGCATGTGATTAAGAGTAAAAAGCAAGATTC
This sequence comes from Aethalodelphis obliquidens, assembly GCF_003676395.1. Lineage (NCBI taxonomy): Eukaryota > Metazoa > Chordata > Mammalia > Artiodactyla > Delphinidae > Aethalodelphis > Aethalodelphis obliquidens. The sequence goes on along the minus strand of NW_020837977.1, from coordinate 11,496,352 downwards.
ATCACAATATCTATACTATCATCACATTTCTGTGCAACTTATGCTATATGGACAAGAACTAGAAAGAAAATTTGATTTTTGCAAGGGTGATATTGAAAAAACACTATGTGCTTTTGGTGTCTGCTGCATTATCGTGCTATTTCTTCATGAAAGTGAAAGCAAGATCACCTTTAGTCTTACTATGTGGAAGGAAGCAGCACGGAGCTTGTTCTTCAGCTAATCCTCTGGCGTCAGATTTACTTGGTGTGCATTATAAAGCTTTGGAAATAGGTTCTCTCCAATTTCTTTCTAGTTTTATTATTCCGAGATTCCAAATGATCTGAAAGAAAGAGTACAGAGGAAAGTCTCTGTTAATTGAGGAAACTCAGTTTTTCCTAACAGTGAATTAGCCGCTGAAGAGAAGTTTTAAGAAGATCCTGAAAGCACAGGAAGATAAATTTCATTTGAGACAACAATAATAGGTAGCAGGTGCTGGGTGCCAACAACGCAACAGGCATTGAACCTGCACTTTACTTTTATTGCCTCATTACTCAAGACAATCCTATGAGTTTATTTCTCCTTGTTTTCTAGAGGAGTAGGTTGAGGCAGAAAAGAAAATAAGAAATTTGCCTAAAGCCACAGAGATCTTATTGGCAGGTGCAGAATTTGAATTCAGATCTATCTCCCTCTCCTGTCACGTTCTTTGCATCATAATAGGCTGCCTCCCAGAATGGTTTCATTTCAGGGGAAATTTTCCCAACTTCAGGGGAAATATTTCAAAGCCAGTCACTGCACCAACCAATTACAACCCAGCAAGGGTCCCCGGAGTCACTGGAGTGACTAGTCCCAGTTAGCCCTGGGCTAACACGCTGTTAATGCCGACATCTTCCGTGTCTGGATGTAATAGACCATCATTTCACACCCTTGGGCATTCACTGATGGAAACCACTCACAAATTTCGAGCTCCTCTAGGCACAGACGCAAAGTTTGAGGAAGTTTATTTTCTCAGCTCCCAACCTCTTCATTCTCTATGGCCATCCCTATGTCCACTGTTAAAACTTGAGTCAAGTTTTAACAGTAGTCAGACAGTGATTCTAAAGGAATAGGTGTTTAACGGTGAAATCTCAGGCAGCAGCCAGTTAATTGGCAAGGTACTAGAGGAAAGCAAATGTTATTGCAATTCCTGAACTCACATAATTTAGGTAGCCTCATATTCTTCCTTAGAATAACATGGGTCCTCTCTTCAAGAGATAGGAAAATCACTTATAATGCTGTGATCGGGGGAAAACATGAAATGAGATATGCTTTTTTAATTTTTAAAATTAGGGAGGATTCGAGCAAAGTGAGAACAAGCTCGTTTGCCAGAACACTAGAACAATGGATTACCCCAGGAACATTTTAAAGAGATAGTTTTAAGTCATAAAACTATTACTGCTAAGTGCATTTGGAACTATTTGAAGGAAAATCAAATATAAATAGTCTCAAAAATAACTGTGATAAGATAGTACATAATTATACATCAGATTAAGGGTAAATAAAACTTTGGAGGAATTTTGAAACTCAGAAGTTGAGGGCAGCCACATCTTCCCTCAAAACAGTTTTTAATGCTATTGCCAGAAATAAAACTGGTGAGCATGGCTCGGGTCCAGTGTAGCAGTTCTCATGCTCATTTATGCCTATGTGTATATAAATAATAGTACTTCATGAATACATAGGAATTTACTTTTATATGCATAACTAAGTCAGCAAAGATATGGTTTTTTAAATGCATGTACAGCCAGATAACTAGAATGCTTTAATTGCAACCTATAAACTTTAAATTAACACATATTCTGTTCCTTTCTGTATTGCTCAATGTAGCATTCTTTTTTTTAAAAAAAAGATTTTTTTTGATGTGGACCATTTTTAAAGTCTTTATTGAATTTGTTACAATATTGCTTCCACTTCATGTTTTGGTTTTTTGGCCACGAGGCATGTGGGATCCTAGCTCCCCGACCAGGGATCGAACCTGCACCCCCTGCATTGGAAGGCAAAGTCTTAACCACTGGACTGCCAGGGAATTCCCAATATAGCCTTCTTTATCATTTACATTGTTTCTTTTAGCTATGAATCTTCCTCTCCTCTTTGGAAGCCTACATGTTTTAATTAATGAATATTATTTTTTAGAGCAGTTCTCATTTACAGAAAATTAGAGCAGAAAGTACAGAGTTCCCACATATGCCCTCACCCATCCCACTCACACACACACGTTTCCCCTTTTATCAACACCTTGCATTAGTGTGGTACATTTGTTAAGATTGATAAGCCAATATTGTTATATTATTATTAGCTAAAGTCCATAATTTGCATTAGGGTTCACTCTTTGTATTGTATATTTCATGATTTTGATGAGTATATAATAACATGTATCCACTATGCCCTAAACGTCCCTAAGCCTATATATTTTAATGGAGCAATCTGCCTCTCTCAGCTGGATATTGGCTTCCCATGAGTGATGACATTGCATCCAAGCAGGTAACATGTTGAGCCTTGACAAAGTAATGAAGAAAAGTCAATAGAACTCGAAATATTGGAAAGGTCAACACCTACTCCAACTCTTGCTGGGAAAACTGCCAAGCTCATAATAATACTGTCTTCGGCTTGCTCGAGAAGGAAAAGATGATGCATGCATCTAAGATCTTTGAATACATCACCGTTTGAAATAAGAAAGAAATTTTGCCTACTATACAGTTAAGTGGGATAAAAAGAACTGAACATAGTATTATTTGGTAGACTCCAAAGTTCTAAAACTTGGTTAGCAACACCCAATGCATAATATAATGCCCAAAGGTTGATACTGTTCAACATGAGTCTCCTGAAAGGTGAAAAAAATTTAAATGACATTGCAGTATTACAACAGCATAGATGGAAAAGGTTACCTGAGAAGGCAACAGTGATGTAAAAAGAGCATATGCTCCATACACTAGGTAACCATTAACACTCCAAGTATGATTAGTAAATTTATTTTTATGAATTTATGTTATGATAAGGAGTTCCTTGCAAAAAGAAAAAGGAATATATGATCAATTGTTGCACATAATCAAGATTTATACCCCCCCAAAAAATGCTCATGAGTTGGTAGGTGACAATACTACATCAGATTAATTAAGCAAAGGAAGGAAAACTTCTTTCCTTGGGGAAAAATGATCCTAACTTGAGAGACTGATACTGTGGTGGACCGGCATGCAGTTTCATAACTTTCTGTGTATACCCCCAGGCAACTTAACATTGCCAGAGAAAACCACAGAATCATGTCAACTGGACTCACTGCAAATTATGACACCTCATATCAACCACTCCCTGCACATGCTCAGAAATCATTTTCATTTTCCACTCCCTATTTCATATTACACTGCAACTGTATTAAAACCTTTTCAATTATCTTAGGACTTCATCCCCAGCTACACTGGGCTGATGACATTGTCACTTCACTTAAAAGGTGGAGACTATCCAATTAAAGGTTCTCCACAACCTCATCATACACTCTACCTAAGCCCCATCCCAGAGAAATACATGTTAACTCTTCCGTCCCAGTTCCCTCTATCCTTGCCCATCAATCTTCGTCTGAGATTTGTTCTATCTGCCATCTCCCCTTTATTGCATTTTCATTCTCTCCATCCTCACGTACTTTTTATCCTATGCCTAGGCACTTAATCAAGTTTCTTTTAATCCCTCAAAAAAAAGTTTGCTCATCTTTCAAGTTTTCATTGTACGTTGCATGTACTGCATCTTTAAAGAAGCCCATAAGTAGTTGATAAGGTAATTATATAGTACATATTATATCAATACATTATATATTATATATGAATTTATTTTAGAAGTTGCCTGAAAATAGGATGGAAATTCCCCTGCCTGACAGACGAGGAGATGAAGATAGCGAACTCTCAGGATGCTCAAGTGAAATGGAACCAATGATGATTCCCCAAGATATACTAGAGAATATGGATAATTCTCCCAGTCTTTTTCCAATACCTTAGAAATAGAACTCTCAGATCCAGTTCTGATCTCATACCTTACAGTGACAGTTTCCTAAAAGCCCATTTCAGGTCTCTGTAATTGGTGTTTGAGACTCATCAGGGATAATACTTCATACCTACCCACTAGTAAAATCAATATAGAGATAAAATAGTCATAATAGAAGTGAGTTCTTCCATTCCAGATGTACGTAAGCATCTTTCCAAGGCAAATATACTAACATACCAGATCCTAGAGAAGAGACTCAGAGCTGAGATTACTGCTCAAAGACTGATAGAGAGGTAATAAATTATATCAATGTTCTCCTTCCTTCAATCCCACTATGAGTTCCTCTGCCACTTCTATTAGTCAGACAAAGTAACCCATTGGCTGTGAACTGCACAATGCAGAAAGCCATAAATAAGAGTTATTCTCACCAGACAGTAAGGTCTCATTTCAGAGAGGAGGCAAGCCATAGACACAATCTGTCTCTAATATTTACGCTGGATTCTGACAGCTGGTTTCATTGTCTTTGGAAAATTGAATCAAAGGCAACAATAACAATTTGGTACGTGCCAAGTGCCTTACATGCATTATCTCATTTAATTCTCATAACAGCCCTACATAATATTTTTATCCCTATTTTATAGATGAGAAGGGGAATTTCAGTGGGTAGTTCTGCAGTCACCTCATATTTGGGTATGCCAAAGCCAGAAACATTTCAGCAACACTGTTCTCATATTACATAAAAATTATAATGATTATTGATTGCATAGTCAATGCCAGACATTGTTAAATTTCATTTAATCCTCACAACAACCTAATGCGCAGGTACTATTTTTATTTCCATTTATAGCTGAGCAACTTGCTCAAAGTCTGTATAAGAAGAAAAGCTGTCTGTTTCCAGAGTCCTCACCTATAACCACTGTTAAATACTTCGAGGATCTATAGAATATACATCTTGGGAACATCTCGGGAAAGGTCATCTGTCTGGCATGGTTTCCTGAGTGTCCAGTACAAAACTTGGAAAACATAAAACACACCAAGTTTTTTTCCCCAAAATCCAAGTATTTCCAGAGAAGACGAAGAATAGATGAGAACAGTTCTCGTAATATGGACATCAGTCCTGTTTACTCCTGAGTGAGCTCCATCTCAGCTACCCTTCCCTGCTTCATGAAGAAGCAAATTTTGTAAAGAGAGATGCCAAATCACACCTGAACCTACTAGCCCTTTTGCCTCCTATGACTTGGACTTCCCATTTCCCCTGGCTAGAGCTAAATTCTGCATTTAAATTGATTTCTTCAAAACACGGCTGAAACCACACCGTCATGAGTGGGTCAACCCAAATCCCAAGACCCTCCTCCACGCTACTAACACTACTGTAAAATCCTAGAACACGTCACAAGTAAACCTGATAGTAATCGTCCAATAAACATTGATGAATGAATTTCATGAGTTTTTAAAGTGCATTTACAATGCCGTTTACATCCTTTCCCAGTGTTTCAGATCAGCTGAAATACCATTTATGGAGATACTCCCAGTCACCATTCAACATAATTCTAAAACTTACCTTTCCCTGCAGATTTCTATAGAATATTTTCTCTGTTCTTTCTGGGTTCCCTAACAGATCCTAGTTTAAATGTATGGTTCCAGAGTAGTGCTAGGCCTTCATATGCTCTAGAGAACTTCCACATCTAGGGATGCAGGGAATGTGAGGGATGCCTGTAACCCAGATGGCACCAATAGTACTTGATCTTTGCTTTGGCTGATGCTGCAGTGGGAACCGGTGGGGTGTGAACACATCTGATAGAGGGAGTCACTGTGGCAATTCATATCATAGGCAAAGTTGCTGCCAAAGTCCTCTTCAATTAACTATTCTGCAGTGTCACCCCTGACACTGTACACTGACTAGGTTACTACTGAAAATCACTGAAAATCATGACATTAGGATATAATATTAGGCAACAGCCATAGCTGCAGTGAAGAAGTACTAGGAAAAGGGAGGAACCACATCCCCTCTGCACATTACGGTGGCTGGCAGATATCAAAGAGGTTTAGTTCGTGAAGTAAGTTTTTAAAGAACATAAGGATGTTCCATAAATAATACAGCTGATTATGGGGAATAAAAATAGTGCTATGAGCTACTTGCTCCCTACTGCCAATGGAATAAAACACCAAAATATTTTTTAAAAGTTCAAGTGAGTTTAAGCAACCACACTTTGAGGTATGTTAATGGGCCTGAAAGTCAGTTAAAAATATGCTTTCAGGATTTTATAATTCCCAATTCAAAAGGCTATTAGAGGGATTGTTGATTTATTTAAACACTCAAAATATAGGTTTATTATGTGCCATGTAGATTCTAAATGCTTTAAAAAGGTAACTTATTTAATCCTCCTAACAAACCCTGTGAGGTATGTACTATTATTATCTCCATTTAAAAGATGTGGAAACTGAGGCACAGAGAAGTTAAACAACTTGCTCAAAGTCATACAGGTAGTAAATGTGGGAGCAAAAGCTTTCAAACATTGGCTCTTAAGGTGGATTCTGGGCTCTGGACTACGCTTCCCCTCCATTATGAATGCGTCTTATGGTTTAAAGTGATGAATGCTCGAAGACTCTGAGGACAGAGAAAAAAATACTTTTGTCAATGATCAAGTGTTTATTCCACAACAGTAACATGACAGACACCACACAAGACATTGGCAATATCTTGGAAAGCAAAAGAGATAAGGTCTTTATCTCTGAGGATCTTATCTTCTGGTGGGAAACATAAGCCACTCGAAACAAATATAGCTAAGTTTAATAATAGGGGTAGAACAGGGTGCCAGGGGCACACCAGCGGGGCACGTCACCCAGACTAAAGCTAGTATGGGAGTCTTCCTGGAGGAATTCCAAGAGAAAATCCAAAAACTGAGTGAGAATTATTTGCGAAAACAAGGTACAAGAAATAGCAAAGATGGTAAGGAAAGTGGAAGACCAGGTAGCATGTTCCAGGAGATGGAGGAGACTTTTTTTTAAAAAACAAATAAATTCAGTCTGGCTGGATTGTAGAATTGTAGTGGGCCGTGGAGGGAAATAAGGCAGGCTAGGGATGAAAGAACCAGATAATACAGTGCATTTTAGGTCTTTTGAAGGAATATAGGTTTGTTTTTTATCCTTAGAGCAATGGGGTATCTTTAAAAGTTTTAAAGCAAGAGAGTAATATAATCAGGTCTGCATTTTAGAAAGACTCTTTGGACACATGAAAAATTATAACAACTCTGAAAACTAGGACCAATGGCTTGACCATTAATATAAAGTTGAATGGAAATATCACATGATATCGCTTATATGTGGAATCTAAAAAAAATGATACAAATGAACTTGTTTACAAAACAGAAATAGAGTCACAGATGTAGAAAACAAACATACAGTTACCGGGGGGAAAGTGAGGGGGGGATAAATTGGGAGATTGGGATTGACATATACACACTACTATATATAAAATAGATAACTAATAAGGACCTATGGTATAGCACAAGGAACTCTTCTTAATACCCTGTAATGACCTATGTGGGAAAAGAATCTAAAGAAGAGTGGATATATGTATACGCATAACTGATTCACTTTGCTGTACACCTGAAACTAACACAACTTTGTAAATCAACTATACTCCAATAAATTCTTTTTAAAAGGAACATTTATGAACTATCAATAATTTTAAAAAATATAAAGTCAAATGGAAACGAACTAAGCTGCACAGGCACTGGCTAAACCACGCTGGGCCAGTTGAAAGAGCTTAGGAACATGTCCTCCTCACATCCCACTGTTTGCCCCTGGTTGCAAAGCTGGATACTGGTGCAGGTGGACCTCTACTGTACGGCTGCCACCTTCTGCGGCCGCCAGAGTGCTGTTTGCCTCTTCCTTGCCCATTATCAGTGCCTCTCCATTTATAACCCATGAGGAGAGTACCTCTCTCAGGAAGCAAGTAGCAAATAAAGAGGGGACTAAGGAGGCTCCACGTTATATTTTGGGAGGTGAAACCTCCACTAGTAAAAGACTGAAGTCGCCGAGACGAGGGAGTCATACAAGGGAGTTTTTTTAGGCTCTTTAGCTATTTAGTAAATTAGAAAATTAGATTGTGGGCATGAGACAAAATATCTCTTGGTTCAGCCCAGTCACAAATATATACATATATATGATTATATATATACATATATATATATCCCACTTTTATGTGCATAGCATTTTAATTTATGGTTGTAATATATCTAAGGTGTGACTTGGCTGAACCAAGAAGTATAAATAGACAGATGGATAGATAGACAGGGGGGCAGGGCAGAGGAGCAGTTACGGGGTTAACTGTATATCTAATGGTTGTCACAACAAAAAATAACTACCGTCTATTAGTTCACTGGAGTTCACAAAAAAATTTCACCAACTATTAATCCATTGACTTACAACGTATTGCTACAAATATACTATGCAAAACCCTTACAACATATGACCCTTACATCTTGAAACTTACACATTAAAAAATACATTCTGCACAGCCTAAATTGCCAATCTGTTTTGCTTTCTGGAGAAAAAATTATTAGAAAGTGGAAGGTGTTAGGAACAATGAGCTAAGAAAGATCACTCTTTTGGGGGCTGGGGGTGGGCATACAATGCCTGAAAGGAGAGACAAGTGTAGGGGCTGCTGTGGCTCCCAAGTGCGTGAGCAAGATGAGACTCATCAGGCAGATTTCGCGCCTCTCCCCGAGCCCTGCTTTCAGCCTCCTATACCCTCTAGCTGTTTGTCTGGTCCAGTGTGACTCAGCTACCTACTAAAAACCAAAAGGAAAAATAAGAGCTTTCTTAAAGGCATAAATCTATACTACTCTACCTTTCTAAATCTAGCACTTAACACTAGTCAGTTTTAATACCCTAAACAATGACTAATCCAATGAAATATTGTACTGCATATGCTAAGATGCAGTCTTTTTGTTGTTTTATGTTTCTTCAACTAATAAATTAGTCAGATACATTGATAACTCATAAATGTACTAATGTAATATAAATGTTCTTTGGAGCACGGATATCATACATTACAGATTCAACAATGTGTTTTGTCTATAAACTATGCACTAGCTTAGTCCTTCCCTAAACTCCAGTAAATACAGAAATAAAAATAAACTCCAGATACTGGCTCTTACTTAAATTATGAGTCTGACATGCTTGAAAATTCTTTCCTTGGAAGGAAGGAATGATATAGGGATGAGGGAAGAACAAAGTTTGGCTAATGAAACCAGAAATAAATTACTCTAAAGAGGAGTTCCTCAAATTTTCCTTACAAGTGAGTGGATGTGACATATCCTTTTAGCTGGAAAAAGTTTATCAGAGGTGAAAGTAGGAGAAAGGAAAAAGAAAAATTTCCTCTCAATGCCGTATTTTGAAAAGAACATAACCCTTGGGAAAGTTGATAAAACATTTTAACCTGATACCTCAGTCATATGAATGGTAACAGCAACAAGTAATAATCTATCATCAAAAGGTGGTGGTAAGAAGGGAAACCAACCCAGCACTTAAACTGACTTCTCCACGGACTGGCAGCGCCCTGGTGTGGTTGGTATGAAGGTGGATGCCTCTTTTGGAAGAAGGAGGGGAGAAGATGCTGGAGGTTTGCCATGCCAAGGAGATTTTACTTTACCCTAATCCAAAGCTATGTCAATTTACAGGAAGGCAAGCAAACTCTTGTTGCCGTTTTTTAGTTGTCGTTGTTTTGTTTTGTTTTGTGGTACGCGGGCCTCTCACTGCTGTGGCCTCTCCCGTTGCGGAGCACAGGCTCCGGACGCGCAGGCTCAGCGGCCATGGCTCACGGGCCCAGCCGCTCCGCGGCACGTGGGATCCTCCCGGACCGGGGCACGAACCCACGTCCCCTGCATCGGCAGGCGGACTCTCAACCACTGCGCCACCAGGGAAGCCCTTGTTGCCGTTTTTTAAACAAACAGTATCATGGCAAAAGATGCTTTTATACGTGTGCATTCCCTTATATCCAGCCACAGACATTAAAAGTCAGTCTCATACAGAACGTGAAGACAACATTTCAAGCACAACACATCAATTTATTCAAGAGGTTGTGCACAAACTTAGGTACTTCTTTAAATTTCCATATTCACAACTTCTGTTACCAGCATTTTCTGGTTTTTTAACTTCCTCGTGTTTTCTTCTTAACATTTAGCATTCTCTTTTCCCTAATCATCCAAAATCACAAGAAGAACATCTCAAAAAGAAGTGAGATCCTGCTGGCCCTCTGGAGGGAAAACTTGCCTACCTGTGTGCACAGTAAAACAGAAATGATCTCATGCAGACTTTTAAAGTCTTTGAACACACTGCAGCTTTATTTTCCCAATGCCTGGGTTCATTACTTACAATACCTTAAGATACTGAGAGTGGGAGAAAAAAAATGGGTCATGAATCCAATCCAATTTGAATGCCTCAATTGATGTCTCACCTCAATCACTAAATATCTAGGTGACACTGGGAACCAATTGGAAGCAAATCTGTAAAGTGGAAATCATGATGATACTTTATTTATGGACCTCATGAGGTTTTACATGCAGATCAGAGCAAACAATGTCTATAAAAGCACTCTGTAACATGCAGGGTGACATAATTATCAGATATTATTATAAATGAATGAGCCTTTATCTGCGGTGGTAATCCTTAAGAACGACGTGCACTTCGAGCTATTTATCTGGCGACAGTGTTGGTTCAACTAGAGTCACCCACACTGTCTAGTCTTTCTATGACAGGCCAGAGTGAGAGGTAGAATCTGTACTGCGGACCAGTCTCCTTACGAAGCCATCTGGCCCAGAAAGGAGTCTACTGCAGTTAGGGTCTCAGCACAATGTTCCCCCAGCTGCGTCCCCCAGAGGACTTGTGCTGAGAAGTGCAGTGCCTCAGGCTGTCCTGAGAGACCATCTCTGTCTTATGGGAGATTCCAAAGGTGGCGTTTTCCTTGACTGGGTCAGGTCTGGTAAGATAATAAGCTTCACATTTACATAACATAGTTTCAGTTTCCAGCAACTTTATCATCTCTCTTGATTCTCAAAACGATTCTGTGAAGGTATCAACCTAGTACTACTATTCTCATGTTATAAATAAGGAAACTGAGGCTAAAATTAGGTGTGTGATTTGCCCAAAGTCACACAGCTTGTAAGTAGCAGAGCTAAGAACCAGACCCAGGTATTTGGATTCCAGGTCTCTATTTTTCCTGTAATGCCCACATTTCAGAAACTTGCACAACCCTCTCTTCTGAGGAGAAGAAAAGAAACCATATGAGTTTTGGATAAACGTCACTTGTTAGAAAAATAGGTTGAAGTGAAGACATTGAGTCTATGACAATAGCCTTGTCTCAGAGGTGCCATGGGGCTCTGTATCTCAGGATATACGGTATCCAGTGAAAACTGGGAGAAACGCCTCACTGCTACACAGAACAATAACAAGTCTGCATTCAAGGAGCAGTGGGGACCCTGCTAGCATGTTACAATGTCAAAACTTCAAAACCTGCCTGGCAATCTGAATCCTTAGACTCTGAAAATAACCAGATAGTGCTTGCCTGGTTATGGTCACTCTCAACTCAGGAGTGTCTGCAACAGATTAGCCATATTGGGGGAGGGGAGCATTAGCTCTCGCTAAACACCCATCTTCGCTATATGCTTTATTCATGTGATATTTATAATAAGAAAATGTAGGTGCAGAGAGAGCCTACGTGAATAACTTGCCGAAAGTCACTCTTCCGACAGGGGGCAAACCCAGGATTCAAAACCAAGCCTTTCAGACTCCAAAGTACATGATCTTTCTACTATAGCTACCTTCCAAACTCTTGAAGCGACAGTTTAGTCATTAACTCTGGGAACTACCCTGAGATCCTTCTCAATTTACAGATTCATTATTAACATGGCTATTAGGTATATATATGAGTCATAAATGTGGCTGTCTTTTATTGCTTATCAGATACTTTGTGTATTTTATTTTTAATCTCTTCAACAACCCTCTATATCAAGTCACTTTTTGTGTAAAGAAGCCAAGCAGCAGAGGCAGAGGGTGGCAGGTTTCACCACAGCACACCTCTGAGTGCCAACACACCTACCCCAACCCCCCACCATCTAGTCAAATGGCTCTTTCTTCCCCCGCACTTGCCTGTTTTTCATGCCAACAGCAAACTAAAAGGAAAACTTTGTAGTGTTAAATACTATACTCTTAATAGGTTCCATTTTTAGGTCAGCTGACTGTTGTTTTAGCTAATAGAATGTTTTACTTTTGCACTGTGCTTTGAGACAATTTTATAGCAAAGATTTTGCTTTTATAAAATGAAAGTAAGTTAATATATATTTAAGATCATGTTGTTGACAAAGGCAAAACAAAGGGCAGATCCTAAGTCTTATAAGACAAATGTAACAGCTGAAGTCATCAATAGTTTAGGCAATAAAAGATTGGATTCCCCAAAGGAAAATATATATATAATGAGTTATTTTTAAAAACCTTGCATGTGGGCCTGCTTTAACAAATCACCTCTTTGCATTACTACCAAAAACCTAAATTTTAAATAAATTTAATCATTTCTCACTAATCTATTTAGCTTTATAAATGACATTCAGGTTGGTTTTTGCTTTGCTTCCTTTTATTGGAATAAGACGAAGTATTTTTTTTGCAAGCAAGCTACAAATCCTGAATGAAAAAGCGTTGGTTAGATTAATACTTAGTCTACGCCTAAATCTTCTCATATAAGGCGGAACTTTTTAATAATTGGAGTGCTTTAAAAATGGAAGAGTCTTCATAAGTACACTCTATCCCCAAGACATATTCAGATAGAAGATAGATGGCCATTTGGATATTCTAAAGGGGATTTAAGCATCTGATAGAGAACTAAGGTCCATTTCCAATCTAACAATCCATGAAATTCTATGAAATAAGTAAACTTTTAAGTTGTAAAAATATGCACAAGTTTGCTAACATTATTAATTGTCTATCTTTAGAAAAACAGTTTGATTTAAAATAACCGTACTGTGGACCTCACAGCTGTGGCCACATATGGGACCAAGACAGGATTTAAAGTAGCTGAGTTTTACAGTCTTATTATATTTCAAGAGGACCCATTCGATCCTAGGTTGCATATACCTATAGCCATCCTATAAAGCATCACGTTTAGAAAAATCCAACTTTTCTGGGACCATGCCTCAATGGCCCCCCTTTTTTTTTCTAACTTGTCAACATATTCACCATTGCCAGCATTAAAGACAATTTAGCAGCAGGTTTAATATTGCAGCATTTCTGAAAGTTGGTCAATATTGGAAGAGAGACAAGAAAAGGTGATGGAATTTTCTCATCTATGCTACCTCGGTATAGTGTGGGGTGGCCTAAGGTTAGAGAAGTGGTCTGAATGATTTCCCAATACCCCCTCCAGTCCTAGTTCTCTGGGATATTCTCTCTGCTTTTTTTTTTTTTTTTTTTTTTTTTTTGCGGTACGCGGGCCTCTCACTGCTGTGGCCTCTCCCGCTGTGGAGCACAGGCCTCAGACGCGCAAGTCCAGCGGCCATGGCTCACGGGCCCAGGCGCTCCGCGGCACGCGGGATCCTCCCGGACCAGGACACGAACCCGCGTCCCCTGCATCGGCAGGCGGACTCTCAACCACTGCGCCACCAGGGAAGCCTTCTCTCTGCTTTTAACTAGCAAGAGCAGCTGAAGGTGGAGAGATCTGTATTCATGCATTTGCTCATTCTTTTTTAAAAAGCCATGGATTTTATGTGAAAGGAAAGACAGACAAAAAAGAGAAAGGAAGGAAGAGAGGGAGAGAAGTGAGAAGCAAAACAAGAATGAAAAGAGAAGAGATACAGGTATAAATCTCTTAATGGACAAAAATCCTTGATTCCTGACTAGCAAAGCAGCACCAGGAAGCTGCGTTCCCCGATTCCATTTAATTTTCGCCTGATCATACTTAGGTGAGCCCTGTTGAAATGTCAGGGTCTGCTACGCAGCGTACGTGGCACACTAGAAGATATTCGGCGTGAAGACGATGAATTTTCAAACTAGCTCAAGAGTAATTGAAAATGGAATTCTGAGAGAAGCTAACGTGTATCCTTATCTCCACATAAACACATCAATACTCATTTTAAGCCTGCCAGCTATCTATCTGCTAGGAAACACTCAATACTGCTTCTTGTACACTGAGCAGATCATTGAGTTTTCTCTCAAAAACTAATAGTACAATCATTTGCAACAAGAAATTCTTCTTTGTCTGATGAAATAGTACCATCCCTGAGCTGCTGCCTTATAATTCTGGAGACACAGGAGTTCAGCCTATGAATTTCATACCCATAAGTGGAGCTCAGACTCAGGCCATAGTATCACGGACTGCAGCTGCAAGGAACCTTAGACATCACCCGGTCGAACCCCATTATTTTGTAGGTAAAACAGTGAGCTCTTAAAAGCCATATTAATACTCAATTTGCCTGTTACTTTTATTTTCAAAATTGACTGTTCTCATTTTTCTTAATAAGCAAGGCTCCACATTTCTAGAAAAAAAATCCCCTTGGGGTAGCAGTATATCTCTAGCTCTAGCCTGATTTTTTTTTTTTTTTTATCACAAATATGTTTACACATTCTGAAGTTAGAGTATTCTGCTTACTGTGAGTCTGGTCCTACTTAGAGCAAAGGTAATGACTTGGGAGGAAAAATTTTACAATTCTGCTCCAAGTAGCTAAGACTATGTCACCACAAAGAAGCAGGTGGAAAGACACATAAGAATCCTTTACCTCATTTGATCCTTCTGCAATCCAATGAGATGAGTATAATTTTTCTGTTTTACAGATGAGAAAACCGAGCCACAAAGTCAATGAACTACTCAAAAGAAACATACAAGTAAGTGGGAGATCTGGAAACTTAAACCTGCAAGAAATACACAAATTCCTGGAGGAATCAGGTAGTGATAGGATCAAGCACAAGTTAATGGAATTAACCGTGGAAAAAAGGAACAGCAGCCAGGAGAACAGGGAGTGGAGGTACAAGGGATTTTCTGAATTGAAGAGAAAGAAGTTGACAGTATTATTGCCACAGAGGCCCTCAATGTTCTATGTAAATCAGGAAAGCTTCTCTCTTATGTGTAAAAGAAATAAGAATAAGACTGAGGGGCTTCCCTGGTGGCGCAGTGGTTGAGAGTCCGCCTGCCGATGCAGGGGACACGGGTTCGTGTCCCAGTCCAGGAAGATCCCACATGCCGCGGAGCAGGCCCATGAGCCATGGCCGCTGAGCCTGCGCATCCGGAGCCTGTGCTCCGCAACGGGAGAGGCCACAACGGTGAGAGGCCCGCGTGCCGCAAAAATAAATAAATAAGACTGAGGACATAAGAAGTAGAGAAATGGATTGGAACTGTTGCATCCAAATGTGATGTAACATCACAAAAAACAAGTTTGAGGATAGACTGAATCAATTTCTATAGGACCCAATGAGTATGCTTTTATGACCTTCTCTCCAATTGGCAGGACAAGAGCTGGTAATGCACAGTCAGGCTGCATTAGATCCCAGAACTGGCACACCAGGTCCACTGCAAGACTGAGAACACGCAAGATTACTGCACTCTCCAAATGTCAAGGTTTCATCAGTGGTCATGGGACCTAGCGTAGATAGGGATTCAAAAAAATTCAAAAGTAAATCAATAGCCCAGGAAAAAGGAGTTTTAAAAATACAAAGTAAATATCAGGTTATTTGGTGTGAAAGGATATTCAAGGGACAACTTATAAAGACTGGTGAGAAAAGGAAACACTGAAAATAATACTACTGAAATAATAATTATTATAACGGATCTTAAGATATTAGCAATAAACCATTCTAGGTGGGGATGAGATCCCATGGGAATAATCATAAAGTGAAGGTGAGGATGAGGAAGTTAAGAAAAAAAATCAAGTATCCAATAATTAAGTAAAAAATTTTAAGGATGTTCACAGGAGCTAAAGTAGAAAGACGAACTATAAGCTGAAATTATCAAGATGGATGAGAGTGATAGAAAGTAGTTGATGAATAACAATGAGGACAGAAAGGAGCAAGTAAAATGGATAAAGGGTGTCCAAAGTATAGTAAAGGGTTATTTATATTAAAATTATGTCACAAAGCAAGTGTCAATGCAACTCCTCTTCCAAATGCAATAAATATAGAAGCCACATTTCCTAAAAGGGGGACATGATGGTGTCAGGAAATTCTTTATTAAGATTAGATTTTAATCATCTTATTCCTTCCTTCATTCTAAATATTCCTGGAACGCACATGCCAGGAACTGTACTAGGTACATGGTGTACAATAGTGGTCAAAACAGATACAATTCTAGTTCTCAGTAGCCTGAAGTTTTCATTGTAAACATGTAAAAAGGCTAGAGAGATAATCTGTATAACATCAAATTTAAGGCTAAGCCAATCGGTCACTCATTTATAAATTAGTAAACTAAGATATAACTAATTAGTTTCAGAGCCACAGCTAGAAGCCAGGTTTCTGTGTTACCAGCCCAGAGTTGTTAGACTAAATTATGCCAAATCACTCAGTACCATACCAAGCTTGGAAGAGATGTTTTTAAAAAAAAAGTGTTGTTTTCATAATTCTAAGACGCCTTCTTGACAATCACTGCTTTACAACCTCCTCCTAAGCTCTGCTTTTCCCTAGATGCCATGTCGCTTGGAAAAGACAAAGAGTAGACTGATTTGAGGTTTCCCTATTCTCCTTTTCAGTTCTTATCCTACAATGAGAAATTACCACTCAATGGGTGGTAAAAACAGAAAGTCAGAAGAACAAGATAAGAATCTGACAAATTCTGGGCATCCTTTTTATTCCTCCATAGTGCCTAACAGAGTGTCTTCTGCAAAGTAGGTAATCAATAAGAATTAATTTTATTTTTAATTATGTGTCCTTTCAGTAACATGTAAATTTAAAAATCAAATGCTTAAAACTTAGTTCATGAAAAACTATATAGACTTTTAACTTTTACATTTAAAGAGTGGTTTCTCTGACTTTTAGGTTTCATAAATATTTAAGGCCCATATGGTGTATGTGCAATATGTGTTTCTGAATCACCACTATTGGAATTAATATATCAGCGTAGCTCACGCTGACATTTCTACAGTTTCGGGTACATACTGTGCCTGACTTTTCCCACCCCAGGACAGCTGTTGAGAAGCAATGGTAAACGACATAGACATGTTCTACACAATATCCTAGACCAGAGAAAATAATTTGAAGACTCATACTATCTCTGAAAGAAGACTCTCTCCTCTAACTCTTTCTATGGGAGCCAGAATATCGTCACATGCAAAACGTGGTCTTTTATTGCCAAGAGGTGGACCTGACGCAAAGGCCATCAGCCAAATGCCAGGACAGCACGGTCTTCCTACAGGTGCCCAAGCAGGAGGCATCCAAAGCGGAAAGGCAGTAGAAGGAGTCACAGCCTCTTCCCAGTATCCCGGCGTTGTCATGGCTCTGCCCCACCCCTCATACAGACACACACTCGCACACTCCATGTCTGACCCTCTCGTCTACCAGAGGCACACGCTTTTCTCCAACAACCACTGCAGAACTCAGAGCTCCAATAGTTTTCCTGTATGCTTTACCTGTAAACACAGACATCCACAACAAAACACTTCCGCAATAAAGAAATCCATCATTATAAGCTTAACTGTCACAGGAGCTGGGCAACTGCTCACATTTTAGCGATAACTGAAAGAGAAGAGGGGGAAGGGTAAACTGGAACAAAGTGAGAGAGTGGCATGGACATATATACACTACCAAATGTAAAATAGATAGCTAGTGGGAAGCAGCTGCATAGCACAGGGAGATCAGCTCGGTGCTTTGTGACCACCTAGAGGGGTGGGATAGGGAGGGTGGGAGGGAGATGCAAGAGGGAGGAGATATGGGGATATATGTATACGTATAGCTGATTCGCTTTGTTATAAAGCAGAAACTAACACAGCATTGTAAAGCAATTATACTCCAATAAAAATGTTAAAATTAAAAAAAAATTTTTTTAAGATGTGGCACATATATACAATGGAATATTACTCAGCCATAAAAAATTATAGCATGAATAATTATTTTATAAGATCCTTTAGATCATATACAAAACATGTTTATAAAAATTATATACATTATATTTATGTGCTCTGTACTTGATCTACTATAATAATCTACTTTTAATAAATGTCTCTTTAAATTAAAAAAAAAAGAAAAGAAAGAGAAGACTATGGTTGAGTCTACAGTTTGAGTGCCTCTCCCTGGTTGACTGGATAGATTATAGTTCTATCCCTAGAATCTTTCTGTGAAAGAACAAGGGTACAGAATCCTCTCTCTCGTTCCTGGTAGTTAACTTCATTCTCCGCCTGGAGAAAATCCCACCCTTCAAAATCTCTCAAATATCCCTTGTTCAATGAAGTTTTCCTTAAAGCCCCTGGGAAGAATGAATTCTTCTGTAACTATGCTAGTATATAGCACTTTGCACATGACATTAAAACACTTAAGACTTTGCATAATAGTTTGTGTGTGTTCCTATTCTAATAATTAATCATCACTGTTTCTGTGCTTCCAAAGTGGTGTACATAACTTCTATGTACATGTTGGTGTTGGTACATGTTGGTGTTACATGTTGGTGTTACATAACTCGCTGTGTACATGTTGGTGTTACATAACTTCTATGTACATGTTGGTGTTACATAACTCGCTGTGCTGTCTGTGATTTTTCTGCTTCCACATCTGTCTCTTTTCCTCCCTCTTCCATCTACCCTCACAAGGGGATCTTGTTGAGACCAGGACAGAGATTGTAGTTAATTTATCTTGGCATCTGCCATTCGGTCAGCAAGCAAAGCCTTCCAAGAGACTAAATGTTGTCACTGCCCTTGGGGTAGGAAGGGCAGTCAACGGAACCCCAGCCTGTGTCTAGTCTACCTGACTTCTGCTAACCAGTTCTAGATCAAACTTCAGTACTTGTTGCCTTTGCTCCTCCCCCTTATGACCCTTGGAGAAAAATGCCTTCTTGCTTCTGGTTACAGAGTAGTATCTATAACCACTTTGTAAGTGTCACCCTTGAAATCTCCTTCTTCAGAACTGTGATTGGTATATGTCTTCTGACTTGGGCCATACTCTCCTGATCAAAGCACTCTGTGTTCTTTGTTGCTTCTCGTCTTGTTTCCTTCGGCTGCTCCACCAGGGTCTGTTTCTAAGCCTGCTTTTAGGATCTGCCTGCTAGAATACCCAGCTTTTTGCTTCCTGTCTTTTCACGTTTCCTTAATCGACCACAGGACTCAAAGAATCTATAGTCTATTCTCACTTCTTTTTTATTACTCTTATAAATGTTTTCAGCTCTAAGAGTCAATAAGCATTTCACAACTTTATCCCACCTTATTCTCTCTCCAGAGCATCTGCCCTCACCTGCAAAAGAACTATCTCTTACCTTCATAATAGCCTCATTCATACATTTATGGTGTAAATTTGCATGTTAGGGGAAAAAAATCTCTTAACTGCTTCCTTTAAGCATTTTATTTATTTATTTTTGTATTCTTACAGTTTTTGCTTTTTATTTATTCTTTACATCTTTATTGGAGGATAATTGCTTTACAATGGTGTGTTAATTTCTGCTTTATAACAAAGTGAATCAGTTATACATATACATATGTTCCCATATCTCTTCCCTCTTGCGTCTCCCTCCCTCCCACCCTCCCTAGCCCACCCCTCCAGGCGGTCACAAAGCACCGAGCTGATCTCCCTGTGCTATGCGGCTGCTTCCCACTAGCTCTCTACCTTACGTTTGGTAGTGTATATATGTCCCTGCCTCTCTCTCGCTTAAGCATTTTAAAATACATTAGATTCTACATTGACAATTCCACCATTCTTCCTAGATTCTTCTCATGGTAGGAGCAGGGAGTTTGGAATCAAAGAAATACAAGTGGACCCCCAGCTTTGTGATCTTGGTTTTAAGATATTTATCATTGAGGCACCTTCAGTGCCTCAGTAAACTTGGAGTAAAAACAGCCAACTATCATGGTGTTCTGAAGGCTCAACAAGATTATATGATACATGGTAGGCACTCAATAAATGAAAACTATTTTTAGTAAAGAAAAAGCAAATCTCTACTTATGGGATGGGGATACTCAATTTGTGTTCATAGGAAGTCTGATGGGAAAAAAAAAAAGATATTTAAAATCAGTTTCATCATACTGGCCTCCAAATCCAACACCTTCAACAACATTTGTCTGAATGTGAGATGCTTTATTTTTCATTTTTGTAAAAAACTTCTGCATATGAAGAGACTATTTGGACCATTTTATGAAAGACCAGGGAACCTAGAATGAACTATTTGCTGAAACTGTCTGCATCTCTGAGCCCTGCACATTGCTGTGTCTCTGTAAATAGTGGTGTTGCCATCACTTCTGCCTAGAGCAAAGATTTAACTGCTCCATAAAGATGGCAGGGCCAAATAAAAGCTATTTCATTAATTCAGAAAATAGATTACTTTTGAGCCAAATCTCTGCCATCCTGATGAGAGACCGAGCTTGAAAATACAGCCACAGATCTGCTACACACTCACAGTGCTTGCTACCCAGCTACAGACACAAAGAAAACACCATCGGGCTTCCCTGGTGGCGCAGTGGTTGGGAGTCCGCCTGCCGATGCAGGGGACACGGGTTCGTGCCCCGGTCCGGGAAGATCCCACATGCCGCGGAACGGCTGGGCCCGTGAGCCATAGCCGCTGAGCCTGCGCGTCCAGAGCCTGTGCTCTGCAACAGGAGAGGCCACAACAGTGAGAGGCCCGCGTACCGCAAAACAACAACAACAACAAAAAAAACACCATTGATTTTATAATCAATAAAATGAATACTGAGGGTCAATAAAATTAGAATGGTGACAAAGGTCACATACTGGTTCCCCAACTTCTTGATTGATTCTATCGTGTTCAAGCATTTAAACTCAATAGTTCCCACAAAGAGCACTAAGGTGAAGATGAAGAGACCCCCTACTGAAGGAGGGCGTTGGCAATCTTGAATCTTATTGGCTGTCCACCAACGGAAAAGATTCTGACAATACTACACCCTAAAGTGTACCTATTCAAAGTGTCTTATAATTCACGTCTACTCCCTGCCCAC
Organism: Aethalodelphis obliquidens; assembly: GCF_003676395.1. NCBI lineage: Eukaryota > Metazoa > Chordata > Mammalia > Artiodactyla > Delphinidae > Aethalodelphis > Aethalodelphis obliquidens. Next base: position 11,475,248 of record NW_020837977.1, on the reverse strand, counting down.
CTCTCATACTATATCTGTTGTACAGACTAAACCCTGGACAGATACTTTCAAAAACCCTCCCTGAGTGAGAGCTTCTCATCCATTCATTTATTCATTCACTCATCAATATTCATTAAGAGCTTCCTATGGACCAGATACTAAGCTAAAGCTGTGGATACAATGAAGAATAAGAAAGACACTGTCCCCGTCCTCTAATAGGGGCAATGGCATCACCTTACAATAGAGTGCTAGGAGTCGGTAAGCACGGAGGGCTCACCAATGAGGTATCTGAGAAAGCCTAATGTTTTCACTGAAACCTGAAGAATGAACAGAAGGTAGCCAAGTGAAAGGGGAGAGTTGAGAGATGAGGCTGGAGGTAAGAAGAAACCAGGATTTATAACTCATGCTAAAGCCTTTAAACTTTATAATAGAAGTAATGGGGGGAAGGTCACTGGAGAATTGGGGTGGGGGCAGTCTGATAAGAATATTGTTCTAGGGACTTCCCTGGTGTCTCAGCGGTTGAGAATCCGCCTGCCAATGCAGGGGACACGGGTTCGAGCCCTGGTCCGGGAAGATCCCACATGCTGCAGAGCAACGAAGCCCGTGTGCCACAGCTACTGAGCCTGTGTTCTAGGGCCCACGAGCCACAACTACTGAGCCCACATGCCACAACTACTGAAGCCCGTGCGCCTAGAGCCCGTGCTCCGCAACAAGAGAAGCCCGCGCACCACAACGAAGAGCAGCCTCCACTCGCCGCAACTAGAGAAAGCCCGCGTGCAGCAACAGACTCAACACAGCCAAAAAAAAAAAAGAATATTGTTCTACTTTTTTATTATATTTTCTGATTTTCTCATCATAAACATGTATATTGATTTTACAACAAGAAAGTCAGTAAGGAGTAAATTTAAGTTTGAATTAATAAAAAGAAAGATAAAATAATAGTAAGAAAGTAAGGCTGAGCCAGAAATCTCTTGGTATTTTTTTAAATGTATATTATCATAGTCTTACTGGAGACAGACCATAAGTTTAGCTCTGAACTTATAAGAAACCAATGAAAAGCAGGAAAATCCACTAGTTTCTTAAGGCACAAGATCCATGAACAAGAAGGCCAGAATGGCTAGAAAGGAAAAAGTGTGGAGAAAAAAGAAGGAAAGGAACTAGAAGAGTAGGTGGTAGGTAGATGGTGTGGGTCACTGTTAAGGACTCCGGATTTTATGCTGAGTGAGAGAGAAAGTTTTGTGTGGTTTTGAGCTGTCCAGCAAAGTGACCTGATTTACAGGTTAACAGTTCACTTTGGCATCTCTGTGGGGGATGGACTATCTTGGAGAGCAGGAGAGTCAAGAGTAGAAATAAGGATACCAGTCCGAAAACTACTGCAGTAGATCAAGAGAGAATGCCAGTGGCTCAGTGTAAGATGGCAGCGGTAAAGATAGGGAAATGTGGTGGGACTTAGGAAAGATGGAGTTGATAGGGTTTACTGATGGATGGGTACGGGTGAGAGAGAAAGGGGAATCCAGGATGGCTTCTAGTTTTTTTGTTTGTTTTCTTCTAGGGAATGGGTATATCATTTACTGAGAGAGGAAAAACTGGGAGGATTTGGCAGGGGATAGATTTGGGGAGAGGTAGGAAATCAAAAGCTCTGTTCTGAACACGTTAAATTTGAGATGCCTTTTGCACATTTGTCTGTTAAAAAAGGCTTATTAACAAAGACAAGTCCTTATTTCATGGCATGTCAGGAAGTATGGCAAAGTGAAGGAATTTGATAAGAAAGTTGAAGAAATACCTTGATGCTAAAAGGCTCTTTTCTAAGTACAAAAGTTTTCTGAATACCATAGCCATTAGCTTTATTTGCCAGAACTTGGCAATCCTGTCTCAGAATTCTGGGTTTTTCAGATCTGAGAAGCTTCTGCAGGGCCTCTAATAGGGTTCCTTCTCTGCCCCCTTCTCCACTCATGTTCATTCAGATCATTCTAGAAATGTTTTCTCTCCCTCACTTCCTGCAGCCCTCCTATACCATCCTATGCTCAGCCCTGGAAACGTTTCCTTTGAGGACTAGGGATTCAGTTTTGACTCTCAGGGTAACGTTGGTGCTAAGACTTTACTCCTACTCTCAGGAAGGAGGATCAGACCTTTGGGAAGTAATCCTGAAATAGTTATCTCTGGGCCCTGCCCAACTATCACCTGGCCAAACAGGTTGCCTCTCAGGAATTCTCAGGCGCTGAACCAAGCCCTTTTCACGGATCAGAATTATAGGGTTGGGTTTTTCTATGAGACTCAAACAAGATAATGATTAGAAAAGCAATTTTAATGAACTGTGATGTTATGTCTCCTCTATTTGAACCTAGAATGGCTCAAGAACCCCAGGTTCTTTATTCCTTCAGCAATTATTAACAATGTGCCAATCACCAATATGTTTCAAAGATGTTTTATTATAGAAAACTCACAGACCAATAGGAGAGACATTCGTAAGATATACTTGCAAAAAGAAGTGCGTATCGAAGTGCATAGAAACCCAGAGGATGGGGTAGCTCCCTCCTCCTGGGAAGGAGGTGACAAAGAGGCAATGTACCCTACAGGGTGTGAAGAAGAGCCATTAAAGAATTTTAAATATGATCAGTTTGAATGTTAGGAAATACAGTGGCAGCAAGAAAAGAGAATAGATTGGAAAAGGGTGAGAAGGGAGACCAGGTAGAGGCTATTGTAACATTCCATGAGAGAGATGGTGATGATGTCTGAACTAAAACAATTATCCCAGGGATGGACGGGAGAAGATGGATTCTTGAGATATTTACATGGTAAAAAGAATTTTTAAAGACCACTTCCTGCCTATATTCTGCCTACTTAAATATTCAGAAAAGGGGGAGAAACCATGGACGATGAGAAAGATTCTGGCTCGAATATGATCTTGGCTATAGCTTTCAAGATGCAATGTATGCCCCACGTCCTTCTCTGCCTTTATTTTTTGATTTGTGCAGCTTGTAACTAGGTGTTTATGGAATAAAGGAGAATGGAGAAAAGAGAAAAAAAAAAAAAAAAAAAAAGATGCAATGTATACATTCAATGCTTTAGTTTGAGTTTTCCATAGATATTTAGCCCTGCTTTCTCCCAATGCAAATCCGTTTTCCTTTACTGAATTTCTTCAAATGACATAATGAGGGAGACTCCAAACAAGTCCAGCAGAAAAGACTTTTCCTGAGAAGAACGGCCAATAATAAATACCATAATGTCAAAACTGTCCAGGAAGATTGAGATGTGTCTCCTGGATGGTTGCTTAAGTGAGATATCACCTGCAAACTGCAAAGAGTGCCTGGTACTTCAGAGCTACTCAATAAATGTTAACTATTTTGCCATTAAGGTTTAGTCATCAGCATTGATCACAGGCTTTCTCTAGATGGTTAATTAATCACCAAGTATTTCAAGCAATATGTATTTATTGAATACGTGCACAGCTCTCTGCAGGCATTACTCTCTGCCACGTAGTTTGCCTGGAGTTGATCCCTGGCCCACAAAAATACTCTTTGGAAACATAGCGTAAAACAATAGGGAGGGAATCAGCCTAGGAATTGGGAGAACTGGTTTGCAGCACAAGGCGGGCATGACGTTAACCCACTGCACTCACTTTACATTTGAGGAAACTGGTAGTGCTCCCTGCCTTATTCACTTGGTTAGAGGCGGAGCCAGCCCTAGAAGTAGGGGCTCCTGACTCCTTGACCAGTGCCTTTTCCAAGACACCTCATACACATGAGACCCAATCACCCTGGAAGGCTACCACGTGGTCTAACTTACTTCCCTGCACAGATGATACTACTGTGATAAGTTACTCCTGAAAACCTCAAACAATTCCTTAAAATTAGGTCAAGCAGGTCAGATAGACCAGCTCAGTATAAACTCGTGCCTGCTAATTCACAGGCAGAGGCTGCCATGCCTTCGGACACTGCGTACATATCAGAAACTGGAGATAAGTGACAGTTTGGATTCATTGTGATTCGGCGGTTTATTTTCACAAATATATTTTTCTAGATTTCCACCTAAAAGACAAAAGTAACTGAATATATCAGTACACACACACACACACACACACATACACACACACACCCCTTAAGCTTTATAGGTAAAGCCAGTAGAATTCACCGTTTTCTACCAAGAGTTCCATTGTTATTCGGCTAGTTAAAATGAGCTTTGAGCTCTCCAAGAAATTCATCTGTGTTTTGAGTCTGCTAGATACACATTTGAACAACCCCAATATTGAGATACATTATATATGAACACAGAACTTCTGCATCTTTAGCATTTCTGAATTTGTAGCCTTGAAAACTAAATTAAGAAAACGGAATTTATTAGCCATGTTCAAACCCATTAATTAATTAGTATTCACTCTCTCTTTTGCAAGTAAGCAATTTTATCTCCATTTGGGGGATGAAGATGACGAAATGAAATCAAAGTCAAAAGAACTATACTGGCTCACCTGAGATTTAGCTCCAAATAAAACTCAAGATCTAATGATTATTCGGCTAATATTTTGGTCGCTGACATCATGGTACTAATCTGAAAGAATCCGTATGAGTAAGTGCCCTTACTGTTTCTCTCCCTTTGCTCCCCACAGTGACCCTCAACCCTTGATTTTGAGCAGTACTACAAACAGTAAGGTACATCCAAAAGCATAACTTCCAAGGTCATTTGTATCTTTGAAGCAAATACCTGGTGTGATCTCCAATGTTTATTTCCAATCCAAAAGCCACTATATTAAACTTTAATATTCTTTCATATTTTCATCATCATTTACCAAATCATTTTAATCACCAAAATACTGCAAATGTTAAAGTACTACTCTATCTTTTTTAACCTAATTTCCTCTGAGTTTTTAGCTCAATGAAAAGAATTCTTAGATTACTTACATTAAGGTCTTTACTTTTTCAGAAATAGCCTTTTATATGAGCAACAGTCATTTAAAGATTTTAATGTAAGACTCTTGAAAGAAAATTAATGTTTCAACAAGAAACTATAAAAAAAATAGAAGGATTAATTTAACTGGAAGTTAAATGTTTTCTAACTTACCACTTATATTTTGATTTTTGTACTTGATATTATTTATCATTTTCAAGGTGTTCACCAGTATTAATAAACTTTTACAGTTCCAATTAAAATAAGGATTACCACTCTCATGATAAGAAAACTGAAGCAGAGAATTATATTCAGTATACTCATATCTAGAACACTCCATGCAATATAGGTAAATTACCAACATACTCTTATTTTTCCTTTCTTTGAGAATTAAGCACTAAATATCAAACATTTAATAAATGCAATATAATGAATCAAGGGCTTGAAAGAGTTAATTCTGCTACAGAATGATGCCTAACCTCAATAAAGAACTAGCCCAAGCCCTTGAAGGTTCAGATTCAGGATTTAATTGGCTTGATTGTGCATTAGGATGTGAAATAGGATAGCAAAAAAAAAAAAAAAAAAAAAAGCTTTCTTAAAATAAATATTAAAGAACTGGGAAAAGAAGGAAAAAGAATCATCAGATCCCCAAATTAAATATCTGAGAAGCAACTGCCTATGCGACTGCCTTTGCCCAATTTCTGTTTCACAGTAGAATGCAACATAAAATGCCATTTCATGTATAGATAGGTGTATAAGGAGGTTTGGTCCCAAGCCCATCAGTTCACACACACATGTGAATAAAAGGCGGCCCAAGTCAACATCCTGGTGAAGGCACTGAGGGGGAACTGAGCAGTCTAAGCCAAAGAATAGAGCCTTCGAGAGGAGCGTATGGCAAAGCATAGGCGCTTTGGCCCCTGGGACCAAAGCCTAACGTAACCACAGGAAGGAGAACATAAAGAAAGATAAGTCTGGGAAAATCCATGGTGATTAAATCTTGACTTCTGCCACGAATGCTTATGAGGAAAATAAATCATGTGAGATATTCCTGGTTTAAGAAAAAGACTGCAGGTTCTGGAAACAAGCTTATCTGAATTCTAATCTGGATTCCGAAATGTGTTAGCGGTGTGACCCTGGTCAGGTTACATAACTCTCCAGAGTTTTCTCATCTCTACAATGAAGAAAAATTAACACTTACCTTGATGGGTTCTGGTGAGAATATATGAAATAACGTGCTGTAAAAGAGCCTGGCAGGACGTTCAACATATAGTAAACCAGACTACATGTCAGTTCCCTTTTCTTCCCGCCTTCCCTTGGTCTTAAAGATCAGGGGACACAACAGACAACCTCTCTTACAATCCAACAATTCTGTCATCTCCCAGGCAATTCAGATTTTTGAGTCCCCTTAATCTCTTGATCCACCTATACAAGTATATTTCCTAACTAGAGACATTGTAAAACTGCAGAATTATTTGTCCTAGTTTGTTTGACTTCTTTTGATGTTCTAAAAAGTCCTTGATAACCACGTTTATGTGTGTCTGCATTCCAACTTTAAAGTAAGGCCATTCTCATATCTCAGCAGCTATGCCTACAATCATTTGTCATCTCTCTCTCTCCCCTTACATACACACACACACACACACACACACTCTTTAGAAAGGGAAGCAAACATGATCAAAATAAAATTATCAAGGGAGGGCAGCTCATTCCCCTTCTTTCCAGATCCAGAAAACTTCAAAAACCTAGAGAGTTTCTGAAGGTTTGAGACTGTGCTTAGGCAGTGTCAGAGGTACGGTTCAGATCAGTAACCTCAGGCCACCTTAAGCCCACCCTAGATGAACATGACACCTGCAATCTGGTCTTCTCCATGCCTGTGGCCTGACCTCCGGACACCAGAGGGAGGCTTGTGCTCAGCAAGGACACTAGTCTAAGACATTTAGCTTCTTAGAAGAGTGGAACGTTCAGAAGAAAGAAACAGACAAAAATTGAGTAAAGTCTCTTCATTTAAGCCCTCACCTGAAAGGTTTTAAAGAGTAACTAACAAAGCAGGCAAACTCATAGCAGAGTATATGCATCTGTCCACAGGGTTGACTCAGCGGCACTAAAGTCTGAGAGGAGAGGGAGGAAAGAGAAGGGAAGAGAGTGGTGGAGGAAGAGGACAGAGAGAAGAGGAGGGAAAGGAAGAGAGAATGAAAGCTTAATCACAAAGCTCATTTTCTTTAAAGCTGTAGGAATCACTAGGATTGATGCCAACAAACCCAGGTCCTCAGCAAAGCATGAAATTGTTATTACTCTACAGCTGGAGAAACTGTGGCTCTGCTCCTGAGGACTAGGTCCTCCACAAAAGCCCAAGGAATCTGTCACGTCAAGCTTAGCAGCCCTTCTGACCCAGGCCCAGAGGCACAATCTCAATTCCTCCCAGGTGGCCCCTGAGTGACTCTTCCCGGCTAGACTCTGCGGCAACGTATATGCACAAAGAAACCTGTTCATCCCTGAGGCTCAGGGGATCATTGAAACCACCTTGGGATAAAAAGCAGTTGAGATATTGCTGAGTCTCAGCTGGCTGGTTTTATAAAAGCTGCCTTTCAGAAGAAGCCGGAGTATCTAGAAAAACTCTTGAGATGTTCATAAACATCAGTTAACTGTGGTCTTCAGGAAACGGGAGTTTGATTAAAGCTAGTTGCAATGCAGTGCAATTATCTATTTTCATGGCTATGTATTTTTTCCCTCCCCATAGCTAAGACCTTTTCTCTTCTAATGCTTTTTTTCTTACAAAATACGTTCAAGCAAATGTTCTCGTTTTTAGGGTTTTAATTTTAAATATGGAATCCATGCATCTGCAATGTACATGCAAACTACTGGGAACTAAAACATCGTGCACATACATAAAACATAACATTACATTGCTGCAGACTAGCATGAACTCCAAAGGGCCAATCCTGATGTGAGACCTGAGTCACTCTCCTGCCTCTGTCTCCTACCAATGTCGTCAGGTACAGAACAAATGATTTTTGTGAAAGCTTAGTTTTCCTAGGATCTCTTAGGCACTTTGAGTGGAGAGGCAGGAGAATGACAGAGAAGGAAAAGCTTGAAAGATGGATCCTTTCCTGGCACACGGGACTGGTTCAGTATCATGAGCAGCATGTCACCAACTCTACGTGATGCGTAGACTCAGCTGCCCACACCTCCTCCTGTCTCACACCCCTGCTCTCACTAGTTTTCCCACAAAAAGCAATAAAACATATGAGGGGCACTGGAGGAGTGCAGGGATGTGTATCTACATTCTGGTCCATAAAAACACAAAAAAACGAAACACAACAAACAAAAGCCTCGTAGCTCTTTCCCATAATCTCAACATAGCTAGTGTCCTACAGCATCTCCAAAGAGCCTCCTTAATTGAAAGAAAAACTTGTATCAAATTTATAGTCTCAGTCTCTGATTACCAGGGCAAAAAATCCAAATATAGAAGTGTTTCATTTTGTGTTTTTTACCTTGTAGGTATTTCTAAGATTTAGCTTTCATTTTTTAAAAACTACCATAAAGGAAGAGAGTGCTGAATAATTCCTTTCAAACTTATAATAAACATCCATAAACCACTGAAATTAAAATGGTTTAAACACACACACTCACACACGCACACACACACGTATCTTAGGTGCCTTTTGTGAAATTCTCTAGAATACTCTGCTTTGTCACAAATGGTTATATAAGCAGATAGATTTCTGGATGAAAAATTGTTGTGTAAGTCAAAATGGAGTTTATAGCATGTGTATCAAAATGCAGTTAGTTGAAGGAAATATTAAACTAAGAAGAACTGTGGAAATAATTTGGGGAGGTGGGGTGGAGTTTCATTCAGAAGCTTGATTTTCTTTTGTTTCCAAAAAGTGAGATGTCATGTCTTGGTATGTACAGAAATACATCAGGGATGTTTAGATGTAACACATGTAAACCTAATGAAAATTTTCCATTAAAAATTACTTTTGCGGTACTCATGAAGTATTTAAATCGAAGAATCAAATAAACACATATCATGTGAGGTTCTAGTTTCCTAAATATAACTTGGAATCTCTAGTGAGGTGGAAGTTTATAAATAAATAAGTACCAGGTTGAGTCTCCCCACAGAAGTCAGATCTATAAAACTAACCAGAATTCTCTGGCAACGGGGCAAATCATAGGGGGCAAGTCAAATTTCTATCAGCTCCTTTTTACCTTCTATCATGAAAAACTGCACTGATTGATTTTTAGATAAAAGAAAAAGTAGCATGTATCAAAGCAACATTTGGTAGAGTTTACATATACACTTCCTGATAACCTATTGATACTATATTTTATCAGATCACGTGGATATATATTGGAACTGAACTTGACAAATTCTGTTAAGATGGAAAAGTGTCTGAATTATATGCATCTGCCAGGAAGAATAAACGCAAAAACTGAAATATGTTTCAAAATAAACATTTCAGATTGCATATACTTTTCATTTTATAACCACAGGCTTTGCCACCTAACCTTCATTTCGATAAAGATACACAAGTTCTGTCAAGATATTTGTTTCCTTTGGAGCCTGAGAGTTTTTTTAATGTGCCATTTTTTTAATGTCCAGATGGATTTTTTAAGGCAAAAACAATTTCCAGGATATAGATGACTTAGCTACCTACAAAGTAATTTTTATGATGTATTAAACCTATGATCCAATCTTTAGGTTCTTCTTACAGATGTATTTTCTTTTTTAAAAAAAATGCAACTGTATGTATACACTACTGAATAACTGTACTTTGGAATAATGATTTCATAGAGATATATTAAATTTAATAACTATTGCTTCTGTGGTAAATAATACCAACAAATAACATTTCCCTCTTTAAACATTTGCCGAATATAATGTTTATGTATTATTCTTTTCTCCTTTGACAAATGTGGAAGCTATTCCAATTTCCATACAAATTCACTGGTATGTTTAAGGGGATGTCATTACAAAGCTATTTAGTTAATTTCTTAGCACCACCCCCCAACAAAAAAAAATGAAAGAATGAAAGAAAAGAAAAGTATTTGGAGTCTATAAATATGTTTTAACATGATGTGCTGTGTGATGATATATATGCACACTCAACGTATTATATATTAAGATTAGAGCTTTCCTCGACTCTCTGCTTATTCCACAGAACTCACTCAGAAGATAATCTATGAATGATCAGTCCCATTTAGTACATACCTTCAGTTTACAAATAAAACTACACACACACACACACACACGTATAACAACGCTTCCCTTAAGCAAATGAGGAAGTCAACCAAAATACTGAAAGGAAAAACAGGACATAAAATTGTCATGTCCCGCGAATGGATTTGTGGAATGAATATATTCTCTGTATCCACACCCTCTGAACACTTTTCTGAGAGAGTGGAGCTTTCTTTGGCAAATATGTTTTTTATAGAATAGTCCTTTTAAAACATTCCATTTTAGGTGACACACTGTTAGGTATTAGACAGATTCCCACTCTTTTTCTGAACAATCTTATTTGCTCATTTGGAAAACAATTTGTGAAAGAATTATTCATTGTTCTTATGCATACATTTTAAAAATAATTCACCACACATGACCAAATTATTTTCAAAGTATATACAGAAAGAGAAGAATACTAAACTTTCCCCTGCCTACATGTGAGAGCTTGTCAGCATTCAACTCCAAGGCCTTTAATCCCAGGCTTTAAATTATTCAGATAACAGTTGATTACTCCATTGCAAGAAGCGTTGAGCTCTGCAAAATCTGAGTAACACAATATTTTCTACATAAAAAAGCCCATCTCAAATAGTAGGCACCTAAGTAAAACACTTTCTGAGACCAAACCGTGCAACCCATTTTTTGCATTTACTGCATAAACTCTGGTAACTACCACTGTAGTTTCGTACAAAGTAATTCTGCAATCTTGCTTTCATTACCAAGCCATCTAGTTCTACAGCTTAATTTGCTGAAGACACAATCCCCCACCCATACATTTTCTGGGTTTAAAATCTTCTTTGAATCATAACAAGGGAAATGGTTAGTTATGTCACTCAGGAATCCAGAAGTGCACACAAACGAAATTTTAAACTTAAAAGAATACTGCTTTGACATTCACTCCTATTTCTTTAGGAGAATAACTGTCTTATGTCTTTTGACCACCAAGAGCCAATATCTGCTGCCTCTGTTCAGTTATACACATCAGCCATTACAAAAGAGCTTTGCTCACTTGGCTAAATTACAACCTGAGTAATGTAAAACAGACAGAAACACCAAGAACTATTGGCTTCCAACCCCAAATCAAAAGGCGACAAAATTTTGCCATCACAAATGTCTAGCTGAGTTCCAAATGGATTAAATTCATCCATAAAGCTGATGTAGGTAGCATTCCACTTTGATGTACATGTGTCCATATATGCCTGAGCATGTGTTCATAATAAGCCCATAACCAGATAAATGAAAGAAATACAATTAGGTTACAAACATCAAATAAGCTCTGTAAAAATTATCAAAGTTGAACAAAGAACCCACTGATTTTCGTGGTATGGAACATTTTGAACCATTTTCTTCCCTAAAACTACTCATCACATTCTTTCCCTTAAATCCTTGTCTAAGCACGGGAATCATCAATTCCTCTTGATTCTAGCAAGCAAGTTTAGTCTTTTCAGACATCCGGACTGAAACATGATGAAGTAGAAAATCTACAGATTGCATTCACTATCACCAAAAAGTACCACATTTGACTATTGCTCATACCATTTGGAAACCAGTCCTCACATGACTACTGGCCTGACACCTCATCCATCAGCAGGGTGCCCAGAGCAGAGCTGGACCGTCTTCCTTGCGCCATCTCCAGAGTGGAGGCCCAGCTGGGAAACAGGCTTATCTTCCAAGAGCGATTAGATCTTTAAGATCAGGCTTTAGCAATCTGACCTAAAGCCATCCTTCCTCGCAACAAAGTCTCCAAGCTCTTCAGAGGAAGAGACGGGGAGGAAGGCAAACGAGGAGAAATCTAGGTCTCCGTGGCCTGCTTAGAAACTTTGTTGTGTCAGAGAAACTTTGGCCACTGGAGGAAAGTACCCTATGGTTGCTCTGGCTTTAGAAAGATCTGTCCAGGGCTTCTCAATCTTCTTTTCACCCCTCTCTCTCCCTCTCTCCCCTCTTCTCTTGTTTCAGAAGGGGCCGCTGGTCAGCGCTGATTAATAAGTGTTTTTTGTTGTGAAGTGTTGAATAATAGAGGATGGCCGGTGACCCAGTAAAGACTAAAGCTTGCTCTGGTTCATTGTGGCAAGCTGAGAAAGGGGCTTTCGGCCCGGGACCCCGAGCACTGACCCGCACACATCCCGCGGATCGCCTATTCATCCTCACAGCCCTGCAGTCGCCCAGGCTCCCATTGTTCGCCAAGCAACAATGGAGATTTCGCAGGGAAAGTAAAGCTCCTTTCAGATCCCTCTGTGATGTTTTGCATTTAGGGAAACACCGACCTCCACGTTTTTCCCCGACATCTTTCCTCACGGCAGTTAGAGCCGTTGCTTTTCGGGGAAACTTGTGTGAGTTTGGCGCTTGTTCGCCAAACACCAGTGTCCGGGGAGGCGAGACGGGGTGGAAAGAGGAGAGCCCCGGAGATTTTTTTTTTTTTTTTTTTTTTGAAACGCATTTAGAGGACGGAAGCCGCCTCTAGGGAGACAGGCGAGAGGGGGGAGGGGAGAAGAAGACGTTTCCTCGCCGGGGTACCCCGGGCGGCGGGGGCTTCGGGGCTGAGAGGCGGGCGGGCGGGCCCGCGGCCCCTCCAGGCCGGCCAGCAAGGCGCGCCGTCGCTGCGCCTTCCCCCCTCTCGCCTTTCTTCCCCGCGCCACGCTCCGCGCCTCCGCTCCCGAGAGCCGGGCGGACCCGCAGGCCCCGGCGACCCTCCCTGCCCGGGCGCGCTCCGGGGCCGACGAGGCCGGGCGAGGGCGCGACGGGACAGGGGGCCGGGGCCGCGTCTCCGTCTCCGAGAGACTTACTTCTGCTCTGCTCTCCTGCACCCGGCCCGGGGCCGCCTTCCTAAGCTTCCCGTCGGCTCGGGGCGGGGGCACGGGGCCAGGCCAGGCCGCGCGGAGACTCGCCGGGCCTACTTGGGCCGGAGCCCCTGCCGTCTCCGCCTCGCCTGGGCGGCCCTCGAGCGGGCGGCCGGCCGACCGGCCGGACCCCGACCCCGGGACGGGCCGCGCGAACCCGCCGCCCCCGAAGCCACGGCTGCGTCGAGACCGCGGGCCTCGGCTCGTCGCGAATGCTCGCGCACCGCCCGACGCGTGCAGGCGAGGGTCGGGAGGTCAGCGGGTCAGCCGAGAAACGCCGGAGGAGGGTGGGGAGCTGGCGGCTCCCCGTGGCCAAAGGAGTGGAAAGTCCGCTGGGGGGTCGCGCGGGCCCGGGGGAGGCAGAGGGCGCGGGCTCGCGGGACCCGAGCCGAGGGCGGGGAGGGGGCGCCGCGTGGGGCTGCGCGAGGCCGGCCTCCCGGGACAGGCCGGGTCCCCGCCCTCGCGGCCGCCGGGACCTGCCACGCTCGGGTTCCGCGTCCCCGCACGCCCCGGCGCGCGCCTGGGCGCGGGGCGAGGGCGAGGGCGAGGGCGAGGGGCCGCGCAGGCTGCGCGGCCTGGTGGGCGGCGGGAAGCTCGCACTGCGCCTGCCCGTTCGGCCCCGGCCTGCCGCCCTGCGCTCCCCAACCGCTCCTTGACAGCTCCCCGAGCTGGGAGAGGAAGAAGAGGAGGAGGAGGAAGAGCAGAAGAAGGAGGAGGAGGCGGCAGCGGCGGGCGACGAGCTGAGGGCAGCGCGGGGGGAGGAGGGCTCATTGTCCGGTCCCCCCAGTCCAATTGATATGCTAATCCCTTTTCTGATGCCATAACAAAGAACACCTTTGCACTTTTAAAAGACTTTTGTGCCCTGGCTACAGAAGTTTATTATCCACTAATTAGCAACAACTTCTGGCAACGAGTTGGGTTACATTTTCATATGCTCCGAGCCCGGACGACGAGATGAGCAGGGCAGGAGGAGGTTTGCGCTCCTGGCAAACGCGAAAAAAACCCCGGGGCTGGAAAGGAGTCGCCCGCTCAAATTCTGGGCCGAAGGCGGGAGGCGGGGATCGGAAGCTCTGTTCTCCGAAGGGACCGAAACGTGCCCAGAAGAAGGTTCTTTGGGCGGGGGACTGAGCGATCCCTGGGCCCAGGATGTTAGATGACCTTATTTGATCCGGCACTGTGGCCCGCGTCGGGAGAGCTGCGTGGAGGCGGCGGCTGCGGGCTGCTTTGCAGGTGTCCCGGCCCAGCCATCTGTTTGGGGTGAGGGTGAAAGGCCCGGGCGAATGTTCCAGCATTCTCCTCTGATCTCTTTAGCTTTTTTTTTCTTTGCAGCCTCTACTTAGAATAACCCGCGGGCGAAGGAGCGGCCCATGCGTAGGAAAGTCACCCGCAGCCTGGGTCTCCTCCTAAGGCCTCCCCACCGACAAGGCTGAAATTCCAGGACCCGGAAAGATGAGGCAAAGTTGGCATCGCTAGAGGCGGGGCGGGGGTGGGGGATTTGCCGGATTCGGGGCCCACCGGGATCGTCTGAGGTGGTCACCCCACAGAGCACACCCTTCTGGCTAAGCAGAGGACAGAGCCGCATCTTCCCAGGGGCCGGATGCTGTGCGCACCGCGTGACCCTGCCTCCTTCAAGCTTTGGCAAGAAGTTGCCGATCTTTTAACAGCCCCACATCCCAGGTCAATAAAGTGGAAACGGATAGAATGAGCATCATCCGGTGAAAGATAAAGGGCGGGGGGACGAAGCGCGTTCCTTCTAGTGTCTCCAAAGAGAACGTCGTCTCTCGCCGCTAGCAAAACACCCGTACAGCGAGGCCTTCGGTCTGGGCTCAACCGAAGAGATGTTCTATCTTAGGTAATCTGAGCCCCCAAACCCAGCATTTTTAGTATGTATATTCCGTCTTCTAGAAATCATCTTGCATTTTTGGTTTTCACTTTTTGCAAGAGACCCCGTTGGTGGGGGTATTGTTGAATTTTTCCCAAGCAGATGTCAGCCGGGTGCTGGAGGCCTTTGCGTCCTCCTGCGACAGCAGAGGCCGCAGAGTCCGGTCTGATAAATGTTCAGGGTGAAACATGGCCTTACTCAAAACCCCAGAGTGATTTAAGGTATAAGGGTGAATATTCAGAGGCGGGAGGTGACAAGTTATAGTGTTCCATCCCCTTTCGATGGAACGGCGCGCGCTGTTATCTGCAGCCCGAACCTCTCTGGTATCCGAGGGCAATGTTTCCGAACAAACGCTGTTAGAACCAGAAAATGGGGGGCCAGGAGGCGGCGGCTGACGACTTAAGGGAATATTGCTGAAGAAAATACAAAGAAGATAACCAAGATATTAGTGATATTGGATCTCATGATCTCCCAGACAGGGATCTCAGGAGCAAGAAAATATGCCCAGATGTCCCCTGAGCAGTGGCCGTGGGTGGGGTGAGGGAGGAGGTGGGTGGTGAGTGTGGGGTAAGAGGAGGGCTCTCTGTTGTCACCCTCGGCCCCCTTCATTGAGGATGAACAATAGCCGGGCCTGGGGTTTTTCCTGAAAGAGAAACTGCAGGAAGGCAGAGTTGCTTTTTGTGCCCCAGCCCTTTAGAGGAGGGGTAGCCATACACATGACCCCCCCCCCCGACCACTGGGCGGTGTCCGCAAGATCTGGACCCCTCAGAGACTCTCTGAGGGCTTTTTAAAAAGAAAGAAAGGAGAGAGAGAGAGAGGAAAGAAAGAGGGCGCGCCGGCCCTGTCGCCTGGTAAGGCCCACTCAGCCTCCGGAAGAAACCCGAGCAAAACGGAGAGACCCTCAGAAGTCTCCAGGCCGGGTGGAGGGGAGAGTGAAAATCACACACTCTCGCATGGTGTCAGCCTCCCCCCTCCCCCTCCCCTCCCCCTCCCTCCCACCGCATCCCAATGTCTGATCACAGTTGATTCTGCTTACGTGTGTATTTCAGATTAAGGATGTATTTATTTATTTATTTAATCCTTCGGCTCTTCCCACACCACAAAAAGACTTAATTCCTTTCCAAGGCAAAGGGTTGATTTTTAAAAGGCTCCATTTTAAATCAATGGGGGAAATCAGACGACTGTGACCTTGACGTGTGAAATGGGGGAGGGGCGGGTAGATTTGGGCCCAAACCCTTGGCCTCTCCATTTCTGGGGCGTCCTAGGCCCTTTCTAAGGGCACCAGCGAGAAGGGGGGGGGGTATATTTTCAAAGGTTACCATTAACAGTTTATTCGCTAAAGTTGGGAACTTGGTATTTTCATATTACGTGAAATACATGATTTAATTATATTCCAAAAACAAATTAAGGACAGGCCTTCTACACAAATTGGAGGCAGCTAAATGCTCTTTTGTGCCTGCAGCCCTCGGGTTGTTAAAGAGGCTGCTGATGCATGAGAAGTAAGTGAGTGATTTAACTCATTGGGATGCAGGAAGCGACCTGCCCTCTTTTGAAAAAAAGAGAGAGAGAGAGGGAGAGAGAGAGAGAGAGGGAGACAGAGACTGAGACTTCGAGCTGGAGAAGAGAGAGGGAGGGGAGAGGAGGGAAAAGGAGAGAGAGAGAGAAGAGAGGGAGAGAGAGAGCGAGAGGGAGAGAAGGGGACGCAGAGGGAGGGAGGCAGGGAGACCAAACCCCCGCTTTCCTGCATTGAAAGCTTCTGAATTTCAAGCAGAAAGTAGAAGCAGCCCCACACGGCAATGAGCGTCTTTCCTTGGGCTGCATGTGCAGAGCGTAGACAATGAAAATCTCCATCCCCCTCCCCCATCCCCGCTAGGCTACAAGATTTTTGTTTTCGTTCCTTCTCAACGATGGAAGATGTGGAAAATCAAGTACCTAGAGATGTGTATATATTTTGAAAACAAACAAACAAACCAAACAGGCTGAGACGCGGATTACCCAAACGCGCGCCGGCTGTAAGTACGATCTTTTCCTGCGGTAGCCCGGCTCTGCGTCGCCGGCGGGATGGAGAGTGTTCGCTTTGTGAGTCGGGGGCGCCGGGTGTGTTTTGGTGATTTTATTCCCAGGGCTGTCCTCGAAGCTTGCACTTTCCGCACGTGAGCGGGATAAGTGTTCCGCCCGTGGTGGGCGTGCAGAGCAGGGCACTGGCTGTCTTGGATGCGGCGACTTGGAGCGGCGGGAGGGGGACGGCGGGAGGCGCCGAGCCGAGGGGTTCCCGCGTAGCGAGCATCCTCGAGAGCCTCGCGCCCGGCTCCGGGCTGCAAGGTTGGTTCCTGGCAATGGATGGAAATCAGGTCACCGAGATCCTTAAGCTCCCGGACTACCAGACGTGCCGGGGGGACGGGATGGAATTGGAAGGAGAGATCCGAGGAAGAGGAGGAAGGGAATGCCAGCACCGCCGGCCTGGAATGGAGTCTGGGGCCGCCGCTGGCCCGGGCCCTCGGTTTGCGGGACTGAGTCTTGCCGGGGTTAGCTGGCTAGCTAACATCGCGCCTTCGTAGGTAGATGGGTCTTCTCTCTACACCTCAAATAAAGGATCCTCTGGTGACAGGGGCTGAGTGAGGGTGGGAAAGTGTGTCTCAGAGCGCCCAGGCGGGAGAATTTGTGGTTCTGGGGGAGGTTTTTTTTTGGCTTCTTGGAAATGTGCAAGAATTCCGCGGGCTCACGCTTTCTTTGTGTGCCGGGCAGCGCCAGGCGCTTTGTGCTTCACAAGGAGAAAATGGCGAGTCCTATTGTGTTTAGGCCATTTTCTTCCGGTACGAGGATTTTCCCAAGTGCTAAAGACTTCTTCGGAAAGTAGCCTTCTCTTGCCCGGAAAAGTGTGAATCGCTGTAGTTCGGCCCCGTGGCCTGGGGTGGGTACCGACCTCAGATTGGGCAGGAGCCTGTTTTCTTACCGTTGGGATACTTGTATCGAAACAAAAATATGACCAGTTTGTGCAGGTCGATGCCCTTCAAAGATCCGCAGTGGCTCTCAGGGATTCGGAAAATAAGTGTCTGTTTATGTGTGTTTATATACATATATATAAATAACATACTTTTCCTGATAATCTGAAGGGAAAGATAAAGGACAAAAGACACTTAAGTGTTTGTAGGAAGGAGGAAAGTTTTTTCTTTATTGTTTCACCCCCTCAAGGAACCCCCAGGAGAGGTTAAATGTTACTCTGCCAGGTCAATCTTTTGTTTTTTAAACCGAAGGTGAAACGTTATTTTGGACAGAAGGAATTATTACGCAGCCTTAACTACTAGAGCATATGCCTCCTTTGCTTCACAAGAAAAAAACTGTAGGGTGTTAAAGAAGGGATTTAGTGTAATACTCTTAGTGCTTCTGGATGTGCATATGTGTGTGATTACATCTATATCTATCTATAGAGAGAAGTGAGAAGGTTGTTGTTTGGCCTTTTTTCTTAATTTGTCATTTTTGTAAAATTTTCTGCACTTGTTAAACCATGTGTAAAAGTGGACAAGGATGCCTTACATTTTTGAAAGCACAAACAAAACAAAATGCAGGTTGAAAAATACTATTTCCTATTTACTACAATTCTTCGGACCCCCTAAAGGTTGTGGTGATTTTATCAGCTCAAGATGCAAACTTTCCCCACCTGCTTCCTGTACTCTAAATTTGGTGGCAAATATAGAAAAATGAAAACAACTGGAATGGAAGAGAGAACTTAAAGCCTATAGATGTTCCCCTCTTGACATTATCTTAAAATGTTACAGCATCAAATTGGTGCAGAAGCACTGTGATTTACATTTTTCAAAATGCACCACGAGCACCTCCCTTCATGTGAATCAAGACCATGGACAGCGAACTAATATGAAATCACTGAGCATAAAAGAACTCTTGTAAAATTTTGTGGAAGCAGAATGGAGGTTTACATTCAAAACATGTTGGGAGACAAAAACAATCTTTATGATTTTTAGAAGGAATTAGGTTCCTTTAAATTGTGGCATTTCAAACTTATTCTACCAAGTTTCAAAGAAACAATGACTTATATACCCTGCTCAAATAGTGTATGTTATTTATCCAATTAAGACAAGAGGAGGTCTACCTTTTGTTACTGGTAAATAACAAGTTTAAATCTGTCCTTTTGAGACGTGGGCTGTTTCTTACAAGGCCTTGAAGCAGAGTGAGGATACAGAAATTTTACTCTTTTAGGCTGGCATTAGCTGAATGACACTGGAATAAATTAAATTGATTTTTATCAGCGACTGAATTTCTAAATGCATAGAATTGGAAAAATTAAATGCCACTTTGATAGACAGGAATGATATAAATGGAGATATAATGCAGCTACTCTTACTCCTGTTTAGGCACTGTAATATATAATCGTCAATGCAGTGTTGTCGGCAAACCTTTTTCTAAGAAAATCGCAGATTTTTTCCATGTATATTCATTTGGTTTGGGGCACAGGGTTGGTTCAGTGTGGCTCTGTGTTGGAGATCAATTTATTTTGTTTCCTACATGGTATGAATTGCCTTTATTCCTTTCCAGAATTGAACTTCATTTAAAGCCATTTCATTTGTGGATTACATAACACATTCAAAATTGCTCATTTAAATTTCCAGTTCCATGTGTCTTTTGGCTTATTTCATAACCTGGCTTCAGTGTGACTTGTAGAGGCCTGGGAAATCATATAAAGCAAAAATAATACGCAGGTGTGAAAAAATAAAATAGTTTATATTTATTTAAATTTTAAAACGACATCAAATTCAAGAGTTTAGGGTTTACAGATTAATTAATTTTTGATCTTTACTCATTGGATTTGACTATAGAATGAAGCTGCAGTTACCTGACTGTGTAGATTCTTAAAATTAGGTGCTAGACATATTTTGGACACACACACACACTTTTTTTTTTTGACAATGTCTTCAAAGTACTTGCAAAGAAAATGCAATGATCAGGACCATGGTGAGGTCCCCTTGGCACACCGAGTGGTGGCCCAGGGCTCTGCTCGGGACGCGGACCTCTGTTGGAAGAGGGTCATTGTTTAGAAAGGCACATTAGTCCCAAATGGCATTCGTGATAAGATTAAACATAAACCTAAACCTTGGCCTGGAGAAAGGTTGGCAGCGGGGTGAGAAGAGGAGATGCAGATAAGCCCTGCTTCTGCTGCGTGCGCACGTAATTAAGAAGCCGCCCCTCATCTGGAGCGTGGACTCTGTCCGGCCTAAGGTGCTTATTTTGCTGCTACTTGGCCATCTATGTGCGAGGGAACAAGAGCCCAAAAGCTTAGAATTAGGGATGTAGACGAGAAGTCCAGAAAGTGTGGGCTCTTGTCTCCATTTAAGGGAGAGGCAACCGAGAATGGTGACTTTGACCTGCCCTGAGCGAGCCTGAGCGCTGAAGGTAGGGCTGTGAGAAAAGGGCTGGAGAGACTGGGGGCGCGACGTCTTAGGGGGCTGTCTTTGGGCCACTGTGTCGGTGCCAGTGGGGTGTAGAGGCAAGGGCAGGGTGCTCGCCCTCTGCTGTACCCAGGCGCAGCTCTTGGGGGCTGAGCGCCTTCTGCGGCTCTTTGGTTTCAAGGACACAGCGAGCTGCTCAGGACTTTGGGAGCCAACATCTGTCTGACTGGTGACGTCAGCAGCCCGTGTAATCCTCTTGCGCTGAAGGCAGATGCCTTATTTGTTTGGCTGGAGCGAGCCATTAATCCCTAATTCTGGATCAGCAAGCGAGGGGGAAAGACCGGACCGCTCCGATCCACCCCCTCCCTACGCCCACCTCCCACCCTAAAGCACCTTATACCACGGAAGCCTCTCAGCCTCCCCTTTCCTCCGAGAATGCGCTCAGCAGCGACTGAAAACGCTTTGGTCCTCTGCAGGTTTGAGCAGGGCTAGCAAGTCTTTCTGCTTCGGATTTCCAGGGCTATGTGTATATGTAATTCTTTCTCGCATCGATCGTTTCGATTTTCTTGCTGGGACTCGCCGGTCTCGCAGTTCGCAGGGTACTAAGCCATGAAGGGGTGGGGATTGGAGAGTGGGGATCCAGAGTGTGGTCTGAAGGGAAGGGGTGAAGCGGGGGTAAAGGGGGTACAGGATGCGGGGACGGCTGGACTGCACCGGAGGACCCTCTGCGGACGCGTTTTGACCGTTGCAGCTGCCGAAATCCCTTCTCGGGCCGCGGCCGTGCCGCAGCGTCTGGCCCCCCGTCTCGCGGCTTCCGCGGCCGGGACCTGCGCGCACCTCCACCGCGCCGCCCCCCAGGCTGCGCGCCTCGGGCTTCGCGCGCCGCCGGCCCCTCCGCGCCCAGCCTGAAGCCTGGGGACGGAGGTCGCGGCCCGCCGTCTGGGCTCCCGTCCTGCCGTCGCCTGATCTCCCTCGCCCGCTCCCTCCCGCCTCCGGTCCCTTCTCCCCAGCCTCCCCCTCCTCCCTGCAGCCCCCCTCTCTAATCCTGCGCTGTGATTCTGTTTTTCAGGAGCGCGTGCTGGGGTCTCCGCGCTGGACAGGCTCCCGGCGGCCTCTGCAGCCACAGCCGAGCTCGACGCCGCCCCGGGGCCGCGGCGGCGGATCATCCTCCCTTCCTCGGACACCGGGGCCGGAGTGGGCCTTTCCCTCCCGCGGACCGCGCCGTAGGGGACGCCGAGAAAAGAGCCGCTGCGCCCGCCGCCTCCTGCCCGCTGTGCACAGGGCTCCGCCCGTAGAGGTCAACTCCCCTCACCCCTTCCTCTCTCCTGCTCGCCCTCCCTCCGCCCGGCCCAGGCTCCGCCAGCCTCCCGACTCGGGCAGCACTCTGAGGAGTGCGCTTCCGCTGCGCTGCTCTGAACCGTAACCCCCAGCCGGGCCCAGACCCGAGGCCCGCGCTCCCCGGCGGCGGGGAAGCCTTAGCGAGCAGCCTTTTCTCTGCAGCAGAGCTGTAGCCTGACCAGATGGGCCGCCCAGCTCTCTCGGGACTAGGCAGGTGCGGTTGAGTTAATTTTTCCGCATTACAAAGAAAGATGACCCAGCCGGCCCTTGGACTCTCATCTCTTCCCCAAATCTCCCAACCAAAACCGTGGTAACGTTATCAGAGGACACAGAGACTAGGCATGTCTGCGTGTCTATCTTACATACACACACGTGCGATGATTGTCTTTTTAATGTGCTAGATCTCATCCCCGACAGCAGGAGAGGATTGGCAAAGCTTTCTGCAGCAGAACATGCAATGGCGCGGTCCTTACCAGTGACTTAGAAGAGATGCAGGGCGAACCAACTCAGTTAATTGCCTTCAGTAAAATAACATGATTACGAAGTTAGTTCTGTACCAGAGGGGTAATTAACTTCGATCCACGCCGTCATTTGAAAACTAGGTTTATTTCTAGGTGTGCTGTAAATGGCATGCAGATATATGCATATGTATACGCAGACACATGCATCGTCTACACGTCCACGGAACAGACTAATTAGCAGCGGCTCTGGCAGCTGTGGCAGGAGGTGAGCTGAGACAGGAGCCGAGTTTGAGTTACGACTCTGAGGGAGTCACAGGGACTCGAGCTCCGGGCAGGGGAAAGGGCAGGAGGAGAAGTGATACTCGCAGTGTCTCAGTTACTTTCCGGATCAAGATCAGACTCTGCCCTCCGTGTTCACAGCGGACCTTGATTTAATGTCATACAATTAAGGCACGCGGTGAATGCCAAGAGCGGAGCCTACGGCTGCACCTGAAGGACACCAGAGCGTCTTAGGATAAGAAAGCGGAAAAGGCACTTGCAAGGGGACGCTGAGGGGTGGTAGAACGAACCCATCCTTTGCCACAAACTGATTCCAGAACCAGCCTAGTGTTCCGAAAGCAAAAGGGTCATGGTTTTCACTAAGAGCCTCGGAAATCCGCAGGCAAATCCCCAGGGGGATTTTAAGGGCGCTTCAGTGACAGCTGTCAGGAGAGCAGTAGCTCCCGTCTGTGCAAATATTCTACAGAGCTGAGGCGTTTAGAAAGCAGTGGTTCTTTCGAGAGCAGGTAATGTGATTGTTTGCAATCCTGGGCCAAGATGCGGAAACAAAACAGAAGTGAGAGGATGCTAACATTAAATGCCGCCCTCTCCACCTTGCACACGAAACCTCCAATAGCTCAGCTCCTTCGAGAAGCTCCGAACACCCGTCCCCGGCCCCCACCTGTCCCCTTTCTCTTCCCATTCTCGAGTTGGCCTTGCCTGGCTTAAAACAAAACCAAACGACAAAAAACCAAGACGATTTCCTTGTTTCAGTGTAGCTGCAATGGTCAAATCAGTCAAAAGAGTAGGACAGGGGGGAAAGGCCAGGCCACAAACTTTAGAAGGACTGGGCAGATTAATTTATTTGGAAGCCAAAGAGCTGGACTTTGTTAAGGTGATAATAGTTCCGCACCACGGCCTTGGAGCCAAAGACAAACTCAGCTGAGAAAGCGAGGCTTGATAGATGTCTTTGTTCTGCCTTGGCCTGTAGGGGGTGGGAACAAAGGAGAGGGGCTGAGGCAGGACTCGGAGAAGCAGCCGCACCCTCGGCTCCCGGCGCTGTCCGCGGTGCTGACCGCGTCCCTCTTCTCTATGCAATTTTACCAAAAAGCGATAGGACCCTCCTGCCACCACCCCAAAGAATAACTGGATATTAGGTAGCTTGCGAAAGAAAATGTAAAAGCAGGGAGATGCCGTAAACCGTGAAACCTAATAGTTTACCGAAATAGACCGCTCTCGCTCTCCCCACCCTGGCTTTTACCCTTCTGTCTTCACTTATACAGATGCGCTTAATCTATGTACATTGGGAAACAATTTCCACTAGATCCCTAATTTCCATTTAGTTAGGCTGAAAACCGAATCTAGGACCTGAAAGAAGGAGAATGAGGAAAATGAAGGCTTATTTTCTTCTTCCTCTTAAGTCTTTTTCCTTAACATACAAAACGTACGGTCTTCAGCTCCGCACCTTAACGGTGCTGGTGTGCTCGCCAAAGGGATTAGCGACGGACTCAAGCGTGGGCCTCGAGACTGACCAGGAAGGCATGGGATGGGGACTGACTAGGTGAGACCAAGCAGGAGCCCACCCAGCCTGCCGCCTCTGGCCAGGCTCGAAGCAGGGCGGCCTTCCTAAGCGGGTCCAGAGAGCCGAGCCCCGCAGACCGCTTTGGTGCGCCGAACATGCTGCGCGCTTTCCGGCCTGGGGGAGGCACTGCAGAGCCAGGAGGCCTGAAATCCGCACTGCGGAAAGAAACCGCACAGCATCCTCCTCCTTCTAGATCCGGCAGATGGAAAAAGGCAGGGTGTTTACTGAATCCCAGGAAAAGAAGATTCGCTTTAGAGCCGAGGGTCGTCGGGGTCAGTATTAATACATTCAATAAATCTTTTAATCCCTCAGCATATTTCATCGTCCTAGCCTACATATTGACAGCACTAAATGTAAATAATAAAAATTTAAGTGCTCTAACTAAATAATGGATCAAAGAGGCTAGAGAGAGAGGAAGAAACGGAAAATTAACCAATTTGTAGCCAGCCTCGGCTCTCAAAAAAAAAAAATTGTTGCGCGTTTCCTTGCATTTGCTTATAAATTCACAAACGTAAACGATGTTAAAATTAGGACTAGATAAAAAAAATCCAGACCAGGCAATGGAGGCAGCAACACCGATTTCGATCCAGATACAGAAATGGACTGTAAATGGGTCATGATTTCATCAGAGTCGTTCTTTTACACCGGAATGGTGTAGATGTATGAAATGATTCAGAAAACATCGCGGCAGAGCGCAGTATACTCAGTGGGAGGTGTCCTCGCCCCCTCCCTCAGGGTAGATTTTATTTGCCCTCTGATTTTAGAACTCCGAGAGTTTGGTCTTTCATATCCATTGATGACTTAGGTTTATATTTTATTTTATACAATTTGGGAAGGAGTAGGTTAAAATACATTAGGGAAAAAAGGGCTACTCGAATGGTAAAAGGAAAGGGTTGGGGAATATTCCTTTTGTGCCAGTTAAGATCAGTCAATGGACACTGAAGTGGGTTTAAAGCATTACACGTTATCGTGGAAGCCTTGATTTCCTTCCAGTATTCATGCAACTGAGCTGATCTCCTGCGTCCGCATTCCCTCGGATATTTCACTGAACAACAAGGGTCCAAGGCTGCAAAATGTTTCTGCCTGAGTTGTGTTATAATTCATATTACATAACTGGGACACACAATCTCCCTCACCCTAATCCTTTCTTTTAAGGACGGTCTAAACTCGTCTGCAGGAAGCTTAATCTGTTTAAAAATTACTTTCTAAATAGAAGTGAAGTACGTGATATGAAAGAGAGAAGGTAAAATACCACTTAGATAAGGGAACACACAATTTAGTAATCTGGTTGCCGTGATTAAATCTAGAGTGGTTATCGATCCGTAATATTTCTAGATTTTTAAAGACTATTTATTTTCTAGTTCTCTTAAAAATAAACATCCGCTTTAATGTCCATTGCCAATTTCCCTGCTCTGAAATTCTATGCTCAGCATTTTGCACTAAAACAATCCCTGCTTCGCAATTGGAGAATTTCGGCGCGTCGTGTGGTGGGGCCCTTTGACAATCGCAACTTTCATTCAGTGGTCTCAAATTACAGCTTCTCGGAATAATTTAGGAACAGCTTGACCCTTTGAGATACTCAACGACAACCCTCCAGGGAAATAGTGTGTTTCCGTCCTGGGAACAAGATGCTAGCGCAGTGCGCCAGAAGGTATCCGTTGTCAACAGTGCCAGAGCGCCCTCTGCTGCCCGAAAGAGGCAGGACATCAGTTACAAAAGCCAGATGGCACTGAGTCGCAACAAGCGGTGAAAATATTAAGCTCTTATCAACATTTAATCTGTGAAATTTAAAAGCTCTCATCATATTGTACTTTTGAAGGGGCCACCTGATTTTGATTTTGAGAACTCCCTGGATAATTTCCTTCATTCTGGAGGGTAGTAAAAAGTCAATGTTTTGAAGTTTTCTGTCTGTTAATGTATTTCTGCAGTTATATTTCCACATCCTTTCTTTCTCAAATTTTATATGGAAATATAAAATTGCAAATCGAATTAGAAACCTTTGTGGTGAATAAGTGATTAAAGGAGACTTTTCCTGGTTTCTCCAATAACTAAGATCTAATAAAGGAAAAAATAATTAAAGATATCAAGCACAGGCTGTTTAATTTTTTTAAGATAAACTTAAAAATTAAGGACTGAGATACATAATTGTTTTCCTGTTTTGAAAATTAAGCCAGATTTTTCTCAGGCTTTTACTTTCAGAATAAGAGAGTTCTGTTTGACGAAGAGGTTGAAACTTTTCCTTTGCACTAATATGTACACTCTTTCTACCCTTGAAATCTTTGTAATGAATTTATAAGAATACTTAGCTGGCAGAGACTTATTCATAAAAGAACCCATTCTGAGCAGAAATCATCAGATATGGTCCCAGCATAGGTAATTCATCAGTGTTACTTGCATTAAAAATTAGTTTTTCAGTATGGAAAATCTCTTCTCAAATTAAATGGAGATTTTTTTTTAAGTTAAAAATTCTTTAAAATTTTTATGTAATATAGGTGTATATTGACTAAAATAAATGTACAGCTGTATTAATTCAATATTGTGAATTTCGAAATTATAGCACACACACACATTTTTGCCATAAAGACTATTGTTGAATCTATCGACACTAATGTAATAAAATGTTTCTATTAATTATGTAGTTATTAAATAAATATTGTAAAAATAAAGTTCTGTTTATTTATGGTATCAGAATGAAATAGCTATCTAATATCACTTATTTAATTCTAATTTTTAAATGAAAATCCTTACAAGAATATTAAACTATAAGGTTGCTGAGAACATTAGGCTAAATGTTTAAAATTATATGATTACATAATTAACTACAACAGAAAAAAAGTCTTGATTAAATGTTAAACTAAGTTAAATATTTGTCCAAATATGTAAAATTTCACATTACTGTGGGTACATTTGTCTTCTGAAAGCTACTTCTGCAAAGAATGCATACGGCATTATAATTGAGGTATAAAAATTGTTAGAATTTTTGTTTTCTTTCTAAGCATTCTTTTTAAAAATTAAAATACTAATTGTCTTTTTGCTTAATTTACATTTCTTTCTAAATAAATTCATATTTTACCCAGGAGAGAATAAACACAGTGACATAATTTTTCTATATTCCTGATAGTTTTTGTAAGTTTAAAACCAACTTCTAGAAGTAAATAAATGCATGATACATAACAAAACGTTTTTTTCTTTTAAAAATCATTTCCTCTATTCTTTAAAAGAAAAATGGAAGAGAATTAACTAAAAGAGCTTGTCCAATGTCCAAGAGATGCTACCCAAGATGAAGGGCATGCACCAATATTTGTCATTCAGATTTGTATATAATTTGGATTTTAACCTCTTTATTGTATATTTGTACAAGGGTAACATATTGTAACTGAAACACTCCTCCTAACTTCCTCTGGCTATTTAGAATCCATGGAAACATTCACTTCTAAAGGAGTAATATGCATCTAAACAATAATTTTATAGAATGCACTAATACAATAAAAGCAACTAATTACTGATACTTATAAGGATTAAACACATCAATAATTGTACTCTCCTTTACGCCCACTCTTAGTGAAATTAATATAGAATTTAATACTTGTTGACCACAAAATAAAAGCCCTAATCCGAGACTTCAAATTAGAAAGAATAGGCTTTAACACACCCAGTATTTTTTATCCAGTATTCAGAGTCAGCTGTCACTGCAATTTCCATCAGCCACCATTAAGTAACTGGTACAATCTAGTAGAAATATGACTGAATAGGAATTGAAAATATAGTGCTTTATGATAGAATAAAATTGGAACGTCAAGAAATTGCAATTGATTATCCTTTAGAAGATCTGGAGTTACCAAGTGCAGGGAAAATATTTACACTGAAGAACAAATACCCAGGAAAGTAAAAAAAAATCAATTATTGGAAGCAGAAGATACTACCAAGGCAAAATGGGGTGAAATGGAAAGAAATTAAGTCTTTGAGGTGCATATGAAGCAAGAACTAAGAAGATAGTTGACTTCAATTCTGTTTTTAGTGTTTCAGTAGAAGATATTTATGTAGAAAATTCTTAAGGAATTACCAGATGTTATCTCAAAGAGTGTTTCTTCATTGGAATGTGCTACAATTTTGCTCTTGTTGTGTTAAAGAAAGACAGAGAAAAGACTGGGAATGAAATTAACAAAATATTTCTTCATTATTCAACTCATATCCCATGGACTGAAAGGTAGGATTGTGTTTTTCCTTTCCTAGTTGTAGGTCAAACTTTTAAAATTATAATAATAGAACTATTATAATATAGCATATGTTGGGCAAACTATCTTCCTTTTGTCAATTTGTTTAAATACAAAACGGTGATAGGTGAAGAAGAAACCTGGCTTAGCAATTTGTTCCCTGCTGATTTCAGTGTTCTAAGCAGTAGTCACAATATATTTAGACAGACAGGATACTTAATTGGGGCCTTTGCAGGAGTTCCCAGTGGGTGATGTTAGCGTGAGAAGTGAGTCCCAGGCTGATATGCTAAATGCTAAAAACCTTGGCCAAGGTCAATTCAAAGGTTATGAAGTTTGGGCTGCTATGAGAACGTCAAGTGGAGAAAGACGTTCTTTTGCCCAGAGCTGTGTAGCATCAATTTTCCAGATCAGAGGGACTTGCCCCTTCTCTGATGTCTTGGCCTGACTTGACTCTCTCAGTTCCCAGAACTAGGCTACAGTAGTTGTTCATTTTAATTGTTCTGACAAGATCAGGTAATCAAAGAGATCGGCGACAAGCACTCCATGAATACATTCTTTAATAAACGATTTTTACCAACTGGATATACTTAAAGGGATTCTGAGTCTGTGAAAGGATTATTTTTACTTAAGTTTTCAATTCAGAAAGCACAGAAATGCCCAGTAAGCACCAGGCAGTGTGTTAGATTGGAGAACAAGTGCTGTGGTGAGAGTGTATATACATACATATGGACAGAGAGAAAAGCTAGTAATGATGAATATCTATATTAGAGATTATGGTTACATTTAAAATATAGTTGTATAAAAAATAAAATCAACATTAGCTGTGACCTGGACCCATCTCTCCCACAATTATCTCTTTACTATCAGCTAACTGACAGGGTAAAACCCCATGGTACAACAAAGCTATTAATAAACGTTTAAAAAATTGGCTGGTTCTTTCAAACTATCCTTTCCGTACCCCTGCTGTTGTTATTGCAATAACTTTCTGCAGTAATTAACATTTTCTAAATCCATGAATGTCCTTTCGATGAATAAAGTTTTTCTACATTATCTTTCCACTTCTCTCTTCCTGCTTCCTCTTATCTGAATTGAATAACAGAACTCAGCAAAGTAAGTTTTTAGACCAATAACATTGAACATAGCCTTCAGTCATAGACATAAACTTATACCACAGAATAAGATATATAAAAAGACTTGAACTAATTTTTACTTTAACCTCTCCTTCTTGTCATGGTAAACACCCCAAATCTCCTGGATTTCCAATGATAAAAACATATTTGTTTATTCATTTCATTGCTGTTTGAATGCTTCCTAGGTGCCAGGCCCTGTTCTATGTGTTGAGTTATTCAACAGTGAATGAAAGAAACGTGATATATCTTTACGAAGCTTATAGTCTTATCCAGAAGCTTTCCCAAAGTTAAATTTTCTACTCCCATAAACTAACTTACTTTCTATAATTTAAGTCATTTTATCTTTAAATCCTATTCCAACAATTAGCATTTTCTTCATGATAAAAGCAGATTTGTGTATTACTTTTCTAGGAAAAAGAAGCCCAATACAATTACATTTTTGTTATTCCCACTTCTCTCCACCATTGGTAACAATGAATGCCTTTACTATCCCATTGCCAATTTGGAGATCAACTGAGCAAAATATTATTAATATAAGCTGATTTAATGTTGATGATTAACTATTAACTTCCATCTGACTTGTGGTTTACTACTCATGCATGACCTTTGTGTTCACTGATTATATTTATTCGCAGTTTGTCACAGACTTTGACTTCCCGTGTCAAGTGACTTCCCATTTTAGCTACATACGTGTGTACCCAAACTCTGTAATTTGGTCCTTATCCCTCATTTACATATGTTTCCGATAAGCTGTAGCTTTGTTCCTGTTCATTTTTTCCTTCTTCTGTTTGTTTTTTGCTTTCTTTCCTTTATTTTAATGAGCTATTTCTTCAATCATCAAGATTCTTTTCAATTTATATGCTGTTTTCCTACAGGGGTTATGAATGTCACTAACCATATCTAATTTAATTATTAAAGTGGGCATCATAATCAGACCAACTTCTTCATGACCTCATGATTTCAAATGTTTAAAATAAACATCAGATCAACTAATCATTCAAAAGTCTACTCCAAAATACTCCCAAAGATATAATTTTGAAACTCTTCTTTAATCCATATCGTTAGCTGTGAAGTTTTTAGATTTATGGCTCCAGGAAAAATGATCATGATTATCTCTCCAGTGTTTTGCTCACAACTGTTGGCTATCATCTTGACCAAGTCTTTGAAGATGGAGAGATGTTTGTCAGACATTTGAAGACAGTAACAGATGTCACATGTACCAAAAGGTCAAAGATCTGTTCCTATAAGTTCTGATTACTCAATTCATCAAAGAATCTGAGTGTAGGAATTTTCCAGCTTTGGGATGTAGTTGTCATAATACGGTACACCATGTAAATAGTTAATTTGCTGACATTGGAATTTGGAGACCGATGTTTTAGGCTGAACTCTGACTTTAATTGGTTGGGTAATTTGGATTTCTTTCTTTCTTTTACTGGATTTCCAAATTATGTGTACTTGAACGGTGACTCTCCATAATATGAAGTAAAAAATACCCTGGGAGCTACTTTAAAAATTTAGGTTTTTAGGTCCCATCCTCGGAGATTCAGTTTCAGCAGGCAGGTCTGAGACACATTTAAACAAGCACCACAGCTGGTTCTAGTACGATTGGTCTACATTTTGAGAAACTCTGGACCAGTTCTCCAAGCACCTCTGTAGCTCTAAACTTTCTGGCTATGAATTCAAGAAAATTAATAGTTCTAAGATAGTGAAGCTGATCACTAGATAAGCAGACCCAGAAAGAATTGATACTTGGGGGAAATCTTAGCTATGACATGGAGAGTAAGTTTGCCTTCTTTGAGAAGCAAATGCCAAGATGCAATTAAATGTACCATGTCTTTATTAGGGAAAATGCCTGTGTGATAGAAAATAGGGGGCAGCAAGTCTCAAGTTGGGTGAGCTGTCAGACTGCAATGCAGGTCTGATCTCCAATAAAAAAAGAAAAACGGAAGGTGGGCTGCAGTGTCTTAGAGTAAGGTGCAGTCTAAGGAAGGTTTAGCAAGGTCATCAGGAAGTCACTGAGCCAGTTGGCTGTCAGAGGAGTCCAGGTCTTCCAAGAACGCCTGCTCTAGAATCCTTACCATAGTTAGCCAGAGGCTGGAGCTGTCTGCTGGTCTCTGAACAAAATGATGGATTTTAGAGCAGGGGAGCTGGGTCCCTTGGTCAATTACACTCCCTGTAGTTGGAGGAGTGTGAGGTATATTCTCACAGCTGCCACAGAGAGGCAAATCATTGTTAAGAAAAATAACTGTTAATCAAAAATCATTGTTAATAAAAATGAGTCAGTTGCCAGGAAAATTAACTCTTACAGAGATTTATCTACCGTACCATTAAAGAAAATCCATATTTGATATGAACAGGATCAACAATCAAAGATGAGGGTGGGGCTTCCCTGGTGGCGCAGTGGTGAAAAGTCCGCCTGCCGATGCAGGGGATGCAGGTTCGTGCCCCAGTCCGGGAAGATCCCACATGCCGCGGAGCGGCTGGGCCCGTGAGCCATGGCCGCTGAGCCTGCGCGTCCGGAGCCTGTGCTCCGCAACGGGAGAGGTCACAACAGTGAGAGGCCCGCGTACCGCAAAAAAAAAAAAAAAAAAAAAAAGATGAGGGTGATTCAAGAGGTATAGAATAATTACCTTGCACCTATAATGTATTAAATAGAAGGGGCTATATTACGCTATGATAATGAATAACCCCCAAATCTCACTGGTTTAACGCAACAAAGGTTGGTATCTTGCTCATACTACAAGCCCAGTATAGGTTGGCAGAAGAACTCTGCCCATATTTTTGTCCCAAGAAGTCCAGCTGATGGAGGCTTCACTATCTAAAGATGGTGTCATTTCAAGCACATGACCTCCTCCAACAATATTTTAGGGAAACAGGTGGCTGGAGATTCAAGTACAGAAAGATGTTTTGACCCAAAAGTTATAGACATCACTTCCATTCATATTTTATCGTCTAGAACTGGTCACATGGCCATGCAGAGCATTGAAATTGTCCATGTATCTGGAAGTTGAGGATAACAGATATTGGTGAATAGTAACGCTTACCAAAATGAGACTTCCTGCAAACGCTATCACTTGTATATTGTGGCTGACTACCTCGTCTCTAATAGTCCTGGAATTCAAGAATCTCGTGTGGCTGAAATAGAAGCTGTGTTTAGATTTTTTGTGTTTTTGCATTTTGCAAGGCGGCTAGGTGCGGTGGAGAGGGCTTACACAGGGAGTCAAGTAACCTTTCAGTGTAAAAATAGGGTCTTTCTCTGAAATGCTGTGTGATTTTGGATATTCATCTTACCTTTCTGGGCCCTTGTTTTCTCATTTGCAAAACAAAAGGATGGAATTAAATAACTTAGATATATTCCAGAATTCAATTCATTCTAATAACAGCAACCTTAATAGCGATGGAGATGTGATATAGGCTAATCCGTGTGCAATAAACTGCCAAGGAAAGTTCTTCCTTTTTACTCGACATGTAGGAAATCAGGAGTGTTGCTCTGAGACAGGACACTGAGGGTCATCAGTTTTTCTCAAGGTATTTAGGGGCATCTTGTGAATAAAGGGCTCCGTGGGATACCAAGCAGCATGTGCCCAGCACTCACGCCTTGCAGCCCCACCCTCTGGATGGATAATTCCGAGACACATTCTGCACAGCTCCCCACATGATTCCAGCAGTCTCAAGCCCACAACACAGCCAACTCACAAATCACTCTCGGATGGCTTTTTTCTCCTTCCCTGTTGCAGTCCCCTTATCTGCCCCCATCCCACTGCATTCCCTGGCTTTACTCTCACAATAAACGACCTGCCTGTGAAAGCTCTTGCCTTAGTCAGTGCTTTCTGTCTCAGGGCGCTAATACAGCAGAGCGGTCTCAGCCAGAGAAGAGCGTATAGGAGCAAAGATGGCAAGGGCCTTAAATGCTTTTACAGCCAGCCCTGATCCAGGGCGCGACTCCTCTGTCGAGTCAGTTTCCACTTTTTGAAAGTTAGAAAGGACTTTTCATAGGAATATCTGGACCTTCTGCAGCGATAGCACAGGCGAAGCAAGAAGCTAGTTTCATGAGAATGTGGAGATTCTGGTACAGGCAGAAGTCTCCAACGAAGGACTCCCACAAACTCTAAAACACTGATCCCGTTTTCCACCTCCGGAAAGTAGGGGGGCGGAAAACACTGAAAGGCCTCCAGGTCTCTGCAGTTCAGTGATGCAATTCTACCCTTTTCATGTGTGAAGCTGATAACTAATAATGTGCATCAGTGAGAGAAAGAATAAAACACCTCCTAAAACATACAGACATCTCTAAGCTCCAATGTGAGTAACTAGAGAATTAAGTCATAGTCCTGAGGTATAGCATATATGGGCTTCACAAGCAAGCAGAGACACCGCCCAACAGGAAGGTTGAGGCCTTCTCGGTCCCTGTTCTCTCCACCCGATCATCCTCAGACAGAAACTGGTTACAGGCTGCTGCTGTGCCAGGACTTCAGGAGACAGTATTTGGGCTACACTGAGAGTATCCAGGCTACACCGAGGAATAAGAAAAAGTAAAGCACATTCAGATGGCACACAAAGGGACGCATCACCCACAAAAGGCTGAGAGAGAGGAGGGTACCCGACAGTGATCCCAAGTCATTAGCCTCCATTTACTTAGATATGCATCAAACCTGATAAATGATTTTTGATCTATCGGGGGAGACAGCCTTTAACAATGCATTTATTTAATGCAGTGGGAATATGTTCTTAATAAATGAGACTATAATCAGCAGATTCAGCATGAATTGAATATTGTTGGAATGGTATGTGTCCTTCTTTAGCATTTGATTTACACCTAATTATAAAGCACGGTCTCAATGCTATACAATGTAATGCATAATAAAATATCTACATAGAGCAAATTTTACAGTGTGCTTCTTGCTTCCGTAGAAGGTTCTATCAGCCTTCGTTAAGAGAGCTAGTACACAATCATTTCCTATTGAAATAGCCGTATTTTATTTAAAATTGTCAGCCATTACTCAGAGATAGTTAACACATTATGCAGCATCTGAACCCAGAAGGAGCTGTGGATTCTTCAGAAGGCGGCTCAAGGTCTGTTGCATGTGAGTTTGTCAATATACTCTCATGCACACACAGCAACAGCTAAAAAACCCCACAGCCAAGTACTATTTTATTGTTTTTTTTTTTTTCCTGAGAGTAGTAATTGATAGTCCAGAAATAAAGAGGTAGTTAATTTCATTTATTTTTTAATTATTTTTATTTTTTAATTATTTTTATTTAATTATTTTATAGTTGATGGACAATATTATATGTTACAGGTGTACAATATAGTGATTCACAATTTTTAAAGGTTATACTCCATTTATAGTTATTATAAAATATTGGCTATATTCCCTGTGTTGTACAATACATCCTTGTAGCTTCTTTATACATAATAACATGTACCTTAGTCCCCTAGCCCTTATTGCCCCTCCCCGCCTTCCCTCTCCCCACTGGTAACTACTAGTTTTTACTAGTAGTTCTACATCTGTGACTCTGCTTATTTTTTGTTATATTCACTAGTTTGTTGTATTTTTTAGATTCCATACATAAGTGATATCATATAGCATTTGTCTTTCTCTGTCTGACTTATTTCACTTAGCATAATACCTTTCAAGTCCATCCACGTTGCTGCAAATGGCAAAATATGATCCTTTGTTATGGCTGAGTAGTATTCCATTATATATATACATCTGCTTTATCCATTCATCCCTGATGGACACTTAGGTTGCGTCCACATTTTGGTAATTATAAATAATGCTGCTATGAACATTGGTGTGCATGTATCTTTTTGAATTAGTGTTCTAGTGTTTTTGGATGTACACCCAGGAGTGGAATTGCTGGGTCATATGGTAGTTCTATTTTTACTTTTTGAGAAATTCCCATACTGTTTTCCACAATAGCTGCACCAATTTACATTCCCATCAACAGTGTAGGAGGGCTCCCTGTTCTCCATATCCTCACAAATGTTTGTCATTTATGTTCTTTTTGATGATAGCCATTGTGACAGATGTGAGGTGATATCTTATTGTGGTTTTGGTTTGCATTTCCCTGATGATTAGTGATGTTGCATATCTGTTCATGTGCCTGTTGGCCATCTGCATTTCCTCTTTGGAAAAATATCTACTCAGGTTTTCGTCCATGTTTTAATTGGGTTGTTTGGTTTGTTTTTTTTTTATGTTGAGTTGTATTAGCTGTTTATATATGTTGGATATTGACCCCTTATAAGCCATATCATCTGCAAGTATTTTCTACCATTCAGTAGGTCGTGTTTTCTTTTTGTCAGTGATTTCCTTTGCTGTGCAAAAGCTTTTAAGTTTAATTAGGTCCCTTTTTTTCTTCTTTTTTTGCTTTTATTTCTTTTGCTTTAGGAGAGAGATCCAAAAAAATATAGTTATGATTTACGTCAAAGAGTGTTCTGCCTATGTTTTCCTCTAGGAGTTTTATGGTTTCCATTCTTACATTTAGGTCTTTAATTCATTTTGAGTTTATTTCTGTATATGGTGTTAAAGAATGTTCTAATTTCATTCTTTTACAAGTAGTTATCCAGTTTTCCCAGCACCACTTATTAAAGAGACTGTCTTTTCTCCATTGTATATTCTTGTCTCCTTTGTAGTAGATTAATTGACCATAAGTGTGGGTTTATTTTTGGGCTCTCTATTTGGTCCCAATGATTTACATGTCTGTTTTTTTTTTTTTTTTAACTATTTTAATTTTTTTTTTGAGGTACGCAGGCCTCTCACTGTTGTGGCCTCTCCCGTTGTGGAGCACAGGCTCCGGACGTGCAGGCTCAGCAACCACGGCTCACGGGCCCAGCCGCTCCGCGGCATGTGGGATCTTCCCAGACCGGGGCACGAACCCGCGTCCCCTGCATCGGCAGGCGGACTCTCAACCACTGCGCCACCAGGGAAGCCCTACATGTCTGTTTTTGAGCCAGTACCATACTGGTTAGATTACTGTAGCTTTGCAGTACAGTCTGAAGTCAGGGAGTGTGAGTTCTCCAGCTTTGTTTGTCTTTCTCAAGATTGCTTTGGCTATTTGGGGTCTTCTGTGTTTCCATCTAAATTAAACATTTTTTCTGTTCTAGTTCTGTGAAAAATGCCATTGGTATTTTGATAGGAATCTCATTGAATCTGTAGAGTGTCTTGGGTAGCATGATCAGTTTAACAATATTAATTCTTCCAATCCAAGAACACGGTATGTCTTTCCATCTGTTTGTGTCATCTTCAATTTCTTTCATCAGTGTCTTCTAGTTTTCCAAGTATAGGTCTTTTACCTCCTTAAGTAGGTTTATTCCTAAGTCTTTTATTATTTTTGATATGATGATAAATGGAATTGTTTCCTTAATTTCTCTTTTTGATAGTTTTCTGTTAGTGTATAGAAATGCAACAGATTTCTGTACATTAATTTTATATCCTGCAGCTTTAATGAACTCATTGATGAGCTCTAGTAGTCTTCTGCTGGCATCTTTAGGTTTTTCTATGTATAGTATCATGTCATCTGCAGAAAGTGGCAGTTTTACTACTTCCTTTCCAATTTGGATTCCTTTTATTTCTTTTTTCTTGTATGATTGCTGTGGCTAGGACATACAATACTATGTTGAATAAAAGTGGTGAAAGTGGGCATCCTTGTCTTGTTCCTGATCTTAGAGGAAAAGTATTCAGTTTTTCACTGTTAATTATGATGTTAGCTGTGGGTTTGTCATATATGGCCTTTACTATGTTGAAGTATGTCCCCTCCATGCATTAGAAATATACAATCTCCCAAGACTGAACCAGGAAGAAATAGAAAATATGAACAGACAAATTACCAGTAATGAAATTGAATCAGTAATTTTAAAATTCCCAACAAACAAAAGTCTAGGACCAGATGGCTTCACAGGTGAATTCTTTCAAACATTTAGAGAAGAGTTAACACCTATACTTCTTAAACTATTCCAAAAAATTGCAGAGGAAGGAATGCTTCTGAACTCATTCTATGAGTCCAGCATCTCCCTAATACCAAAACCAGACACAAATATCACACAAAAAAGAAAATTACAGGCCAATGTCACTGATGAACATAGAAACAAAAATCCTCAACAAAATATTAGCAAACTGAATCCAACAGTACATTAAAAGGATCATGCACCATGATCAAGTGGGATTTAACCCAGGGATGCAAGGATTTTTCAATATTTGCATATCAATCAACGTGATACACCACATTAACAGACTGAAGAATAAAAACTATATGATCATCTCAATAGATGCAGAAAAAGCTTTTGACAAAATTCAATATCCATGCTAAAAAAAAAAGAAAACTCTCTGGAAAGCGGACATAGAGGGAACATACCTATTTTATTGTTTTGTTTTTTCAAACAATCCTTCTTACTATTCATTTTCCTACTTCTACTAAGATATGAGAAAACTGAAGGAGAATATGATCCAAATCCATTAACATATTTAACTCAATTATACATGGTAATTAGCTCAATTACCAGGAAACTAGCTTCCACGTGACCAATAAATGTATATTCGAGGACACTTTCTCCTTGAATTGTCCCAGGGTCTAAACCATGTGGGTATGAGCATATTATCTCTCAGACTGAAAATAATTCATACTAATCACTACTATATGTTTCACAGATCAATCAATAATGGTATAATGTAGTTATCAATAAACTGTGTCCTCTAACAAGCATAGTTTTTAAACTCTACAAAGTAGCAAAATCCATTAACAGTTTTCAACCCTGCTGTTCCGAATACTCAGACCTCAGCAGTGTGTCCATCAGACAGAGACTAAAGATGCTAGAAATTCTATAGTTGTCAGGGTTGCCTTAAGTGCTAACCTGAGTACAGTTCACTTGAGTCCTTTTTAATCACAATAACATTAACCTTCAATTGTCTAGCACTTAATCGTTTCCACAGCATTTTCACACATGTGGCTTACAAGCCTCACAGCTGTGCTGCGAGGAAAGTATCATTCTCTCATTGTCCAAAGTAGGAAATAGACATGGTAAGAAGCCTAAGGACAGGACGGTGGCAGAGTTGGAACTAGAGCTCACTGTCTTCTGATGCAAAATCCACTGCTCTTTTGTCCCCCTGTACCAAGCCAACCTGGAGTTTCTCACTGGCGTGCATCCAGGCTGCACACGAACCTCTACTCGCCAACGAATATCAAGAAGCATATTGGTAACTGTCCTTGTGTCTTGGCTTGTGTCCTTGTGTCTTGGCTTGTGTGCTTGTGAGGCAAGATATTACCCTTAGCTCTGACCAAGTGCTAAATCCTATATTTAATATGGAAAGTAATCTCCATAAGAACTTCTCAAAAATATAATTGAGTTCCCTTGGAGCACAATTATATTTTAGAAAATTCTCTGAATATTTCTCCCAACAGAATATTAATGAGCAGCACAAGAATGCCTTTCAGCCATAGGCATAGATTTTCTTTGCTCTTTTAAGGATCAGTGTTGGGTTATAGGAAATTGAGATGGAGTGAAAGAGAGACTCAGAAACCTTCAGGGAGTAGGTACATACACTCTTCATTGTAGAGCCATCAGACAGCAGCAGAATAAACACCTCTACCACTGTCTGTCAATAGTCATACTCTTTATCACTGATAATCACTCTTACAGGAAGCTCACAACTTAACCCATGACTCACTAGTCTTTGCTTCAGACTGCTACTTCTACAAACAGCAAATAAAAATTTACGTACACTGGGCTCTCTATCACACAGTCACGTTTAGAGAATAATAATGGGCTTGCTATGTGTGGGACTTGGTATATTTTTAAACATAGACTATAACGCAGAGCCGTCCTTCCCAGTTCATTCCAAACTAGCCTCTCCAAAGCATCTCCACTGACTTTGGTATTGGATTTTTTCTCTGTCTACCTGGAGTGATTTTCTTCTCTCCTCTCTGCCTACCTATGTACCACCATCAACACCCTGACCAAATTTCATTTCTTCAGTGCTGCACTTCCCAGACTACATAATTAACTTTATTTTCAGAACTACAGATTTTAGGTCTAGTAAAATGGATTCTGGCACTTGTGCGTTTGTAAATGTGTGTACCTACAGCAGTGCCAAGCACAATTCTTTATACATTGTGGGCACTCGCTGAATCCTTTCAAAGACTGACAGTGAATTAATGAGTGTAGGTAATTCTCAGTCTCTCTTTTACTTGCGGTTAAATCTGAAGTGAGAATAAATATCTATTACTACTACTACTACCACTACTATTATCTAAAAACAGTTACTTCAGGATCCAAGAATTTCATTGACTACTCCTGCCAACAACTGGGAAATAATATTACATCTCTCCCATCTTACATTTACTTTCTTTTTTTTTTTTGGCCGCAACTCCCGACTTGTAGGATCTCAGTTTCCCAACCAGGGACTGAACCTGCGCCTTCGGCAGTGAAAGCGTGGAGTCCTAACCACTGGACCATCAGGGAATTCTCCCATCTACTTTCCAAAGGGAGCCCACGAAGTACTTGCTAAGGAGGTTCTCACACTACAGCTCACATGCATATCCACAGAGAATGAAAGGAGATCATGTGTTTAAAGCATGTAGCACAGTCCCCGGGGTATGATGAATCCTACATACATGTTGATTTCTTGCTCCACTCTCCCTCCTTCCTCCTTTTCCCTCACATTCCTTCCCTAGCCTTTCCCTTCCTATTCCACAGATAGATTATTCTTCTGCTCTCTTCCCCTACCCTGTATCCCACTCCAGTAGGGTAACGCTGCGCCCTGGAAGGGGACAGAGTAGGGAGGATTGTGGAAAGATTGCCTAGGAGCCCTGCCATGATTGTTTCACTCACATGGCACTGTGGTCTGGGTTTGATAAAAGCACGGAGAATGCTTTACAAAAAGCCTGCTGCTAGCAACTGCCACAAGGTTGAGGCTCTCAAGACTTCCACATGAAAAGGAAATAGAGGTTCTATATTTATCTCCTTTATCCTCCCAATAACGGCATTCAAAACCAAAGAAGCCAGTGTGAAGATATTAAGTTTTGAGTACAGTTAGACACAAAGCTTCAACAATGATATCGAAAGGGAAAGAGAGAAAATGCCATTTCCAGAGGCAGAATGAGATATAAAAGACTCAGAAAGTGGAGCAGAGATTAAAGCATCCATGATGCACAGTGGACAAATGTTCTGACATCCTACAAAAGGAACAAAATTAAAAGTTTAATGTGGCTTGAGATCTGATTCAAATATGCAGGTGAAGTCAAAATCCTCAATAGACACAGAAAATCACGGAGTCTCAAAGTGACTGAATTCATGATTCTGCAGGTGATATTTGTCTCTAGATTATTCAGATGAAATTAGAAAATACGGGGTTAAGTCCTTATGCTGGGCATGAAGGAAATGTTTCTTTGCTCTATACACTACTACTGAATGACCCTAGAGTAGCTAATATTTATTGAGTGTCAACTGAGTGGCAGTGCATTCTTTCAACATTTTACATATATTCATATATTTATTCACATCAGTAACTCTAAGAGGTATATAGAGTTATTTTTTTTTTCTATTTTATTAGGAAACTGAGGCTTAGAGAGTTTACTTAACTGGTCTAAGATCACACGTCTTGTACATGGTGGGGCTGGGATTTAAACTCAGGCATCTAGTTAGTCACAAAATATTAGACTTGATGGACAACATTAGCTTTTATTTTTCCTTGACTTTGCTTCATCTTTCACTTGAGCATGGACTGAAATCATTTTATGAATAAGGCAGTGTTTTTCTTCTCCATTTCCTTGTCTATCTGGGATTTTTTAAAAAACATTTTATCTCCTTTGTAAAGATTTGTGGCATTATAATTATTTGTTTGTATATGTGTATATGTCTCTCTCCCCCTAGGTTGGGAGTACCACCAGTAGCTTATACAGATTTGACTCTAAAATACTTATCGAATGAATATAGGATCAGAATAACTAGGTGGTATTTCTACATACCTAATCCCATTTAAAAAAAAAACTGTACTCATATTTAAAGTTGCCATAGTTGCTGCAATTCTCAAAACTATTTTTATCTAGTCTCTCAGTCTCTCAAAGACAAGATCTGACTTAATGTGCTAGCATATGTCTACATCCTTCTACCTCTTACTAGGAATGGGCAGATGATTTGCCCAGTGTAGGTGGAGACGAAGCAATAACAGCGTCCAAACTATCCCTGCTACATGCTGTCTGTGGTGGGACATCATCCTGAGTGCTCTAGGGTGGCCATACAGCACCCTCGTACCTCTCCTCCCAAGGCTTGAGGATTGGGACTGAAGGATGGAGATAAAATTGTAAAGATGATAGAAATGTTATCTTATACTTTTTGGGTCCTCTGGGATCAATCTTTAGCGGTGTTAAAGAAATATTGATAACTCATGGTCAGAGAAAACGTGTGGTGAATTGCAAATGTGCCAAAATTATCATCACTTGAAGACCCTCACACAACACAGATGGTGTTTTTTTTTTACGTTTTGGAATTTATTTTCTCCATACTCCCTGCTCCTTCACAATGTGGTGAGCAGGGGAACAAAACGCAAGAGTTTATAATACATGTTCTATTTTTATTTACATAAAAAAATCCTTTAAATCTTACTATGCTTCAATTATCTGCAGACAGCATTTTTAAAACTCTCATGCACACTATGAGTTACCATTGCTAATGTATCAAGTTGATGAAGTTTGCAAAGTCTTACAGCAAAAACATTGTCAAGGATGTTAAGAGAAATGTTAATTCACAATCTAGGGAATATAAATGGTTACAACCACTGCAAAGAACACTTTGTCAATTTCTAACAGTAAAGAGGCAAATACCTGAGACCAGTTTGAGACATATGCCCTATTCTCTTACATGTGCATGAGGAAATATGTACAAGAATGTTCATAGGGCACTGTTTGTGCTAGAAAAAAGTTAGAAATTACCTAAATGTCCATAAGCAGAAGCATGAATAAGTAAATTGTGGACTATTCATATAAGACTGAAACTATAGCTACACATACTAACACTCATGAATCTCAAAAACATAATACTGTGTGAAAAGCAAGTTACAGAAGAGTACATACAGTACTTACATGGATGTGTACCTTGTGAAACTATATGATAGTGTTTATGAATACACTTATATGTAGTAAAGTATAAATAAATCTGCGGGAATGACAGAAAACAATCCTGGAGTGTGAGCATCTTTGGTGAGGAAAGGAAAGAATGTATAACCCAAAAAGGGCACAAACACATTCTACTGACTATGCTTTTTATTTAAACCAGGTGGCAGGTACACTGGTGTTCACTGTATTAACTTTCTGTATCTTTTTGGATACCCTAAATAAACACTTCTAAAGGTATAAGCTGCTGCTACTAAGAGAGTCCCCAACATTAAAATACCAACCAAAGATAATATCTAAGTTTTTTAAATGAACACAAA
Source organism: Aethalodelphis obliquidens (assembly GCF_003676395.1). Taxonomy (NCBI): domain Eukaryota; kingdom Metazoa; phylum Chordata; class Mammalia; order Artiodactyla; family Delphinidae; genus Aethalodelphis; species Aethalodelphis obliquidens. The sequence continues at coordinate 11,432,639 of NW_020837977.1, read as the reverse complement.
GAGCATGGCTTATTATAGAGGGAAAAAAGAACTCAATAAAGGACTATGGAATAAATGTTGTAACAAGCAATATATTCAACCAGAAGTTGAATTTTAAATTGGGATCCAGAAAATGCCCTTGACAATATTGTGAGAAAATTGTAGGCCACCTGCATGCAATTTTTGAGACAGCCGTTTTTTGACTCTAGAGGTTCTGATACAATGGCAACTTAAAATTTGGGAGGAACTCACAAAGAGAATCATGAAACCAAATTGTGTAGAGACGCATAAAAGCACTCCTCCCTCGCTTGAAAACTAGCTCTAGTTCATTTTAGTCTGCTCGACCTCAGTATGTATTGTGGCAGAAAAGTAGCTCAGAGTCTTACTTTGCTTTTTGTTTTTATCCTTTATTCAAAATAAGTCTTTCGTCCAAGGCTAACTGGAGAAGTATTTTTCTAATGTGGGTGCAAGGAGAATGCTTAAGCTCTTGTCCTCCTGAATACAAGTCGGCATTGAGTAAGAGCTTACACTCTATTAGAAATCTGAGGCATGTTAGATTTTAGTATTCATTTAGACTTAAACTCTTGTCATCTTCCTGATGAGCTGCACTTATAGGAATTCTATGAAAGACTGGAAATGAGCTTTCAACTAACTTTATTATTTAATATCTTCTTAACAATGTCTTCTTAGGCCAGGAGTCCACAATGAACGCCTACATTAGAGTAGATAAATCTCGTGTTACACTGCCTTTGGCGCTCCATCCTCCAGATTAGGAAATAGAGATAGAGCACGATCACATTCTTTCTCTCAGTGAGGGCTTACTTCTTTTGGTAGTGTGGTAAAGCATTTTAATCGAAATAGAAATTTGTGCAATATTTATAGACCATTTAGCCCTGGAATAGTCTTGAAATCCTCTGAGCAATATTTTCTAAATTGAACAAGTATGGGACTTGAATGAGTCCAGCAACCAGACCAATAAATCCTGATTTTTTTCAACAGAGATGTGGAAATCCATCTTCTCACCATTCTCCAGGCCTTCAATATTCAACCTAATCATCTAGTAATGTCTCATGTGTCTCTCCTACTTCACATGTCATCCGTCTCTAGTCAACGTTCTCCCATAGCCTCTGCAGTGTCTTCTCTCCAGTTCCCCCTGCCTAGGGGAGAGTGCTTGAGACATTTCTAGGTCGTACCAGTCCATAAAGAATTTCTGGGAAAAAATGTCATTGGAAACTACAAACCGGGTTTATCATCTGAAACATAAAGTATATTGATCAATTAAAATTAAATCACGGGCTTCCCTGGTGGCGCAGTGGTTGAGAGTCCGCCTGCCAATGCAGGGGACACGGATTCGTGCCCCGGTCCGGGAAGATCCCACATGCCGCGGAGCGGCTGCGCCCGTGAGCCATGGCCGCTGGGCCTGTGAGTCCGGAGCCTGTGCTCCGCAACGGGAGAGGCCACAACAGTGAGAGGCCCGCGTACCACAAAAAAAAAAAAAAAGAAAAGAAAAAAGATCACTGTTTAATTAAAGAAAACCAGACATCTCAAGTTAATGACTTTCGTGCTTTTCTATGTGTGGGAAGATGCAAGAGTCTGGGCTCACTGAAATCATCCCTTTGATATGCACCTTAGCCATCTAGGGCCAGTGTCCTATTCTTTTCCATCCTGAGTCCCCTCAGGGCTCACCGTAGGGGGGCAGCTGTAGTGGCTTGATGGCTGCAACATCCTTTGTTTACCGATATGGCAAATAACACTTTTCATTCACAATACAATAAATGCACCCACTTTAAGTGTACTGCTAAATGCGTTTTCACAAATATATACACCTGCGTACCCACTACCATAATCAAAACGTAGAACATTTCCATCATCCTCCAAAAGTTCCCTTGTGCTTTATTCCAGTCAATTTCTGCCCCCGCCCAGGTCTTAGGCAACCACTGATCTGCTATCTGATACTACACACTAGAGTTATATTTCTATAGTTAATAACAGAGTTCTACTTTTTGCCCTAAAATAATTTGTTTCTTCCAAATTGCTCTTATTTTATTTTTTCTTCAGTGGGTATATTTTGTCCTCTGACTTTTGTGCAGAGGCTTTTCAGAACTAAAAGACCATCTGTGGTGGTCTGCTCTCTGTCACGAGGGGGGGTTAGAAAGGTACCTGGAATGTCTGAGCACATGGGGCTTGTTGAGTTTGGGGTTAAGAACCGTGTGATCAGTGTGGGCTGCTTTGGGGAAACCTCCTGATTTGAGATCTTTAGGTCCCTTTCTTGGGCTGGTGGCCAGAGAAGAGTTTTTCAATCTCCCACATACATGAAAGGCTGCTAGTGTCATGGAAGCTGAGTGGAGCAAAAGGGTTGGGCTCGGGGGTCCTCAGCATTTTATTCAATATACATAGAGTCAATTTCTTTATTTTTGGTAGGACATGCAAGCCCTGAAGTCTCAAGTGCACAGAGCTTCGTTGTCTCCATAGAATCAACTTGCAAACATGCTGAGACAGGACAGGCGGTTTCTCAGCGGCTTGGTGTGGGGATTCCAGGTGTCTACTGCTCTTTCACCCAGTCTTTCTTAGTTAAGCCTCTCCTTTCATCATGTCTAGATACCGAACTGAACGAGTCTTCTGAGAATTCTAATTTGAGTACAACTTAGTCTGGTCCTCAGTTTTCTCTACTGTCAGCTTAAGACTCAGCTTTCTGGGCTCTGCTGAGTCAGTTACCACTTGTCTTTCTATGTTCTAGCTCCCTGTAGTTTGTTGTTATTGCTGTCTCTCCTGTTTTTCTCATTCTTATGGGTTTAAGCCATTTCAGAAATCCCTTAACTTTATTGCTAAAGATGTTTAGAGAGAGTAAAATGAGGTACATGTGCTCAATCTATCATCTTAATCCCAAAACTTCCCACTCTAAGATATGTCATACTTTACTACATGAAAAAGAACCAGTGTGCAGATTAATCAAATATGTAAACTCTAACAGAATAAGGATTTACCTTCTTTCAATGGTGAAAGTAATTTAGGCAATAGAAAATTTTCATACAATTGTATATTACCCCTATGCTACTTTCCTAATAGAGTCATGCATTAGGTACAATTTCGGGGAATCCTATATTCATTATATTGCTAAACCACTATTATGATTAGAGGGATAATTATAAAAAAAAATCTTAAGGTATGAATTAGGTAAGAACTCCCAGTTACGATTTTAAGATAATGAAGTTTGTCTTCTGATGTTATTACTTTTAGATAAAAAAATTACTACTTTATTTAGAATTTACATTTATTTATATAGCAATGATCTCAGACTAAAAGCATCAGTTTCATTGAATTAAAGCATGGGTGAAGATATCTGAAGCAGCAGTGGGAATAGATGTTTGGAATTCTGCTTCCATGCAAGATGACTGGTATACTTATGGTGAAAGCTGTTTATCAAGGACGAAGACCCTACACGCAATATGAGAGTAACGACCTTGCCTTAACAATTACCACTGGACCCGATGGGAATGCACTCTCCCAGAAAGGAAGGTTGAGAATGTTCACTGGGTACCAAAAAAAAAAAAACAACACTGAAAAACAAAAAACCAACAAAGGCTATTTTGAGTGTAGCTAGGGGGCGGGGCTCGGATTGTCAGATAAAATACAGGATACCCAGTTCAATTTCAATTTCAGATAAACAATGAATAATGTTTTTAGTTTATACCTCAAATATTGCATGGGACAGAATTCACTAAAAAATTATTTCTTATTCATCTGAAATTGAAATTGAACTGGGGCATCCTGTATCTTTATTTGCTAAATCTGGCAACAGAGCTCGTAGCCCTTTATCTAGAATCAGAGTCTTTAATAAAGTTGAGGTCAAAGAAATAAAAATGTTAAAAGCCCCGAGAAAAGAAACTTAGATCTGAAGGCAGCCAACACAGTGACCAGGGAGCACTGTATCAGGAGTGTAAGAGAGAATAATACCTTCCGTAGGGCGGATTCGGAGAGCTTCATGCTCTTCATGGAAGGCAGAGAAGACCCCCTAAGGTCCCCTTAAGCAGATGGAAGGGATTTAAAGGAATGGGAGTTTTTGGAAGGGGCAGGAGGTGACTGTGTCTTTGCCATTAACAACAGCTTCATTGTGCTCCTGGGCCAGTGAGACCCGGAGATCTGAAGTTAAACTTCAGTGTAACGAGCACAGAAACATGTTTATTCTAGGGCATTCTAAATTTAGAGAAGTCAGCAAAAGAGATGCCAAAAGGGCATTAGATTAAAGTTAAATTATTATGTTTTAATAACACCTTTTTTGGTAGGACAGGACCATTTCTAAGCATCTTTATTTTTCCCCCGCCTCCTGCCCTAACATCTACTAGCGTCTATAAGTAAGGATTTAATATGGATTTGCAGAACAGATTATTTTATGTATTCATTTAAAAATTTTCTTTACTGCTTCTTTTTGGGAGCCCACGTGACCAGAGTTTCCTGCCCCTTGAGAACTCTTCTTCATGCTGTTTATTCTCATTCGATAACACACACCTTTGGGAAGACAGAGAATGTCCTAAAATCAGAGAGCTACAGGAATCCCCAAATTGCCTGGCCATTTCCCTTCCTCCAAACAGGGGCCCAGTCACACCATCCTGGAGAGTTTGTTGTCTGCCCTGAGTTTAAAGATTTCCAGGGAAGGAAATCATAGAACACCCCTCTGTGGGAGTAAGAAAGGGATTCTTTTTCCATTCTTTTCAGACTTTGGTTAACCTAGGAATGAAACTCTGATTTCAGTTTATTTAAAAAGAGTGATTCTTTTCAAGAAGAAGCAGTCACCAAGCTGAAACATGGCTGCTTCTTCCTTGCCTGAGTGGCCTGGGTATCGGGCTTTCCAAGCTTTGATTCACAGTTCTCCACCAGCTGACAGAATTGTCTAAGGGCCTCAGTTTCCTTCCTCCCGTGGTTCTGTATAACTGCCTCTTGGACATTCTGTGAGGAGCATTCTCTCAATCAGTGATGGAGATAAAGAGAATAAATGCATCATAACTTTATCTATTGCCTAACAGTATTTTCATTGGTCAAAGTAAATATATATAGATATATGCATCTTAAACTAAGTACAGTAGATTCCTTCCCAACACTTTCTCTATCTTGTCATTGGACATTTTAATTTAAAGCTGTGGATTTTCCATGCTTTATCTTGAGCTAAATAGCTCCAGCTTCGGAATGGTTTCCCATTAAATTACGAGATATCATGTGCAGTAATTGACACTATATTTATCTGTAAGTTACCTAGGGATTTTTCTTGGAAGGAATAACCTTACAAGTGGAGGAGAAAAACACACCTGGAGGTCAGCAATCAGTTGGGCTTTTGCCTTTTAAGTCCTGGCCCAGCCCTTGGTCTAACAACAGGTCTTCTCTTGGGGGTTGTTCTCTCTCTATCTTTTTCTATGTAAAAAGAAAGCCCCAATAATTTCAATCATCTCCAAGATGTCCTTCACAGCTTGGTACTCACTATGCCTCTGAGCCTTTATTCTTCTTTTATCAAAAGTAAGGCATGGGACTTCGCTGGCGGTCCAGTGGTCAGGATTCCCTGCTCTCAATGCAGGGGGTACCGGTTTCATCCCTCGTCGGGGAACTAAGATCCTGCGTGCCGCACAGCGTGGCCAAAATAAATAAATAAATACAAATAAAAATACTTCCAAAAGTAAGGTGTAAAGAGAACTATGTTCTCTTGGCCTCAGCCCTTATTTTATTATTCTGGGTCATTCAGCAAGCGGTCCACAAATCATCCACATGCCCAGCGACACTTCAGTGAAGCCAGTCATTCTCATCTGGGGGCAATTTTACCCACCAGGAGCCATTTGGTAACGTCTGGAAACAGTTTTCTATTACTGTGACAGAGGGAAGGAGTGTTATAATTGGAATTAATGGATAGAGGCCAGGGATGCTACTAAACATCCTACAGTGCAGGAGACTGGGACCTCGCTTCCTACCTAGCAACAGAGCAGTATCCAACCCAAATGTCGATCGAGTCGCCCTTGAGAAGCCCCGAAATAAATCACGGAGGGGGATAACGTGGCCTGTCTTCCTCATCCTTCTCAGGTGAACCTTCTTCTTTCTATTTCCATGTTCCTTCCTCCAACTCAGTGAGTCCTCAGTTTCTCCAGCTGCAGTAAACTTTGAGCCCCTAGTACAACTCCCAGCACAGAGGCAAGTCCTCAAGGAACCGTGGTCTCTTCTCCGCCCTTTGCCAACTAACCTCGTTTAAGGTAGGTCCAGTCGAATTTGCAAAGCCCAGCAGAGAAGACATCTGTGCCCTCATCATCTTTGCCTGGCATCCTTTCTGTTGCTATAACAGGAAGCCACTGGGCAGAGTTTGGGAATTTATGACTTGAAAAATAATCAATACGATCAGAAGAGCAGAAAAGAAAGCTGTATGACACAGTACTTCCTGACCACTTTTCAGGATGCTCTCTCAATGCCAAACACCATATTCCTGGTGCTTATGTAATGCTGAATAGATTGAATACAGTGGCTGGGGGTTAGTTTCATCTCACTATCACTCTTATGTTCCTCTGGTACATAAAATTATAGGGGGTACTGCTCATACACTCAACATTCAACTCAAATTAACAAGAACAAAGACAAGACCTTGCATTGAGACACCTCTATCAGCGAAGCTGTTCTCAGTTAAGTGGAAATCAGGACTGGGCCCTCCAGGATAGAGGGCTTTTCAAGGAAAAGGAGGCAGAGTATTCAACACACAGGCTGTTGGGACCTAGCCAGTTCATATTCCTCTTTTTAAAAGATGCCTCTAGAGATTCCCTGGTGGCGCAGTGGTTAAGAATCCACCTGCCAATGCAGGGGATGTGGGTTCGAGCCCTGGTCCAGGAAGATCCCACATGCTGCGGAGCAACTAAGCCCGTGCGCCACAACTACTGAGCCTGTGCTCTGGAGCCTGTGAGCCACAACTACTGAAGCCCGCGCACCTAGAGCCTGTGCTCCACAACAAGAGAAGCCACCACAATGAGAAGCCCGCACACCACAACGAAGAGTAGTACCTGCTCACTGCAACTAGAGAAAGGCCGCACACAGAAACAAAGACCCAACACAGCCAAAAATAAATAAAATAAAATAAATTAATTAAAAAGAAAAGATGCCTCTAGGAAATTCCCTGGAGGTCCAGTGGTTAGGACTCTGCGCTCTCACTGCTGAGGGCCCAAGCTCAATGCCTGGTTGGGGGGAAATTAGATCCCACAAGCTGCGTGGCATGGCCCAAAAAAATAAATTAAAAACAAAAAAGGATGCTTCTAACTCACAACAAGTAAAAGTTTACTTGGACATTATAAATAATAATCAGAGCTAATAGTTATTATTCTCTTAGTATGTGACAAGTGCTTTATCGGAATTCATTCAATTTAACATTTACCAAACAATTACAATGAGTTAGGTATGGGGATGGGTGCTGGAAGTTTGCAGTCATGTAAAATTATCAGCAGTCAAGTTAAACACAATTATATGTGTCAAATAACACATAATGTAGAGTGCAGTTCTGGTATTAACTGGATTACTGGTGGCACTTTTAGCCAAGGGAGCCTCGTGTAGTTTTCTTGTTTCAGTATTCGTTAAGATGTGTGTTCTCCAATATACTACTACTGGTCATATGTGGCTATTCAAATTTAAATTAATTCAGAAAAATTCTAAGTTTAATTTCTCAGTTACATAGCCACTTATAAATTATCCCATAGCTACACGTGGCTAGTGGCAATTGTATTGGACAGTGCAAATAGAGAACTTTTCCAACTTTGCAGAAAGTTCTGCTGGACAGCACTCAGTCTAAGATCCTCATAGTCAAGCTTCCTTAGCTCTGAATCATTCCCTTTTATGCAGCACATTGGCCTTTTTCCCGTTCTGGTTCCCAGCAGACTAATGAACTCCTGGTAGCCAAATTAGATTACAAATTGCATAGAGTTCTGAATTGATCGACAATATTCTCAAAACCTGATCTTTACTGAAGTTTTCTCCTCAACTGTAAAGAACCCATCAAATGGAAATTTACTGCTGTGGTCATTTCTGTTCTGTTTAATATCACGCAAATCTGTACCACATAAAAAATGCTGGAATATAGCTCTATTCCAATAGAAGAGCATTGTATAACATGTTCGTACACTTTTACACAAAACACCTGAATGAATTCCTGTCACCAGAGTGGAATGGTTTATATAAATCTCCCTGGCTTTGGAAGGAAAATTTGGATGTTCTTACTTGAACAGTACCTCAAAACTCTCCACATTGTTCAAAGTCCGTTTCCCTTATGTTGTTTCCTATCTCATACTAAAGCTAAGACATCTCCCAACTCTGTTCTCTTCTATTCATCTCTAGTTTCCTACCTTAAATGAGCATCCTCTATCCTGAACTGTTACTGGAACCTCCTACCTGGTCTCTGCCCCCCTTGAAATCCACTCTTTAGACAGGGTGAACTTTTTTTTTGTTTTTTTGCGGTATGCGGGCCTCTCACTGTTGTGGCCTCTCCTGTTGCAGAGCACAGGCTCCGGACGCACAGGCTCAGCGGCCATGGCTCACGGGCCCAGCCGCTCCGCGGCATGTGGGATCTTCCCGGACCAGGGCACGAACCCATGTCCCCCGCATCGGCAGGCAGACTCTCAACCACTGCGCCACCAGGGAAGCCCATCTTACTTATCTTTTAAAGCCATTGTTCCTCAAAGTTCTGCTGTTTCAGATTCTCTCTCTCCCTTGGTACCCTTTTAGTGAAAATTAGGAACCATTTTCCAAGAATAAAAATTCACAAACACACGCACAACAACTGCATGTAATTTCAAGGGGTTTACAGACATCCTGAAATCCCCAGTGTTCATATTTTATATGTGAATAATTCCCAAATATGTACCTTCATCCCAGACTTGTCTGAGATTCATCCCAGTAGATCCAACTGGTTACTAGGTTATCTCCACGCAGATGTTTCCCAGACACTTTAAATTATCAAGAGCAAAACTGAACTAATCACTTTCACTCTCAAACCTGCTGCTCTAGCCACATCCCTATGTAAGTAAATGTAAACACAATTCATCCAGTCCTAGTCTAGCCAAAATTTGACATTTATCTCTGAGTCCTTCCTTCCCTTTACCATCTCATTTAAACAATTGTCACGTTCTGTTCACTTTGCTTTTTTTTTTTTTTTAATTTTGTTTTTTTGGGATTTTTTAAGATTTTATTTTTGGCCACGTTGGGTCTTCGTTACTGTGCGCGGGCTTTCTCTAGTTGAGGTGAGCGGGGGCTGCTCTTTGTTGCAGTGCGCGGGCTCCTCATTGCGGGGGCTTCTCTTGTTGCACAGCACGGGCTCTAGGCGCATGGGCTTCAGTAGTTGTGGTGCTTGGGCTCAGTAGTTGGGGCTCGCAGGCTTAGTTGCTCTGCAGCATGTGGGATCTTCCCAGACCAGGGGTCAAACCTGTGTCCCCTGCACTGGCAGGCAGATTCTTATCCACTGCGCCACCAGGGAAGTACCGTTTTGCCTTTTCAGTGTATCTTCCATCCCTCCACTCCTCAACATCTCCATGGCCCAAATATGAGCACAGAGCACTGTTATCCTCTGCATGGACCACCGCAGCATGCTACCCATTGGTCTTGTTATTGCTTATTTGCCTGTCGTCTATTCTTTGTACTTTAGGACAAAGCCTTCCTTCATAAAGCAACCATATCGGGCTTCCCTGGTGGTGCAGTGGTTGGGAGTCCGCCTGCTGATGCAGGGGACACAGGTTCATGCCCCGGTCCAGGAAGATCCCACATGCCGCGGAGCGGCTGGGCCCATGAGCGTCCGGAGCCTGTGCTCCGCAACGGCAGAGGCCGCAACAGTGAGAGGCCCGCGTACTGCCAAAAAAAAAAAAAGAAAAGCAACCATATCAATCCCAAGGCATCCTACTGTCCTTGGAATAAATTCAAAATTCATCAGTTTTTTTTACGCCCTCCCACGTTCCTAAGAAACCCACTATGCTGTACCACACTGACTGCTTTTCAGTAATTTGATGTGTCTTGGTCTGTCCTCCCCTAGCCCATTCTACATATTGTTTGCTCTCCCTTGAACTCTACTCTTTTTTTTTTTTTTTAAACTATTTCAGTCATCTGACTGCCTTCTACTTTTCTTTCAGGTGTCTACTCTGTATACCTTCCTCAGAGAGGCCTGCTATAAGCTCCGGCCTAGATCAGCCATAGCAGCCTTGATTTCCCCTAACTTACGCTATGTGTAAATTACTTTCAAGACTTTATTTTTTAGAGCAGTTTTAGGTTTACAACAAAATTGAGAGGAAGGTATAAGATTTCCCACATATTCCCTGTCCTCACATATGCACAGCTTCCCCCCGTTATCAATATCATTCACCGGAATGATACATTTTTTACCAAGGATGAACCTATGTTGACACATCATAATCATCTGAAGTCCATAGTTTACCTTAGGGTTCACTCTTGGTGTTGCACATTCTATGGGTTTGCACAAGGACTTAATGACTTATATCCATTACTGTAACATACAGCTCATTTTTCCTGCCCTAGAAACTTCTGTGCTCTGCCTATTTATCTCCCCTAGCCCGGCAACCACTGATCTTTTTATTATCTCCATACTTTTGCCTTCTCCAGAATGTCATATAATTTGAATCATATAGTATGTAGTATTTTCAGATTGGCTTCTGTCACTCAGTAATTTGCATTTAAGTTTCCTCCATGTTTTTTCATGGCTCGGTAGCTCATTTCTTTTCAGTGTTAAATAATATTCCATCGTCTGGATGTATGATAGCTTATTTATCCATTTATCTACTGAAGAACGTCTTAGTTGCTTCCAAGTTTGGGCATTTATGGATAAAGCTGCTATGAACATCCATGGGCAGGTACCTGTGTGGACATAAATTTTCACATCCTTCGGGTCAATGCCAAGGAGTGTGGTGCTGAGTCATATGGTAAAAGTCTGTCTAGTTCTGTAAGAAACCATCAGGTTGTGTGCAGTTTGCGTTCCCACCAGCAGTGGGTGAGAATTCCTGTTGCTCCACATCCCTGTCAGCATCTGGTGGTGTCGGGGTTCCAGATTTTCGCCATTCAGAAAGGTGTGTGCTGGTGCGTCCTTGCTGTTTTAACTGGCATCTCCCTGATACGGAACACCTTTTCATGTGTTTATTTGCCATCTGTATCTCTTCTTTAGTGAGGTGTATGTTCAGGTGTCTTGACCGTTTTTTAAATTGTGTTGTTCATTGTCTTAGTTTTGAATTTTAAGAGTTCTTGGTATATTTTGGATACCAGTCTTTTGTCAGATGCGTCTTTTGCAAATATGTTCTCTCAGTCTGTGGTTTGTCTTCTCATTTTCTTGATATTGTCTTTCGCAGAGCAGAAATTTTTAACTTAATGAACTCCAGCTTATCGATTATTTCTTTCATGGAGTTGTTTCTAAAAAGGTATCACCATACCCAAGTTTTCTCTCATGCTATCTTCTAAGAGTTTATAGTTTTGCATTTCACTTTTCGATTTATGATCCATTTTGAGTTGTTTTTGCAAAGCGTATAAGGTCTGTGTCTAGATTCACTTTTTTTTCAAGTGGAAGTCCAGTGGTTCAAGCACTATTTTTTTAAAAAACATTTATCTATTTGGTTGTGCTCGGTCTTAGTTGCAGCAGGCGGGCTCCTTAGTTGCGGCTCACAGGCTCCTTAGTTGCGGCTCACTGGCTCCTTAGTTGTGGCATGCGAACTCTAGTTGCAGCACACAAACTCTTAGTTGCATGCAGCACTACTTGTTGAAGAGATGATCTTTGCTCCACTGTATTTCCTGTTCTTCTTTGTCAAAGATCAACTAACTGTAGTCATGAGGGTATATTTCTGGGCTCTCTCTTCTGTTCCATGTAAATTACATTTTACACTGTTTCCCACTAGACCCTCAGCCCTGTGAGGAGAGAGCTATGTCTCTCTTATTCACTGCTCTGTTCTCATCGCTCAGAATAGTACCTAGAGATAGTAGGTACTTGTGAAATATGTGTTGAACTGTTGACCAATGTGCTAGATTGTGTATTCTAATACAGAATCTAAGTTCTATGAGAATCAAGACAAAATAAAATATCAGACTGGGGGAGGCAGAGCAGGTGTCATGAGGAGGTGAGTCTTGAAGAAACGTCTGACTTTGCATTGGTGGAGGGGAGAGATGAGGTATCCAGGTGGGGGAAGAGCTCAAGCAAAAGCAAAAGGCAAAGAGGAAAGGCTGAGCATGGCCTTACGAGGATATCAGACTGACAGAATCGAAGTGCTCAGGAAGGAGACTGGTGGGAAACACTGTTGAAGTATATCCTCTGGGGTGAGTGACTGAGTAACCTCACCTGTGGACACGGTTCCCTAAGATAAGAGAGAAATCTGAGATGACAATTCCAGGAAATCTTGGGGACATGGGAAGTCATTCATGAATATGGAAAGGTTTGTCCTTATATAGATTTCTAGAAGTAACTAATTCTAGCCTAGGGCTCTTAGATGAATCAGATCCCTTTGGTCCACAGTGAGCAAAGTTTGTATGGAAATAGAGGGGTCATGGTGTGTGCACGTGGTGTGCTCATGGTGTGTGCACACTGTGCTGTCATCTGAATGTGCATGTCAACACGGCCGACCCAGTTCAGTTCCTCCCCGCAGTCAGCCAGAGGACTGCAGAGGGGGGTAAACGTCAAGCAGTCTCCAGGATTGAGGAACCACTTTAGGAAGAAGAGGAAGACTGAGTTACTTGACAAATTCAATACACGAGAACATTTTTGGGCTTGAATTATTTTGGCAACTCATATCAGCTACTTTTTCAGTGATGATAGAGTCTTTACAGCTAGAGATTCAGCTAATCATTTATAAATTGTCCCAAAGCAATAAAAACTACCTACACATAAATATTAAAACTGGAAATATTTTGTTTTAAAATATATGCCTATAATTACAACACATTCAGGCAGCAATATTCTCCTTCTGTTTATTGGCTACTCTTAAAAATTAAAACATCTGAGTGATGATAATGGTAACTCTTGCCAGGGGTTGGCAGTGCAGATTTTAGCAAAAGGATTTTTCCCTCACCACCTTAGCGGCTGCTGCCATCTAGCGACCAACCCAACTGACAAACAAAGATGGGTTGAGAAAACATACTCGGAAGAGTCTGACACAATCTTTTCCTTAATATCTCTAATTAATAACACCACAGAGAAGGAAACTGCATGTGCATAATATTTATGCTGTAATTTGAAAGTTATCATAGGGAAGAAATAGAAAAAATTACTAACGTGTTTCACCGGTAACACCCTTCAAGGTAAAAGTGATCACATTGAGATTAAATAACAATTTATAAAGCAAATAAGCAAAGATTCTGGAACCATCCTTCTACCAAAGATTAAACATAGAAATAACGACAAATTGTTTAAAATGCTCGTTTCTCTGAGAATATTACATAAAATAAAGTTCTAGTGTACGTTTAAACTGAGGGAATGGAATAGAAACCCATGCCTTATCTGGAACACAAAATATTTCATCGTCATCATCAGGAACTAGAATGGTGAAAATTCCAAATTTGAAACCCCATGACTTTCTTATTTATAAAAATTTAACCCCCTTAGGCTTTACAGTGAGAACACCAGTCTTGTGTATGTAAAGATTGGTCTGAAGAAGTTTCTCTCTCCTTATCTTGCTCCTTTATATTAGTGTTAATTCCAAATCAGCACAGTCTGCCTGGCACAGTTACCACCAAGTGCTACAAAGAACGAGGGTAAAATACAAAAGGTTGCTATTTAGGCACACGTTGGGCTTCTGTGGGGAGAGAAATGCAATAATCTGAAATGGCCCTGGGAGACCCTGAGGCTTCGATGGTAGAACCATCTCCCACAAAGGGCCCACAGCTTAAGATGCCATCTAACCTGTAGCCTATTATAAGGGAACACAAGGTTATTAACGTCCTTGGTTTTAAGTTGCTAGATTGCTTTTGTTGTTATTGTTAAGAAAGGTGCTTAGGACATGGGAGTTTATGATGAGCTTCCTTTAATATGAAAGGATTATGCTCCTACAAGTTTTCCGTACAACAAATGCTTAGAACTGTTTCCCTGGGTAAGTCATTGCCACTTTCCTGTGCTGTTCATTTTATGAGCAATGACACAAGTAGGCCACTGAGTAATGGTTGGAGGCTTCCACAGAAAATAAGGAGCCCCCATGGCACTACCGCCCCCTTCACATTGTTTTTATAAAGATGATTCGTAGTAAAAATCACCTGTGTATTTGTTTACTTATTTAATCAGCGACTGTTACCTTAACTTTTTTTTTTTTTTTTTGTGGTACGCGGGCCTCTCACTGTTGTGGCCTCTCCCGTTGTGGAGCACAGGCTCCGGACGCGCAGGCTCAGCGGCCATGGCTCACGGGCCCAGCCGCTCCGCGGCATGTGGGATCTTCCCGGACCAGGGCACGAACCCGTGTCCCCTGCATCGGCAGGCGGACTCTCAACCACTGCGCCACCAGGGAAGCCCACCTTAACTATTTATTAAACAATTTTCCTTAAATGTTTGTTCACTTATTTAATCAGCAATTATTTCCTTCAATATTTATCAAGCAACTATTGTACGTAGGCTATTATACCCAGAAGGAGGAAATTAAAGTCTTTGTTCTCAAGGCTACCAGTGGGAGAAAACAAGAATAGCATTTACCAATAGAAGGTTAAGTAGAAGAAATATAAATAAGGATTCTAGAATTTCAGAGGCCAAAGAAGTCCCAGCAAGCTAAGAATTCAGGAAAGGAGTGAGGACATTGTACAGCAGTGATATTTAACCTAGGCTTTGAAGACGGATAAGGTTTCAGTGGAGAGAAACGAGAGTCCAGGGCATTCCATCATGGAACTGCAAATACGGAGGACTAATGAGTGGCCAGTTGACCTGAAGCATAAATAAGTCTTGGGCACTAATGGGATATTGGGCTCTAAAGAAAAGGCTTTCTGTGGTCAATGGAGTCAATGAAATTGTGAGTAAGAAAGTGAGTTTGAGACTGCTAGAGCGGTGTTTTAGGAAAGTTAGTAAAGCCACCACGTATGTCTATCTGGCATATGAACAGGATGAAGAGCAGAGGAGAAAGCCTAGAGGTGGGGTAACCAGTAGAGAGGGTACCTTACAGCACTGAATTAGGAATGGAAAAGAGAAAACAGAGGTAAAATGGGTAGAATTTAGTAATCACTTGGGCTCGGGGAAAGAAGAAAAACAGAAGGAGAAAAGGAGAAAGGAAAACAGTTCAAATCAATTTACTTTTTAAGCCTGGGTGACTAGAATTATGTAAAATTAACAGAAAAGAGGTAGGGGAGAGAACTAGCTTGCAAGACAAATATTGTACTGAAAAACAGAGAATATAAACCCAGTTCACATTATCAAAAGTACACACTGTACTGAGACACAGAGGACCTGAGATCTGAAGGAGATCTCTGGATATCGGAGCTCCTTTCCCGGAAAGGCAGAACCCATGACACAGCATCCTTAATAGGGGCAGGGAGATATTGGTTACCTAACTATGTCCATGGATTTGGAGCTCAGTGTATCATCAGGCCAACCATTCCATCTTTGGATACTCTATTATAACATGTTTTCTTCTAGTCAATTAAATCCCACTTTTCTGTGATCTCTTATTTGTTCACCCTAGTTATGTTTAGAACATAACAGAACATTCTTCATTACCAGATATATTCTCTATCATTTCACAACAGTTATGTCCCTCTTTTTCCCCCAAAGTAACAGTTTTCAGTTCCTTCATCTATTTCTCACGCACAGTTATTTACACATAACTTGCTGTTTTGATGATCCCTTTCCAAAAATATTTCAGAATGTGAATTTCCCTCAGAAACACCAGATCTACAATTGAGAAAGTCCACAAGATATAGCTTATGTCTGTCTGACTGCAGAGTCCACGTTCTTAACCTACACCACAGACTTCCTTCTTGAATGGATGATTAAAGATTGAAATCTTCTCCTTAGAAAAGGCCAAAATTATGGATATGAAAAGACACTACTTAAAGCACAGCACTTGACGTAAAAGGGAATTTCCGTAAGCAATACTTTATAGCCAGTTCTGATTGCAGGGCCCTGAGTTCACATACAGAGTTCAAAAAAGCCACCTTTGGGGCTTCCCTGGTGGCGCAGTGGTTGGGAGTCCGCCTGCCGGTGCAGGGGACGCGGGTTCGTGTCCCGGTCCGGGAGGATCGCACATGCCGCGGAGCGGCTAGGCCCGTGAGCCATGGCTGCTGAGCCTGCGCGTCCAGAGCTTGTGCTGCGCAACGGGAGAGGCCACAACAGTGAGAGGCCCGCGTACCGCAAAAAAAAAAAAAAAGCCACCTTTAGAGGCCATCCACAGGTATCCTGATGTCAGAGAAAGAACTCCTATTACTCAAGGTCAAGAAACTTCAGGTAGAGTTTTAGCTCTACCATTATTTAGAAGTGAAGCCTTTGAGTTTCGGTTTCGGTTTTTTCCAAAGTGAGGATAAATATACCCATGCCTCATGACCATTTAAGTATCAAAGTCAAAAGAGAAGAATGTATGACACAAAGTAAACTGAGTGTTCCACAATTTTAACAAGTTAATTGTGCAGATGAGGGAGCTGAGGCAGAGTCAATATCTTACACTAGGCTCCCCAGACTAGACGGGTCTCTGGGCATCGTTAGTAACATGGGCTGTATGCTGGATCCGGCAGAGGGTGTCTCCTCCAGTCACACTGTTGTGAGAGTGAGAATGAAATGAATCCATGCCCACCCCTGTCCTCCCATTGCCAGTCACTAAGGTCTATTGCTTCCACCCCTCCCCCAATATCCTTCTCTAATAGCCCATAATAATTGCCTTCATTCACCTCCTCAACTTCTCTTTGCTGGGCTCACTCGACCACTAAACAGATGGAGTGCCTACCAGGTACCAGGCAGTGTTAGCTGGTGAAAATGTAAAGATGAATAAGATTTGATTCCAGTTTTCCAGGAGTTCACAGTCTTTTTGAAAAGGCAATCATATACCCACCAAGTAACTATTCTCAGAAAGCCAGACAATCCATGTGTGGATGAAGATGTGGAGAAACTGGAACATTTATGCACTGTTGGTGGGACTTAAAATGGCGCAGACATGTTGGAAAATGATTAAACATAGAGCTACCACATGACCCAGCAGATTCTACTTCAAAGTGTGTACTCAAGAGAATTAAAGACATACGTCTGCACAAAAACTTATACATGAATGTTTATGGCAGAAGTACTCACGATAGCCAAAAGGTGGAAACAACCCAAATGCACATCAGTGGATGAACGGATGAACAAAATGGGCCACATCCATACAGTGGAATATTGTTCAGCCATTAAAAGAAAGGAAGTCCTGATACATGCTACAACTTGGATGAATTTTGAGAACATTATACTAAGTGAAAGAAGTCGGTTACAAAAGTCCATATATTATATGATCCCATTCATATGAAAGTCTAGAATAGGGAAATCAATAGAGACAGAAAGTAGATTAGTGGTTGCTTGGGGCTGGGTAGGGACAGGGGTTGAAGAGACAGGAGGGGTTGATCATAGGAAGGGTTAATAACTAAAGGATAAAGCTTTTTAAGGTGATGAAAATGTTCTAAAATTGATTGTGGTGATGGTTGCACATATCTGTGAACATACTAAAAACTGGTGAAATGGTACGCTTTAAATGGGTGAAGGTAAATTATAGCTCAATTAAATTGTATGTAGATTATATCTCAATATAACTGTTTTTTAGAAAAGCAGAGTCAATAAGTGCTGTAAAGGATTTTAACTGCCGCGATAACATGTAGAGTTCATCAAGGACAGCTAGGAAGGAATTCAACCCGGGGATCAGGAAAGACTTTACAGAAAAGTGATGCTACAGCTAAGACTTGAAATATGAGTGGGTGTTTGTTGGTCCCAACTATACTAAGAATCCTCTTCCAATACATTAGCTATCCTACTCCCACAATGACCTGTTCAAAAGTAAATCAGTTAATGCAAGAGAGGGGCACACAGGGGTTTTCTAAGGCACTGCTAATGTTCTATTTCTTTCTGTGGACATACAGTACCTGAGTGCTAGGTTTCTGTATATAGCGATCATATACATTCATTGGAATAGATGATACTCCACAAAATGAAAAAACAACTCACTGTAAAATGAAAAAATGATACACTGCAGATGTCGTGTACCCCTGCACTGTAGATGATACATTGCAAGATGAAAAAAAAAAAAACATCTGCCTAAAATCACTCGGTAGCTACACATCATCAACATAGTGGAGATTCAACCGCTCGGTACAACCCAGCTTTGTTCAGTATTACATCCTCGGCTATTGGCATGGTGCCCGCACGTAGTAAGCCTAGAGTTTTAGGTTATCTCAGAGCCTGGGACTCTGATGTGGGTGCAGGCAGTGTATTTGGGAGGGGATCCCAGGAAGCAAGAGTGAGGGAGGGGCACCCTGGGAGGGAAAGCCAACAGAAGGATGGCTGCCGTAGTAAGGTTGCCACTGCAGGCAATGGGGCTTTAGTTCCCATTTAATGGCTGTTTAATATCTCAGGTTTTCCAGACAAGTAGAGCAGTATTTCTCAAGCTTTGCGGTCTCAAGACCCATCTACCCTCTTAAAAATTATGGAGAACCCCAAAGAGCTTTATGTTAATTTTGCCTATCGAAATCTACCATAGAAAAAGTTGAAACTGGAGTATATTAAAAATATATCATAAAAACACTATATAGCATAACAACATACTTAGCATAAATGACATTTTGATGAAAAATAGCTATATGGAGTGACAAATTTGGCATTGTTCTATATTTTTGCAAATGTCTTTCATGTCTGGCTTCATAGAAGACAGCTGGATTCTCCTATCTGCTTTGGCACATCCATCTGTTGAGATGTTGCTTGGGTTGAAGTGTATGAAGAAAATTCAGCCTCACACAGATGTGTAGTTGGAAAACGAAGGTGTATTTTAATAGCATTTTTAGGTGATTTGAATATTCTTTGAAACTATACCAAAACTCGTTGAAAGGCGGTTTTTTTTTTTAACATCTTTATTGGAGTATAATTGCTTTACAGTGTTGTGTTACTTTCTGCTATATAACAAAATGAATCAGCTATATGCATATGTATATTCCCATAACCCCTCCCTCTTGCGTCTCCCTCCCACCCTCCCTATCCCACCCCTCTAGGTGGTCACAAAGCACCGAGCTGATCTCCCTGTGCTATGCGGCTGCTTCCCACTAGCTATCTGTTTTACATTTGGTAGTGTATATATGTCCATGCCGCTCTCTCACTTCGTCCCAGCTTACCCTTCCCCCTCCCTGTGTCCTCAAGTCCATTCTCTATGTCTGTGTCTTTATCCCTGTCCAAAGGCAGTTTCTTAAAGATTGGCTGCAGTGTGGGATCAGAAACCACTTTAAACATCATGCTTTGGTCATTTGGAAAGTATTGCTTCACTGAGTTATGCAAATTTTCCAAATGTTCACAGATTTTATTATGCAATATCAAAAACTCATGTTTGTTAATACCACCGCCTATCTCATCCGAAAATTCTGTAAGTACTAAGAAGTTGTCACACCCACAGTGGTGAATTCAAGTTTTCAACAATTCTAATTTTCATCTGAAAGTTCAAATTTTACCACTGGCAATAAATACTGTGAGTCATTTTCCTTCAAGGCATAGATTTTATTTCGTTCAGTTTTTTAAGAAACTGCCTGCCAGATGTCCGAGTCTGTATAACCATCGTTTGTCGGTTATTCTTTTTTTTTTTTTTTTTTTTTTTTTTTTGCAGTACGCGGGCCTCTCACCGTCGCGGCCTCTCCCGTTGCGGAGCACAGGCTCCGGACGCGCAGGCTCAGCGGCCATGGCTCACAGGCCCAGCCACTCCGCGGCATGTGGGATCCTCCCGGACTGGGGCACGAACCCGCGTCCCCTGCACCGGCAGGCGGACTCCCAACCACTGCGCCACCAGGGAAGCCCTTGGTTATTCTTTGAAGTAAAAATGGTGTTCCATGTACTCAAAAATTTTGGTTTAATAAAATGAATACTTTTTACTGCTTCTTTAAGGGCATTTTTAAGTAAAACTGATATTTTCTTTTTTTTTACTGACAGTGTGTGAGGTTAAAGAACACAATGGCAAATAAGAAGTACAGTTAGATACCACTCTTTTGATTCACGGAGTTATGCCCACTATTGTTTTTGTGCCATTAGTGCAAATGTCAACCCAGTAAAAAAGGTCCCGTAATATCCTGGCATTATTACGACAGTTGTTTTGGCCTCAGGGAACCCCAGAGTCTCAGGGGCCTCCAGAGATGCACAAGCCATGCTTTAGGAACTGCTGAAGTAGAGTTCTAGTATGCCATAAATCATCTGCATCCTTGAAAAGAATTTCAAGAGTTCATTAGATTAGACATGTTCAAATAGGATCAAAAGCGTGCTCTAACACCACATAATTACCGAGCCCACCCTAGCAGTGCCTTTTCCTCAGCTCTGGCCCATTTCGCTGCACCCCAGACCTGTCAGTTGAGAGCTCTGCTTATTATCTGATGCCTGCAGTGTCCAGCAAGAGGGAGCCAAAACAACAAATGAAAACAATCAGGAAAGAGAAGCAAAAGGTCTTTTGTCATGTGAAACACACAGCTTCATTGTCAATGGGTTCAAGAACCATCGGAGGGCAGTCAAGTTCTTAAACAGCTCAGCCACGTTTAGACATCCTCAGAGAAACTAAAGAAAGGGGACTTCACCCAGGTGTGAGCTCTAATCCATTCCCATGGACCAGATTGCAATGCAGGCAGTAGGAAGGAGAATGATTCTAGGGGAGGGTAAGGTCAAAGGCCAGATTTGAACTTTCTCCTTCTAATGCTTTCCTTGGAGTGTTCTGTGTTTTAAAGAAAAAAGGTCATTCCTTTTAGCAAGGATGGAAAGAGAGGAAAATATTTGATAGCGATTCAAATGCAAAATACCCAAGGACTGCAGTTGACCAGTGCCTGGGCTGATTTTCAAGACTGAATAGGTCATATGCTTGGGAAAGCCATCTGCTGTGTGCCCTAATTTTCCTTCTGACTCATCTCTTACTGGACCATGACTGAACTGAAAGCTTCATCACTAAGGCAAGTGCTAATAATATTCAGACCTGACATATGAATAGTGCCCCACAGTTTACAAATATTATCCTAACATTTGTTAACCACCAAGCTGTACTGGGCATGTGTATATTTATTAGTTCATTTAGTAATCGTAATATTTAACTGTATTGAGCATTAACTAGGTTAGGTTTTGTGCTAAGCATTTTATACACACACACACACACACACACACACACACACACGTATATATAATCTTGTTTAAATATTCCCAACAACCTTACAGGTAGGGCTATTAGTATTTCCACTTAATGATAAGAAATCTGGTCTCAGGGAATTTAAGTAACTTATTCAACATGATGCAATTAGAAAAGGGTCCTCCTGGTTGAAGCTGAGGCTCTTCACCACTAGACTCTCTAGGGAGAACGTGCCCCCAAAGAACAGATTACATTTGAAATGGGCAAGCCTTTGAGAGAAAAGGAAATATGTATTAAGCCACAAGCAAAGGCATTTTTTTTTCTTCATTAGCAATTTTGTTGGGTGGTTACTGTGCTAAAAACTAGGAAAAAGCATGCTTCCTCTTATCAGGCTTGGTGACAAGTTAGGTACCTGGGGAGGGGCCCTGACACCAGGTCTTATTGCTGACATGCAAATGCTGTCTCTGAAAACTACATGGTATCAAGATAATGGGTTTTTGGTCCCAGAGACTTTGTCGATGTAAAGCTAGACCCTTGGGTTTGTCACCCACTCCTTGTTGGCTCCAAATGAACGATGACAGTAGTACTTGCTGCTCCCGGGATGGCCATGGATCTTGGGTCACTGCAGTCACTCACAGATCTTCCCTTGTAGGTAATCGGGGTCCGGTTTTTCAGGCCACAGAGAGCCGCTTCACCTGGTAGAGCATGAGTGCTGGAATGACCAGTTGGCTCAGTTAGTCACAGGGCTGTGCTCATGAGCTGACGGCAGGTTTCAATCCCTGTAGGTGCCAACTGGCTTTACACAGAGAAAAGTCTCTGCCGCCGACTTCATGCTCCCTTCATCGGAGCCTTTCCTGTAGGACAGGCAGTCTTTCCTGGGCACTGGGAGCAGATCACGGAGAAATGAAGGCAGAGGGGATCTCTGTGGAGTTGACGGTCCGGAGGGGCTTGAGGTCTTCCCTGATTTATTCAGACATTAATTATAGCTTAATTAACATTTGTTCAATAAATGAATAATTTTACTCTGTTTCCTCCTAAGGATCTTTATGGCCATGATCTCTGTTCCTGATGAGAAGAGGAAAAGGAAGAGCCTCAGAATTAAAAAGTGTCATTTTCTTCTTAGACCTTAGACAGGCTAGAAGGTAGAACAGGTGATCTCTGTTCCTGATGAGAAGAGGAAAAGGAAGAGCCTCAGAATTAAAAAGTGTCATTTTCTTCTTAGACCTTAGACAGGCTAGAAGGTAGAACAGGATCCATTTTAATGGAGTTAGCAATCAAAAGGTCAAAAAACTCTGAGATTTCTGACACAGACTTCATATATTTTCACTCGGGGATTTCTTTGTTTCAATGAGTTATCGGTAGATAAATTCTTCTAAACGACAGGGAAGTGCTTGATAGCAATTCAAATGAAAGATAATGTAGGGTTTGGGGTAACACATTCAATTAAGCTCACCATGTGATGTAACTACTAACATTCCCAGGCTGCATCCAGAGAAATGAACTGTCCAAGTTACAGATTACAGAAAACAAGTAGCCTCCTTATTCTTTGTGCTGGTCACCAAAAGTGGCTGGAATTTACCCTGACTCCGTCTTTTATTAACTATGTGTGCTTAGGCAAGTTACCTCATTTCCGTTCAACTGTACTTTCATTATCTTTAAAATGAGGATTCATAATAACAGCTAAAAGGAAAGTTGTGATAATTAAATAAATAGTACAAGGTAAAATGTTAACCTGGCATGTAGCCGATCATAAGAGTCATAATGGCAGCTCTTATGGACATTGTTTTGCTGCAGATAACACCGCAGCTGCCTTGTACGCTCTGGTTCTTAATACATACGTTAAGGCCCTTTGGTTGCAAAGAACAAAATAAAATCTGCCTCACATACACATACACATTCGATTTTGATTCGAAGTATACGGAGCCCTTAAAAACCTGATGGGAAAACTGGAGAGTCAGACACAGCAAATGAGAAGTAACAAGTAGGCTTGTGGGTCCAAGAAGCAGGAGAGGTTTTCACTGTCATGTCCAGACTCTTCACCGTTTTCAGTCTTCTGGTCACCTGGTCAAGACCCAAATTCCGGCTTGGATCACATTCCCAGTGTAGATCTCTCAGGGGAAAAGTAATTCCTCCCCCAAAAAATCTCATACCATTACTTAAAGAAGGCTAACTAGCCAACAAAGCCCTAGTACTTCTAATGAGATCGTTCTCTTTGAACATTTAACTAGAATAATTTGGGTTATAACTGGCATTTACTGGTGTGAGGAATTGATTGAAACTGCACTCAAGTCCCATTTGTGATGCAGGTTTGCTGTGGATTTCAGGAGCCCAAGGAATCTGAGGCAGGTAATTACTAGAAAGTGGCCACTAGATGGCAGTCGTAAGGGCTAGGCATCATTTAAAAAGAAGTCACAGCAAAATCTCTGAAAATTTTCAGCCCTTTCACATGTTATCCAATTAGCTGCACACAATAGTTTTGTGATCCTGAAACTATTTCCCCAAGAGTTTCTATTTGAGAAAAGTGGTCTTCAGAGAAATTCACTGACTTGTCCTGTGCCCAGAGTTTAAAAATGGATTTAGTCTACTAAATCTGTGCCTCTTCTACTAAACTTACTAAATTTTTTATACTTAAAGGGTTTCAAGGACTCTAAAGTTTCCGAGCTTAGAAATTTGGAGAGAAATTTAGAATCATCTGTCTAATGACTGACCCAAAGGAGCTGATTTAGTGAGAGCTGGTGCTGTACATGTGAATCTCGCAAAACTCCAGCAGAACGGACCTTCTTCATCCTTTCCCCAGCCCCAGTCATTTCTGCTCTTCACAGTAGAGGTAACCATCTATGTTGTATTTTTTCATTAGTGACAAATAAAGATTTCAACTGGATGATTTAAGTAGTGGTAAATATTGTGCATTACGGTTTTGTTTTTTTTTTCCTTTTAAGAAATACGTCCTTTGGGGGATTTCCCTGGTGGCACAGTGGTTGAGAATCTGCCTGCCAATGCAGGGGACATGGGTTCGATTCCCTGATCCGGGAAGATCCCACATGCCGCGGAGCAACTAAGCCCTTGAGACACAACTACTGAGCCTGCACTCTAGAGCCCACGAGGCACAACTACTGAACCCGTGTGCCACAACTACTGAAGCCCAAGCACCTAGAACCCGTGCTCCGCAACGAGAAGCCACCGCAATGAGAAGCCCGCACATCGCAACAAAGAGTAGCCCCCACTCGCCACAACTAGAGAAAGCCCGCGTGCAGCAACGAAGACCCAACGCAGCCAGAAAGGAAGGAAGGAAGGAAGAAAAGAAGGAAGGAAGAAAGATGTCCTTTCGATCTATACGTCTTAGTTACATGACCTATATTTTTTGCTCACTGGTAGTAGAATTTATGTTAACCTTTAAGAGATTTTTTTTCCTCCAAAGGGAATTTTAAAGCATTTTTTACATTTCTAATAAGAGGATCAAGAACTGTCAAAAAAAAAATTCCTCATTTTCCAGGTGAGGAAACAGTACCCCAGAGAATTTACGTAACTTATTCAAAGTCACACAGTTGATTCATAGTCAAAGCTGGACTAAAGCCTGAGTCCTACCCAGACAGGGGTCCTTTTTCAAATACTTTCTTAAGAAACTTCACTAGTAGGGTAATACCTGTAGAACTGAACCAGAAAGTCTTTAGTAAATCTTTGTCTGCTGAACACACGTATACAATTTGGCTAAAAGATACCCATCTAAGGATGACCATGACAAACAAACCAGAGCCTACCTGTGTCAGAGCATCACATTTGGCTTTGCACTTCACCTCTTTTGGCTGTAGGACAGCTTCTGTAATGAAGTGTGTGTTTTGTGACTTGCCTACTAGATGTTATGCTCCCAAGTAGTGAATTAGGTAGTATATTGTGTAAGATAGCCCAGATAAATAAAAGGAACATCTATGCTGTCAAAGAGGAACGAAAACCTACACCAACCACAGAAGATCTATGGTCACCCCAGGAGCGATCGGCAATGTGGTCACCATTCATTATGGAAATAGCCTTGAGCTAATGGCCCGCTCAGAGGATACTGTCCACAGTGACAAAGAGCCCCACTCCTGCTGTTCTCTCTACCCCCTCCACCCCTGTCCAACACATACAAACCCTGAGAATTACAACCCATTCACCTCGGTCGATCTTTTTAGTTCCATGTATAATGAAACTTTTCAACTTTCCTGCGTGTCATTCTCCTATGTGTACTTGTTCTGCATTGAAAACATTCCTTCTAAGCTCATAACACTGTACCTTTAACCTTTAATCAAATACAACATTCAGCTAATCATCTGGAAAGTTTTTGTTCTTGTGTAGTAAAAGGCAACACGATGTAGTAGAAAGAACTCCTCAGGTAGACAACGTTGCTGTGAGAACTACCTTGACTACTAAGCAGCAGAAAGCCTTTTGTTTGATTTAGCTGTTTTCATGTGTATGTGTGTGAGGTCCCCTAATTTTTCTGAGGTTCAATGTGCTTATTCATAAAAGTTGCGTAAATGACATCTGCCCCACATGGTATTGGTTGGGATTATTTGTTTGCAAGTAATAGAAACCATCTTAAGCTATAATAACCAAAAATTGATTGTTTATTAAGGAAAAAAGGGATGCATGTCAACCCAGGAAATAAGCAAGACCTCAGGGAGCACTAAAACCAGAAACTGGAATTAAAAAGTGTTTCCTCATTCTCCATCTCTTGTCTCTGCATCTTCTTCAATCTTCTCTACCTCCTGGCAAACCAGCCTTCTCTGCCTCTCTGTCCATACAGCAGAAGGCAGTGCAGAAGAGTGGCTAAAAGGTGAGCAGATACGTGGCTGAAGGCATGTTACAAAGCTCTCTGAGAGTTGTTTGCACATGGGAGAACGGGTCTATTAATAGTTGTCCCTCTCCTTTAAAGATTAAATAAACTAATGTATATAAAGTACTTAGTAGAGCCCTAACATACAGTAAGCATTGAACAACTATATAGCTATTACTACTACAGGTCCACAAGCTCTTATCCTCAATATTCAATCCAAAAAGCTCTGAAAATCAAAAGCCTTTGTAAGTTTTTAGCAAAAGTATTTGGTGTCAAAACATAACCTGAACTGAGCTGATGCGATCACAGTCTTAATCACAGTTAGTGGGGATATGTATACGTTTTGCTACAGAAACAGTAGTGTGTTTGGTTATGGTGTGTTGCTCAGAAACCACTGAGGATATTAGGAACTGCATGGCATATGCACCAAATCTTTCTAAAATTAAAAGATTCTGAACCCTGAAATAGATCTGGCCCCAAGGGTTTTGGATAAGTGATTGGGGGCTTGTTTTACTACGACTAAAAATGTTTAATTATGGCCTGAGCCTTTGGATGGCAATGCCTGTGAGGTGTTAGAGTTAATATCTGAACCTCATTAGAAGAGCAAACTTTCTCACTGGATCTCAGTCTTAAAATGATTCTAAGTGTTTCTTCTTGGCAACTGAAAGTCATTTTATTTCTTTACCAATAGCTACAAAAGCGGTGCAGCTATCGCCAGGTATTAGTCAACGTGGGCTGCCATAACAAAATACCACAGACTGAGTGTCTTAGCCAACAGAAATCTATCTTCTCATAGGTCTGGATGCTAGAAGTCTGAGATCAGGGTGCCAGCATGGTTGGCTTCTGTGAGGACTCTTCCTGGCTTGCAGAGGGGCCGCCTTCCTGCCGTGTGCTCAGGTGACCTCTTTGTGTCCATGTGGTAGGAAAGAGAGAGAAAGCTCTCTGGTGTCTCTTCTTATAAGGACACTAATCCCATCGTGAGGGCCCACCCTCGTGGCCTCATCTAATTATCTCCCAAATTATCTCCCTAATTGTCTCCCTAATTATCTCCCAAAGGCCGCATCTCCAAATACTATCACACGGCATGTTAGGGCTTCAACACAGGAATTTAGAGGGGACACAAACATTCAGTCCATAAGAGCCAGTTATCCAAATAGCTCCAAAACAAGGTACAGGATATTTATTCATTCACTCATTCACTCATTTATTCAGTAAGCTTTTCATTAAAGCACCTCCTATGTCCACACATTTGTACTTGTACAAAGTTGAGGGAAGCGGATATGGTCACTTCTACCACATTCTGGTGACATCCCGTTTGCTTCCTCTTTCTCCAAGTCACTAGCAAGCACACGGAGAAAAGAAGTTGCAAAGAGTAAGTGTCAGTGTGTGGCTCCCTCCAGGGGTCTTTCTCCTGACATTTGGGCCGTGGACTCTCCAGTTTTTGTGGCTCTACTTCAGCAACGACGGGAGGACCTGCAGGATGATGCCTTACACGCCTGCCATCTGACTCACCCCTGAAAATGTGGTCTCCAAGGCCAGCTCTCTGGTGAAAGGAACCACGCAGGGTGAATCGTGGCCTGATTGTGTCTGTTTGCTGCAATGTGATGTCCTTAGCCTCCCAAGGGCTCTGCCCCAAAGCCTTCCCTACACAGCCAACTCCATTTGGCAAGCGATGCCTCTAACAAAACAATGAGCTTGGCCCCATTAATGTGCTTGCCTCAAGGTCTGGAGTGTCCCCACTTGCGCTCTGTGGTGTGCCAGGGCTTAAGTCCGCTCAAGGTAGCAGATGCAGTGGAGACCTGAACTTCCCTGTCATAAGTGAACACTGCTCCAGAGGGCTCAACGGTGAACTTGGACAATGCTTTTTCCTTTACTAGATATGATTTTCTCTATCTAGAAAGTGAGGAGCTTGGCTCAGAAGACAGTGATTTCAAACT
This sequence comes from Aethalodelphis obliquidens, assembly GCF_003676395.1. Classification (NCBI taxonomy): domain Eukaryota; kingdom Metazoa; phylum Chordata; class Mammalia; order Artiodactyla; family Delphinidae; genus Aethalodelphis; species Aethalodelphis obliquidens. The sequence goes on along the minus strand of NW_020837977.1, from coordinate 11,404,659 downwards.
TTACAGTAGCAGCAGAATCACTTATACCAAAGAAAGCTTATATAGGAGCCCAACATGCTTCGTGCTCCAGTAATAATTATTACTTGCAGTTCCCTAAACACTGTATGCCTTGTACTTTTGCACGTGCTGTTTTCTTGGCAAGGCATGTCCCTGCTTAACGTCCTTCAAACCTAACTCAGCAATCATCTGCCCTTCGAAGGCTTTCCCGACTACCCGCCGTACCCTTCTCCAAGGTGTTAATCACTTGTTGGCTCATTAATTCATGGAAAGATTTACATTTAACTTCTACCATGTTGCATCAGGTACTGTGCTAGAACACACAGCTGAAGGGCAGCCTAACCTTAAAGTCTTTAAAGCCTAGCATTTCAACATTCACCAGCCACTAGGGGGGATGTGTCAATCAGGGTCCTGGTTAGAGACAGGCGGTCCAAACGGAAAACTTGAGGACTGTCTAAAGAAGGATCTACCCACAAAGGTGTGAGAAAGGGAAGATGGAGCCCTGGAGGGGAGCCTGAGAAATGCAGAGGAAGGTAGTGGAACCTGGGAAACAACTGCAGCTGTAGGAGAAGGTCTTGCTGCAGGAGCTGTGGCCAGGGGGCCTGACAGGGGAGAAGCAGGGAAAAGAATACATGGCCCGGTGGGATACTGTGATTTATAATAAGAAATATGTATTTGGTCTCTGTCCCCATTTCTGTCACAGAACCCCTAAAGCCCTTGGAATTTCCTAAGGAATGAGAGTGTAAAGCTGCCTTTTGTTCTGCTAATAAGGGGATTTGGCCACCGTCTAAGGATGAGGCTGGTTGTCAGTGGAGCCAACCCTGTGATTAGAGGGTTTGGACTTTCAGTCCCAGCCTTGCCCCCCACGCCCCGTCCCCCCTCACCGCCTGGGAGGGGGAGGGGCTGGAGATTGAGTTCAATTACCAGTGGCCAATGATTTAATCAATTGTGCTTATGTAATGAAGCCTCCATAAAAACCCAAAAGGACATGGTTCGGGGAGCTTCCGGGTTGAGGAACACATAGGGATTTGGGGAGAGCGATGCCCCCTGAGAGGGCACTGAAGTTCTGTACTCTTTCCACGTACCTTGCCTTATGCATCCCTCCATCTGGATGTTCCTGAATTACATCCCTTTATGATAAACTGGTCATCTGGTAAGTAAAATGTTTCTCTGAGCTCTGTGAGCAAATTAATCAAATTCTGGGCGGGATGTCATTGAACCCTCCAATCTGTAGCTAGTCTGTCAGAAGCACAGGTAACAACCCTGGCTTGCGATTGGCATCTGAAGTGTGGCTGGAGGGGCAGCTTCGGGGGACTGGGCCCCTAACCCGTGGGGTCTGAGGCTTTCCTCACGTAGATAGCATCAGAACGGAGCTGAATGGAGGACACCCAGCTGGTGTTTGAGAATTGCTTGTCGGTATGCAAAAACCAGCCCCCAATACATGTTGAAATTATAGGTCCAGAACTCATTTTACCCTCACTCTCCCTGAACCTCCAAGAATCTGACAGAGCCTCCTACTGGCCAAACCCTAGCAGAATGCAAGATAGGCATGGGGGCTGCCGTAAACGTCAGCTCCCAGAGACCCGGGGAATTTATTTTACAAATGAGGAAATGGAGGTAACGAGACGTTAAGCACTTGGCGAAGATGACCCTGCTGGTAAGCCTTAGAGGTGGAATATGAGCCCGAGCAGCTTCAGACAAGTGGCCACCATCCCACACTTGAAGCTGTGCTCTCTCTATAACAGAATAAAGGCGCAACGACTGTACAAAGAAGGTGATCAGCTCCACCTGAGTGGGCCCCAAGGACATGTAGAACTCTGCCAGACATATTAAAGATAGGGTTGGGGAGGAAGGAGGAAGTGGGTTCATAGCCAGGAAAACACTATGTGCAAAAACATCTATGTCCAACAACATTGGTGGAGCTGAAAGAGGATCATTTTGATCAAGTGTACAGAGGAATGTGGATGTACGTGGGACATGAACTTGAAGAAGGTGACCGTAGGTCAGATCACGGAGGGTCTTGGATGATAATCAAGGTGGTTTGGACTTGATCCTGTAGACAGAGGGAAGATCTTGAAGATGTCTAAGCAGCGAAATGACATACACAAATCTGCCTTTTAGAAACATCTCTCCAGTGGCAGCATGGTGAATGACAGCAAATTAGAGGCAGGTGAGACAGAGGGCAGGGGCCAGTCAGGAGACTATTAGAGCAGCCCCGGAAAAAGATGACCAGGATGTCACTCGAGGCAGTAGCAGGAGGGAAGGCGGGAAGGCAGAGGGAATTAGGAGGGAGAGACATCGGGGCTTAGAAGTTGGACAATGTGGGAGTTGAGAGGGAGGGAGAGGAGCCCAGGACAATTCCCATGTTTCTGACTTGCAGAGTCTCCATGCCGCCTAGATGCCTTTACTTCTCCTCTTTTACCTCAGGTTCAATTATTTTCACAGGGCATTTATTGAGTGCCTTCTCCGAGCCAAAATCTATGTTGATGCTGTGGATAGAAAGATGAGTTAGACAGAATGTTTTCCCTAGTTAAGGAGACAGACACATATGTAGACAATTTCAACACAATGTAATAAATGTTATCATAAAGATATGCACAAGAATCACTTTCTAGGGTAATTATTTATTTATACTCTCTGCTGCATTTCCTCTTCATCTTTAGGTCCTCAGGGTCAGGGACATGGCCGTGGCCTCTCACGTCACAGGGATGAATTAAGCACTGACTTTGGTTGGGTCCTCTGACCAGTTCTGTTATGATCAGGACTGGTTCCCCAGGAGTTCACAGGGCTCATACCTACCAGAGAATGAATAGGATACCTTAACCCCAAGATTGCATGTACTCCTGGCCTGCCGCAGTTCACTTGTTCATGTCTATAAAAATGCCCAGTGACACACAGCAAAGAAAGCAGGAGTAGACCGTACTCGACCTGGGAAGCCCTCCCTGCTTTTAGAAGATTGTTTTCAGGATACTGTTGGTCCTCTGTATCCGCAGATGCAGAACCTGCCGATATGGGTGCTGACTGTACTGTGCCGTGTTATATACGGGACTCGAGCATCCTCGAATTGTTGTATCTACGTGGATCCAATCCCCGGCGGATGGGAATAAGTTTCCAGAGTCTTTTCAGAGAGCAAGTTCCACCCACGCAGAGGCAGCGCCTTCCTTCTGCCCTCACCCCCCAAAAACACATGGTAGATCTCCATTTGGTGGAAACCTTATTCAAATCTCCATGCAGTTTGCTCTTCCCTCTCTAGCCTAGCCCAAACTAATGGAGTCCGATGTTGCTTTATAAATGCGTCCCTCATTATTAGCTTCATAATACACACTTAGTTCTAGTAATTTCTGCAGATCTTTGAGAGGAAAAAACTTCGTGCTAGTTATAGTCTCCCTCTTCCCCACCAAGCATCATCTAGTTTTAGTTATTGTAGAAAAATGTGCTTTGGTTAGCCCCAAACCAAGTTGTCCAGACCTTGACGTAACTGTCATGCACCAAACTCTGGTTTATGCAATTCACAGAAACACAAGGTGTTTCCTGTCTTCCTCAATAGATGAAATGGAATTCAGTGGTTCATTCTCACGTTTGACTATTAGATTCAATAAAGAGAGTCTGGTTCTTAAGTCCTCGACTGAGACAGCTTTGGAAATAGGCAAATACGCCATCATGTAAGTTAAGTCATTGTTCCAGTTACTAAAGCTACATAACTCGTTGTTGAAAAGTGGGTTGTTTACAAGAACCGTATTTTTTTATACTCACAAATTCTGTAGGTCAGGAATTAGGATAGGGAACAGTGAAGATAGTTTGGGGGGCAGGAGGGAAGACTCAAAGGCTGGGGCTGACCCGATGTCCGGGAGCTGAGATGATCTGAAGGCGAGTTCACTTACGCATCTGGTGCTGAGCTGGGATGAGTCTGAAAACCAAGGCTGCTGACCAAAGTGCCTCTCTGGCCTCACCATGTAGCTTAACTTCCATATAGCATGGCACCTTGGGGTAAGTGGACATCCTACATGGAAGTGGTCCAGCAGACAAGGCAGACAAGGCATGGCCTATTACAACGTTGCCTGGGAAGTCACATACTGTCTCTTCCACTGTACTCTGTTGGTAGAAACAGTCAAAACCCTGCCCAGATTCAAGAGCGGGAGAATTAGACTTCACATCTTGATGGGAAGAGGCGAGGTCATATTGAAGAAGAGTACTATGATAGGAGAAAACTTTGGAAATTGCAACCTGACACAGCTATTATACTTTTATATAACTGAAATAAAACTTTCTGCACCACTGCAATTTTTTTTTTTAAGATGTTGGGGGTAGGAGTTTATTAATTAATTTATTTATTTTGCTGTGTTGGGTCTTTGTTTCTGTGCGAGGGCTTCCTCTAGTTGCGGCGAGCGGGGGCCACTCTTCATCGCGCTGCGCAGGCCTCTCACTATGGCGGCCTCTCTTGTTGCGGAGCACAGGCTCCAGACGCGCAGGCTCAGTAGTTGTGGCTCACGGGCCTAGTTGCTCCACGGCATGTGGGATCCTCCCAGACCAGGGCTCGAACCTGTGTCCCCTGCATTAGCAGGAAGACTCTCAACCACTGTGCCACCAGGGAAGCACCACTGCAATTTTTTTAACACTAAAATTATGAGGTTCAAATTTTCAGAATCCTTATGCAGCTGAGGCACTGGGCTTCTGGAGAGGACAGTGTGCTTTCTAATTATCTTGGAAAAAAGTGGTATACTAATAGTAAATAGTTTCACATATCTTCAAATGCCACTTTGGGGCAGAAATCAAGGATGGAAAATGTCTCCTTTCAGAATTGGTAGAGCTCCTGCCTCAAGAAGTCTGATCTACACAGCACTGCTGTAAAGGCCTTATTTTTTAAATACGTGCTGATGCATTTTCCTGCTTTAGTAATTTGATATTTTTGTTTGTTTGCTTGTTTGTTTTGTAGCCATTCCAACATGTTGCCTCATGGGAATAGAGTGCAAATGCCACCCAAGTAAGGATACAACAGAGGAGCAGTTCCTGTCCTACAGGAAGATGGAAACCCTGCCGGTGACATGGAGGAATAACAGAGAGGAAGCGGAGAGCAATGATTGGTCAGCTGCGGGGCCCCCCAGCCTTGGGGCTGAATCTGCGGGGATGTGTTGTTAGAAATAACCAGAGAGTTTGAGGGAAGTCCAGAGAAGAGAGGCTTTCCCTTACATTACAGAAGCCCAGGAAATGTCAAGCCTCCTGGAGGATTCCTAAATTCAGAGGAAGATGGTGCCACATGGGAGGTAGTTGAGAATGACTGAGGATGGCGTCCACCCAGGAGAGCCCGCGGGGCGCCCACAGCCTCATTCACACCCACAGTTCATAGACCCACTATTTCCAGGACCGCCATGGGGGATGCGAAAATGCTTATAGACTCCAGGGCCTGGGGAAGACCTGGGATGGCACTTGGAGACCACAGATGACAGGAACTCCAGGCTTCAGGCACAGCCGGGTCCACGATGTCCAAAGGGGTGACCTCTCAGTAACCCAGCATAGGCTACCCAGTGAGCACCAGGGAATCATTTGCAGAGACGTCACAAGTAGGCATCAGATAGAGCAAAATGAGACTTGACTACATACGATCCCTCACAACGACCTCCACCATTCCCACTTTCAAATCATCTGTCTCCTTGAGAGAAAGACGGGCGAAGGGCTGAGAGTGGGATGGGGAGGGAGGGCAGAATGGACTGCACTCAACTTCTGCTACGGTCTGAAGGCTGGTGTCCCCCTAAAAGTCACATGTGGAGACCTAACACCCAAGACGATGGATTAGGAGGCGGGGCCTTTGGGAGATGATTATAGCGTGAGGGCAGAACCCCCGTGCATGGAATCAGTGCCCTAATAAAAGTAGCCTGAGAAAGCTCCCTACTTCCTGCAACATGTGAGAGCGCAGTGAACCGGAAGACAGCTCTCACCAGAAGGCATCCGTGCGGGTGCCTGGATCCTGGACTTCCCACAGTGAGCAATAAATATATGTTGTTTATAAATTATCCAGTCTGCGGTATTTTGTTTCAGCAGACCAAACAAAGTAGGGTAACTTCCCTGAATAGATATTAATCCAGGACAGACTGAGTATATCTTAAAGACACTGTTTATACCAAAAGGTGTTGAAATAGTTTGAAAGGACAAATGTAATTTCTTTATCCCTCCACCAAGCAGAAGCTGGGGTGGAGCAAGAGAGGGGAGGCAAGCACAGGGTGAGCTCGGCTTTAAAACAGACAGCATTCCTTATTATGTACTCTGGATTGTAGTGGTTACTTGTGATCGTGCTGCGCGTAGTACGTGTTAATGATCTGTTCGTATAACCCTTTCCCTCCTAGACTGTGAGCTCACTGAGGGCAGGAATCTTCCTCGTGCCTCTTTCTTCGGCCTCCAGTCCCGGCACAAAGGAGAGATCAAACACTTGCCCAGCCACAGCGCCACCAAGTGGTAGAACAGGGAAAACACAGGTCTAGCCAACTCTGGGTGTGGCATTCTGTTTACCTGCTGGACTGTCTCTCTACAGTTTCCTACTGAAAGAATAAAAGACCCCATAGAGATACCAATCTACAGAGAGGACCTCAGGCGTAGGTTACTCACGGTGTGTGTAACTAGTGGGTAAATAGGCCAGGTTTAGATAAACAGCAAAAGTCCCAAAGTTTGAAAACTCATTTCCCAGTCGTCTTGCTGCCTGGCTGTGTAGCTTCACCTTGAGTTATGCAACAGTTATATAATGGAGCTCCCCAGCAGAGCACTGCACTTGAAGCTAATTCTGTTTTGTTCAAATGAAACCCAGATTCCAGGTACATAATGACGGCACCCCAGGGCTATTATCAGTGTATATTGTGGCTCTGGTGTTGATAATGAGCATGTTCAAGTACATTCCATTCCTCTCTCTGTTTTAATCTCAACAGCACTCTGGTTACAAAGCAGTGAGCCTGGCCTTATCTCTTCCTCTTCTGTCTGCTTTGGTTCTTTTCAGCAGATTCTTGGGTCAAGGGTGAGATTCCATTCCTGGCTCTCGGCTGTAAGTCACCTGGAACGAATCCTTCTTTGCTTTTCCTGTCCTCAATTGTGCTTTCAAAAAAGGCAGGCTTTGGGACTACTCCATGTTCTGTCCTAGAAAATTTCTTTTCACTCAAGTCTGTAAAAGGAATGTTCCAAACGTGATAACTATATTCCTTTTGGTCACACCCCACCCAGCCATATGTTGTTGTTTTTTCAGCACACTTAGATTTTTTTGCAGGATGGCAATATGTTGTTTTTTTGGGTTGCCGCTTGTTTTGGAGTGCTTTTTTTTAGTCCTGTGGTCATGAGAAACACGCCACAGTTCTGGGATCAGCCCCCTTGACCAGAACCCACAATTCTTGGGAGTTGGCTAATGTCTGACTAAGGAGTGTGAAGGCGGGGAAGGTATGTCTTTTTCTTGTCCTGGTTGGTCTCCAGATATGGAAAAATGGAAGGCAACCATCATTTTGATTCCTAAAAGTACAAATGGTCTCCAACTCCGCCCACTCCCAAGACACCGAGGAAGTATTTCTGTGTTTTTGTTATGTGTCTGAGTTCATGTTCATGCACTCATATGTCTGTATTTGTAGAGAGAAGCTTTCTTTCTCGTTTCACTATTTCAATTATTTTTTCTGTGTTATTTCTGTTCTTAAGTATGCCCTAAAGTAGGGCTTATACTTTTCTCCTCCGTGCCTCTTACTTCTAGCTACCTGGAGAAAGCATAACAGTAGCACCATTTATTGAAACATTAGCTCTGCCTGATCTCCAAATCTCACACCCCTTGTGAGAAAGGAGGGCTCAGAGATCAATCACTTGCCCAGCCACAGCGCCACCAAGTGGCAGATCAGGGAAAACACAGGTCTCGCCGACTCCGGGTGTGGCATTCTGTTTACCTGCTGGACTGTCTCTCTCTCTCCATCCCCTGCCCTTAGCTCTGCCCAGGGAAATTAAATATCTCATTTAGCAGCAGCTCACAATAAAGCCTATCCTGAACCCCATCCACATGTGACCTCTGCCCTTTGAACCTTGGTTCAGGAATATCGTCCATTTGTAATCAGACTGCCACTTGGGATATTTACATTTTCGTGTTGCCGATGAGGAATGTGACCTGTCATATCAGAAACAAATGATGTTGCGAACATCAAGCCTTCGGCCACTGCAGCGCCCTGACTGTGCACCCTGAGGCGATTCAGGATGGAGAAAAGCAGGATACTGGCCCTAGATAGTTAAGGTGCATATCAAAGGAATGATCTCCATGAGCCCAGACTCTTGCATCTTCCCATACATAGAAAAGTGCTAAATTCATTAACTCGAGAAGTCTGGTTTTCTTTAATTAACAGTCCTCTTTTGACGTTCTGACTGCCTGGGTTTTATTTTTGTTTTTTGCAAAAACTCCTGTATAGCCTTGCGTCTCCCTTAGCTCTGCAGAGCGCTCCCTCAGAGCCCTCTGAGAGGCTGCCTCCCAGGCTTAAGTCCTCAGCACGTCCACCAAATACAACACTATTCTCAACTTTTAGGTTGTGGATTTTTTTTCAGTCGGCAGTCTTAATTTCCATCACTTACGTAGCTCTCTTAACTACCACAGTTACACTGATATGCATTTTAAGTGCAGGGGCTTTGGTCTTGCTCATGGCTTTATCCTGCTAAGAGGGCATTATGTGGGCTCCAGAGTCAGACAACCTGAATCTGAATCCACAGCGATTTACTTTTACATTCTCCTCATATGTAAATATGTAACAAGGCCGATCTACAGAGTTATAGGGCGGGTCAAGTAAAATAACTGCCTATAGATGGGGAGTTATACATTAGTCCCTTCAAACCCCCCATTTCGGAGGCAATTCAAGGGGTTCTCCAGGACTTTCTAGAACTGTGGATCTTTATCAATGCACTGCCTCTCCGATGTATTTATTCCCCAGCGTGAATCTTGGAGCGGCACCATGTGCCCGGGTATCCTGGCATCTGACCTGTGACACAGAGACTGAAATTCCACGTGGGTAGACTTCGTTCTGGCTGGAATACTCAAGGAAGGGAAGAAACACTTTCTGCTGGAAGTTGCTAGTTGTAAATTTAGCTTATCCACTATCATTTCCTGAGCACCTTCTTCATGCCAAGACCTATCTAAATAATTATTCCAACTATTTAGTTAACTGTTAACCAGAAATTTTAACGACTGTTATAGTAATTACTATATGTTTTGAGTTTTATCTATGCAGGTTCTAGGCAGCTTTTTTGTGAGTTGCTTTAATCCTTACAACAACTCTGAAGAGGGCACTGTTATTATCCCCACTTTGAAGATGAGAAAACTGAGTGTTTGGGACTTTAAACAATTTATAGAAGTTTGAACGCTAATCTTGAGATGGAGTGGGAATTTGAACACAGGTAGTCTGACATGTCCGCCATACAATACTGATCCTTTTTAGTATTCATGGTCAAGTTGGATTCTTACTACAAGTCTTGGAGGGAGGTGAGATTAGTAGTATTTTGAGATGAGGAAAGAGGCTGGGAGAGGTTAAGGGCTTGTCCAAATTCACTTGCTTTGGAAATAAAAATGCAGGGCTTTGAGCCAAGCCCATGAGACTGGTCCAACTCCAGTCTGGTGCCTTTTCCTCTCTACCATGACTTGGATTCTTCTCCAAGGGGTAAAATGGAGGGATGGGAGGGCAGAAGGAAGGACTCATGTCATTATTCCCCAATCACGTGATCAAGAAATTAATGTCTCTTTCCAGACCCATATTAGGGATGGCAGAAACCTATTTATTTTCACTTTGGTTTCACTGTCAGCTTTCAACTTCTGTGTAAAGTCCTGAGGAGAAGATTTTGAACATCACAGACATACCGGTACACACACACTACTTGGACTAAGTCTTAATTTTGGTTTAGAGTATCCATACTCCACGTCATAAAAACATGTTTCATTTTCCTCTCTTTGAGGAACCTGTGAGTCTGGTGCTGTGGGTGAGGTACAATCCCACCCCACGTTGCACTTGCTCTCTCAGCTGGGTGTGACAGTGGCCCTGTGGTTCCCGGACCAACTTCCTAATTATATCACAGGCTCTCAGGCAGTTAAACTGTGATTGTCTACTCTGCTGATACATTTTGCTTTCCCTTGCCAAAAAACAAAAGAGAGAGAGAGAGAGAGAGAGAGAACTTCTCAAGTCATTATTTACCTTGTATTCAGAGATGCTGTTTTGATATGCCCAGGCTGCCATCGATGCTCTGGTTTGGATGCGGCCAGGGCAGGGCCCGAGGAGCTCCACCTGACTGGCCGCCTCCTGCACAGGAAGCAGAGCCCTGGCCATGAACAGCACACGTCCTGTGACATAGAAACTTCAAAGTGCACAGCTGGTCTTTTATGTTGGCTCTGGGACGATCCCAGACTTTTATTCCCCTATTCCTTTGTTCATGATGTTTTCATGGATAAAACTGTCTTTTCCTCCCCATTTTTAATTTTACCTTTTGTAGTCTCACTCACCCTTCAGGGATCAGTAGAATACACAGTGATATGCAGAAAAATAAAGCAGGGAAGCAAAAATAGATTTGGGGGTGGGGAGAGTATTCAATGTTAATTAGAGTGGTGAGTCAAACTGGGAAGGGGATATATTAGGAAAAGCCGGAAGGAAGCCAGGTCGCTGGCAGTAAGGATAAGTGGAGGGTGAATATTTCAGGCCAAGATGAGGCAGATGTCCCAAGGGAACCCAGGAAGCAGCGACAGGCCAGGGGAGGTGCTTAGAGCTGAGGCGGAATTGGGAGGACTGCAGCAGTTGAGGTGGGAGAGGAGAGGATGGGGCCAGATCCTGCGGACCACAGTTAAGAATTTGACTTTCCCCCAGAGTGAGATGGGAGTTACAGGACTTTCATAATATTGGTAGAGGGTTAGTTATTTAGTAGTTAACAGCTTTGCCAGTAACCAGCATCGACAGTCCCCTCTTTGTTACGATTTGAGAAGTGTTCATTTGCTACCGTGTTCAAGATATCTCTCCATTGGTCCTTTGACAATGAGGAGATTAGACTCCTCTGAGCCAAAGACTTGGGTACCAGTCTTATCTACATCCCTACGGTTTGGGTGTCCTGGGGTGTGTCACTTATTCTATCGTTGCTCAGTTTCATCACCTTCAAGATGAGGGTGATGATATCTCTAATTTATCTAATGGGGCATGTAGGAAGAATGACATAATGTTCCTGAAAATGCTTTGAATACAAAGGACTATAAAAATATCATATTACTTTTATTTAGGGGCAGAAAGGTCTCCAGAGAAATGAAAATGCTATCCACAATTGTCAAGACAGGCAGATAAAACTTGGTTTATCGGGTGGCATAGATATTCATCTAGCTGGGTCCTTAAGGAACATCACCAGGGCGCTGAGCTTTGGTGCGGTACAGTGAGTAACGGTTCTAGAATACAAGCTCTGTTCAGAAGAACATCACAGGCGGTATATTCGTTTCCTAGGGCTGTGTAACAAATTACCACTAATGGGGGGCAGGGGAAGGATGGCTTTAAATAACTGAATTGTATTGCCTCACAGTTCTGAAGGTCAGAAGTCCAAAATCAAGATGTCATCAAAGTCACGTATCTCCAGAGGCGCTAGAGGAGAAGTCTCCCTTGCCTCTTCCCTCTTTGGGTGACTTCAAGCATTACTTCTAATCTCTTCCCTGTCTTTACATGATTTTCTCCTCTTTTCCTTGTGTACCTTTTATAAGGACACTTGTCAATGGATTTAGGGCCCTCCCACCACCCCCATAATCCTGGAGTTCCTGGACTTAATTACATCTGCAAAGACTCTTTTTCTAAATAAGGTCATACGCACAATTTCTAGTGATGAGAATGTGGATGCGTCATTTCGGGGGGCCACCATTCGACCCACTACTGGGGGGTTCCTGGCAGTAAAAGACAGCCTGGGGACAAGAGCCACTCATGATAGAAAAGCTATGCAAAATGACTGGGCTCAAATTGGTATTTGGCTATAACATGTTCAGAATTGAAGGGTCAGCTCTAAAAGGGTCTTCCTTCTAGGAAACTCAAGCTCTCTCTCGCTCTCTCTCTCTCCTTCTCTCCTCAAATGAAAAAAATTAATAAGCTGTTCTACCTCATCTAATCCTCTGGTTTAGAGTTGCTGTTGAGATAAATTTCTCCAAACCAAAACAGCAGAATTGTGGATGTTAGGGCTTGAAAGGACCATTGAAATGATCTACGTCAACCTTGTCCTTTTTTTTTAACCCTAGTGATTTTTTTCAAAGTCACACAGCAAGCAATGAGCCAGACCCTGGAATCTAGGTTCTGGAACCTGTGCGTGTGCCTCCTTCATGACATGCTTTGCTGTGAGCAATTCTTCCTTCTGTCCTTGCCCACTCCTCCGCTAGGCAGAGGAGATTGGATTTACAGCATAACCCTCTACGAAGGAATGGTCCCCTCAATCCTTCTCTAATCCCTAATGCTTAACTCTTTTATATACTTGATATAGGTGAGGAAGTTGAAAAGTCAGGTAACCATTTTTCCCTTCCTCTTTGTAAATTTTATTTGGGATGTGGTTTTCTGTTTTCTTCTACCTCAGCTAAGATTTCCATTTTCACATCCTGTTATACATTCTATCATAGATGTATATGAAGGATGTTATGGGAACACACCACAGGCAAAGCTAACTCAGCCTTGTTGGGTTCAGGGGAAGCTGGAGGTGACCAGGAATTCACTATCTAAGTGAAGTCCTAAATGCTGAGTAGGAGTTCTCTACATGCCTGGGGACACTGGTGGACGCTGCGGAGAGGGAGAGGAGAGACAGGAGAGGAAGGCATTTCAGGCAGATGGAAAGACATCTGCAAAGACCTGGACTGAGGGAGTAAACTGTGCCTTTTTGGAACTGGCACTGAAGTTCGGTACAGCCCAAGTGTGGAGAGGTGCAGTTATATGTGTGCCTGGAATGGGGACAAGAAGAAGGAATTGTGCTGAAAGATGAGGAAAGAGACGGAGGCAGGGGAGAGCTCCTAAGGGACCATGCATGTCAGGCCAAGAAATCTGAGTTTATCCTGCAGGCAACGGGAAGCTTTTTTTGTCAGGATCAGACTTACATTCCAGTAAAAATGTCTCTGGCATATGTAATAAGGGGATTAGAGATGAAAAAATGATGAAAAGAGAAAGACTGTTTAATGGTTTAAGTATGGAAACAGCAACAAGGAATTGATTGTCAGGCACTGTACTAAGTGCTTTGATCGTCTTGTGTAATCCTCATAAGAACCTTATAAGTGCTAATGCTATGTCCATTTTACACACGAGAAAACTGAGGCACAAAGGATTACGATCCTGCGGCTGTTGTGTGGAAAACGGATTAGGGAGTCGGCAAAGTGGATGCAAGCAGATCGGTTAGGAGGATTTTTCAAAGGTCCAGGCAAGAGGTGATGGCAGCCTGGACCAGAGACAGGAGAATGGAGATGAAGAGCAGTGAACACACCTTCGAGATTTTAGAAGCAAAGCCAATAGGACGTGCTGATGGACTACGTTTTGGGAAATGAACGAACCGAGGATGATTCCTAGGGCGTTGGTTTAAACGGATGGAATGTGGTGCATTCTGAAGTTGTAAATAGTTGTGTAGAACAAAATGGGAGCCTGGCTTTAGAAATCGTGTTCTGTAGAGTCTAAACTTGGTGTTACCGACGCATGCTATTTATTCTGTGCACACAGAAAAAGGACCGTTCTTTCCCATCCGTTTTCTGCTTTGTGTTTCACAGAGGCACACATATCTCAATCCTTGTGGGGGAGGTCTCTATCTCTGTCTGTCTCTGTCTTTCTCTCTTTGTGATTATCTGTCTCAGTCTGGTTCCAGCCTGAAATGCATATGAGGTAAACCAACTATGAGTAATATGAACAGTAGTAGCAACAAACTTCCACTTATGGAGACAGAGCCTCTGAATATAACCAGGGCTCCCTAGGAGCTGGGTGACCCCAGAGGACTCACTCTATATTCAGTTCGAAGAAGGGGGTTTTTTGAGGACATGCCTTTGACTTAACAGACACCGATAGGGCTGCTGGTGTCTGTGCCAGCCACTGAGCGAGCTGCCCCACGCTCAGGCAGCAAGTCCATCGCAAGCCAAACCCAGCCAGCTGGTGACAGAGTCGGGGACTGGCAACTGCAAACACTCAGCCAGGTGTGGCTTTCTCCAGCTGCTCCTTGCATCCCCCAATTCACTCCTATCTCCAGCCGCCACCCCGTTCACTGCTGTCATTTAGTGACCTAGTTATCATTACATAAAAGGGAAATAAGTATAAGTGAAAGAATAAAGTGACCCTCTGCTCTGCCTCCCGAGACACGTGAAGAAGGACCTTAGCTGAGAATTTCACTGAGTCCTTATGAGGGGTAACCTTTAAGCTCTATATTTGGGTCATTGTGTAGCAAAGGAAGTGGATATTAAGACGTTCAACTATGGGACCCTTGAACTTATCTGAGTTCTGGGTACTTACATCTAACCACCTATTTTATACTTCCACTAGCCTATGAACAGGCGTCTCAAACTTAACAACCTAAAAGAAGCCTGGAATTCCCCCCAATCCCACTGCCATGCCACTGGGGCCACAGTCAACAGAAAGGATTGTGTTGAGGATTTCCAGACAATGACCAGCAGCAAAAGAGATGGTGATCCAAGGCCAAGCTGGGAGTGACGAAGAGGAACCTACGCTCGTAAGGACGGGTACCGAGAAGCCCACATAAGAGGGACAAGGCTGCAGCCACCAGGATCCCACTGCATATTGAAGGATGAAGAATATTGACGACGGAGCGAGGGGGAAGCAGACCCTTGGCCACACTGGGCCCTCCTGTTCAGGTTGGACCTTTCAATCTCAACTTTCCTTCTCACGCTCTGCTTGAATTTGCCAATATTTGTTCAAATGTGTCTTCAGCAGGACCAGTTACATGGTTTGTGAGGTCCAGGGCAAAATGAACATGGGGGGCACCCTATTTAAAAATCATTAAGAACTTCAAGATGGCGACAGCAAGTATTAAACCAAGTTCAGGGCCCTTCTAAGCGGGGGCCTGTGTGACTGCCCAGGGCACACACCCGTGAAGCCCACCCTCCTCTGGGTTTAGAGCACCAGCTCTGTGCAGCCAGATGCCACTCACCCTCCCTCTTCATGTCAGCTGCTTTTCTGAGACCCCTTCACTATTCTGTTTCTTAGAGTTGTGACTATCTTAGTGATATAAAAATTTCATTTATATTCAGCTTTTTATTGTTTTTGTCTTGAAGACTGAGAATGGATTTAGATAAATTTTAAGTAGTTATATTCCTGCTGACGTGAAACACGAGGAGTTTTCTCCAGCCACACCCTGGACATGGCGATACCAAGGAGGCAGCACGGCGGACCTTTCACCCCACCTAGTGTCAGGATAACCCACAGCGGTCTGTGTGCAGGTCGCTTCTCAAATCCACGTTAAGGTCACAGGGCTTGTTCCAAGAGCACTCTCTTCCCTCCTTTATTTATGGTCACTTTAACATGACCATGCTTGTTGACTAAGTCAGTGCATGGGGATAAACAGAACTCCAATCACAGTCTTAAAGGTCCAGAGAGAATGATCCCTTAGAAATAGTCACACACTGAGGTCCTCTTTAAAAATGCTCTGCTTTAGAACCCAGAGAATGTCTGAGGCCTTCATCACAGAATGTTCCAGAAGATGGGAAAGACCCACGGATAAACACGTACACTCTCTCTCTCTCTCTCTACCATTCAAAGCTTCTTGAGATAGGGGTTCTTACCATCTCATTCATAGACTAAAAAAAATCAATCTTCTTAAAGACATTCAATTTTACTGCATGCAACACTTTTGGGGAGAAGATTTCCCTTCGGCCTTTGCCATTTTTGACAAGTAACATGCACCCCAGTCTTTCCTTTACTCATAGCAAGGCCACTCTGTCACTGGACATGAGGTCATTTCCCCCGTCTCTCTCCTCCTTATGTATGTTCCAATCTACCCCTGGGCATTAAGGCAACATGACATAAGAATCTATTTTCTAAATTTGCATAAAATGAGAACTTCACAGATGGGCAGCACATGCTTCTCATAAGTCCAGTGTGAAAATGGCTCGATAGCACTTGTCGCTACACACATTCTTTCCACATTTCTGGCACCCGTACATCTTAAACAAACAGGAATTGCGACAAGCAAAACAGATGGGCAACAAAAAAAAAAGTTTCCAAGGCACGCATCCCAAAATTCTTCCTTGAACGTGGTACTGTATCACTTGTCACAATAAATCTGAAAGTAGTTTGGGTATTAACAGACAGTCTTTGCTGGAGGGGGAAGCTCAAGATATTCATTTCCATAACTCAGGAAGCAACGCTGGGAACACCTTTGCCTCCCCTAACTATGGGGAGACAGGCTCCAAGCCACCCTCTGTACACTGATGGCTTGCTAAGAGCGCAGGAAGCTTCCTTTGGTGTCCTCTGCTTTTGTCACTACACAGGAATAAAAGTGGTATAACTAGAGACCAGGAGCGGACCAAAGCATATTTCATGTTCCTCACGTTGTCAAACGCATTTCTTGATTTATCTGAATCTCCGCTCTTCCAGGTAGCTTCTACCCAAACTCAGGCACCTCGCCCCAGAAGAATGAGACAGAGTATGCGGGCAGTGTCTGCAACATGTGCATCTAACTCCATTTCTTCTCAAGAGTTACAGGCATCAGGAGAGCTCTAACCAAATTTCTAAATTTCTGAAAGTACTTGGAAGGAAACTGAAAGAATATTTGATGAGAAGTTATGAAACCAGGGCCTGGGTCCTACCTTTATCACAGGTTACCTGAGTGGACTTAGCAAACCACTTACCCTCCCTGGGCTTCTGTGGTCACCTATCTAGTTGGTCCATCACACGGTCCCCTTCCCCACTGCTATCCTGGCAATTTGTCCCTTAAACCCTAGGACTTGGAGAACTTTGGAGCCAATGTCTGTTCAGAGTCACTACCACTGTTCCGGGTGCCGATTGCTCTGGGGGCCAGGTCAACAGAGGTGCTAGAACCTGTGTTGGGACCAGAGCTCCCACGTGTTTGCTCCACACCTCGACAAGTCCTCTCCTCCCCAAGCCCCCCACAGCTGAAGGCAGCCCGCCGAGCCTAGAGACCGCAACCGTCATAGTCTCAGCCCATTTTCCAGATCTAGGAGTTTTAACTTGTGAGGGGCACCAAAATTTCAACCTAAGTCTCCCATTTTTCAGGACAACCATTATTCTTCTGCCTCGAAAACCACAGGCAACGATGCTCGTTGTTTACCTCTCTAAGCAGAGGACGTGATAACCCAAGCCACAGCTCTCCAGGAAGCCTTATTGGTTTGACCTGGAGGCTTATTACAGAGAGTTTATCAGAATGAAGTCATAATAGTTTCACCTCTAGAAACTGAAATTGCTAACAACCTTCTAAAAGGTAGTTTTTCTAAAAGTTTTTTTTTAATTTGCTATGCACACTATGTTTAAAAGTTAAACAAATAAAAAATAACTTAAAGTTCCCCAATTAATCACAGCTAACACATATTGGTGTTAGCATATATGATGTATCAGACACTGCACCAAGTCCTTTACGTTAATTACTTATTTAATCCTCTTAACAACCTATGAAATAGGTAGGTATCAATACAATTATCATCATCCCCATTTTACAGATGGGAATATTGAAGCATGGAAGGCTTAAGGAATTGCCCTTGGTCACACAGCTAGCAAGTGGGAGATCCGTTTTCAATCCTGGGTAGCCTGGTTTAAGAATTAATATTCCAGCTGTGTTTTGTTGTCATTGTTGTTTTGTTTTTGTTGGTAGTCCTATTGTCCTTTTGCATGTTTTATGACATGAAAAAATTTTCAAAGATTGAAACCAGTTTATATTTGATCTAATCATTTATCTTCCAACACAGTTATGGTATTCTATGATGAAAACTGATGTTGAATTGAAGCCTCTGGAATTCAACAAGATTCTTGGTCATCAGAGTAAGATGTTCTCTGTCTTCTACTTACTAATGAAATGAATTGTTTTAAAAAAATGTTTTAAAAAAATCTATAATAAGAATTAAAAGCAAAGGGAATTTCTAAATAACTTTTGTACAATGTTTATATATGTGCAATATATCACATATTTTGATAAAAAATTTCCCTTTTGCAGTGCAATTTTGTTGTGCTAATGCCAACTGAGTTTGTATTGCTGGTGAGGGTGGGCAGTGATACAGAAACGCATCAGATACATTTGGGGGCAAAGGAAGTCAGTTTAGACAGACAACTTGTCATGGACAACCCCCGTGGTGGGCAGTCTACCAACGGACTGTCGTAGCTCACCAGGGAAATAATTAAATATCCTGAAAACGTTTTCTCAAAACCTGCATTTCTAAAGTCTTCATCCCAGTTAAAACATTCAGATTTAGGGTATTTTCAATACGAAGTCGTTTGTTTGATTCATTAGATTAACTTTCTAAATTCCAAATTCACCTCAAAAACTGCGTGTGAGAAAATGTCAGTGTGACATCATGGTAGGCCACAGGAGACAAATTCCAACAATTCAGAACGCTATGGTGGAATCTTTCCTTCCTGTTTGCAGGAAAAGGCAAGCTCAGGGAGCCAAATCCCTCACCCAGATAATTAGCAACTATCCAATCTGTTAATTGAGGATGTGTGTGCCAAACCTTCCTGGCAACCTCAGTCAAACGGTTGTAGGTGGTCAGTCAGTCAGTGGGAGCCGTGCAGTGCCAGTGTGCTCGGCCCTACATTAAGAACTTTGCATTAAAGACAGTTCAGATGTGCTCTTTGACCTGGAAGAATAAATGTGCTAAATTGTGAGGAAATTGGCTGTTCTCAGTCGTAAATTTGGTAATGCTAAGAGCAAAATGATTTCATTAACCTTAGCTCTTTTTATGATCGTCAGTGAAAACAGTGACTCCCTTCTCTCTTTTCACTGTAACTTGGAGGACATTTTCAAGAATCAGGTGCTGCTGTGTCTAAACACAGATAAATAAGCACAGGTGGAAAGGTAATGGGGACAGGACAGAGTCAGGGAAGGGACAATGGTACCATTCACAGTGGGGATTTTTCAGAAGACTCCTCTAGGTTTCCGGAGTATTTCTACAGCTTTATATGTAATCACCTGCTCTCTTCCTACTGACCATACACAACCATCACACGACTAATGTGGACATCTCCAACTAGAAAGGTACCTTAGAGGAGAAAGACAGTGACCTAGGGAAAGAAGTAAGCCTGGGTGAGGAAAACTAAATGCCACCAGAATTGTCTGCACACAAAGTATGGACCCAAGTCAGTTTACAGAACGATAATTATCAAGTTTTTGGTATTCCAATAAAAATGTAGCTATGTCTTGGCCAAAACAGAAACCTTCTTTTACTGTTTGGAGAGTCATCTTTTTGCTCCCAGGAACAAAACGTGCATTGTTTGGTTTGAACTGTGTTTCTAAGAGTCGGAGGTTGACCTGCTCAAATCATTATGGATTTGAACTCATAATGGAAAAGAGAGCATATAATGGAAAATGTGAAGGCAAGTTCAAGGTTAAAAGTGACCTGAACTAGAACAGAAGTCTTGCCTGCCAATTGTGAAAAAAGCAATTATGTAACTGTGTACATTGGACAAAGACCCATGATGAAGAAATCTGCATGGGAGCCTTTCAAAATCAAGGTCAGCCTTAGTGAGTTCCAACTTGGTAGTAAAACCATGTTTGTCACACATGTGAAAAGCGAGTAAGACGCAGACACAACTTATGTGCATGTGCATACCTCAACTGTAACACATTTGAAGGGTTTGTAGTGTGTTGTTAACTACTTTACAGTTTAAAAAAAATAGTACTTGACATTTGGAAGTGAAATGATATGTGCAAAACATTAGTCAGATGGTGCTTCTTGGTTTGTGAATGAACTGTATGTAGTCTGAACAAATTCGATCCAAAGTTTAGCGCCATCAACTTTTCAGTCGGGGCCCACAAACAATACACTCCCAAAGCATCTGATAGTTTAACTCTATCAACCACCCAAATCAGTAAAATTGCTGATAGCACATTGGGAACAGGAGGCAGCTTACTAAAAGAGAGAAAGAAAAAAATCCCTCGAGAAGGAAATGACAATCTATACTGCAAGGATTAGACTTGCTAGAATACAAGCCCCAGATCCCCATGGGTCCTCTTCTCACATCAGTCTTCAAACGGGCTGAGATTTGAAGGGCCCTTCTGTCTTCAGAGACAGGTTGGCATGTGGACAAGCAAACCTAAACCGACACCAAACGGGCATCCCAGCATCTGTGAGCACGCTATATGGTTACTGATTTCCACTACCATCCTATGGCAATCCGTGAGAGCACAAAGTGATGTCAGCACAAAACAAATTCCTTCACAAATTGGGCAGAATGTCCTTTAGTGCTATGTGTAAAATGCTGAATATATAGGTTTATTTGTATGTTATACATGGTGAGTCATTAATGCTAACAAACTCTTGAACTAGTTCCCCAACTCATAAAGGGGTATACTTTTAAGCAATTTTAATGGATTTCTACTGTTCTAAAGAAAGTTTTATTCATTTTCTAAGACTGCCTTAGCAAAGTACCACATACTGGGCAGCTTAAAACAACAGACATTTATTATCTCACAGTTCTGGAGGCTAGAAGTCCAAAATCAAGGTGTCAGCAGGGCTGCTCTCCCTCTGAAACCTGTAGGGGAGTCCTTCCTCGCCTCTTCCTAGCTTTGGGGGAATCTCCTGGCAATCTTTGTTGTTCCTTGGCTTTGGCAGCCATACAACTCTACTCTCTTCCTTCATGGTCACATGGCCATCTTCTTATAAGAACACCAGTCATACTGGGGTAGAAGACACCAGTGATACTGGAGTAGGTGGTCCCTTACTTCTGTATGACCTCATCTTAAATAATTACATCTGCAATGACCCCCTTTCCAAATAATAAAATCACATTCTGAAGTACTGGTGTTGGGATATCAACATATCTTTTTATGGTGGAGACAATTCAACCCGTAACGAAAGTAAACCTTGAAATAGCCCTTCATGTGTTGCCAAGTCTAATAGAAACTGTAGAAAGCCTTTAGCTCTACAAGCTGTTTGGCTATTTGGTCAAAGGGCTTTAATGTTTCTGGATATTTCTTAAAGTATGAATTTTCCACAATAATTGTCAATATCTCCAATCTAGAATTAGGTGTTGATCAGAGTAGAAAAGATCTCTAAGCAGCAGAAAATAACTTTGGGGTTCTCACATCTCCCAGAAGAAGTTATTTATAAAACCGTTGACTACAATGCTATGTTGAGCCATATGTTTTTTTTTTTTATTTGAATCACAATTTTTATGGACTGCCTGACAGGGCTATCTTTTCACATGATCTAGAAAGAAAACCCTGCATGATGATGAGGAGGAAGTTTTTAGTTTAGTCCTTTCAAATCTATAGTTAGAACTGAATATTTTATTTTTAGATAATTTATTAATTTGGGTTTTGATTTGTATTCAGCCAGGGATCTTTTGTGGTGTGTTTCTTGCAAAATACAAATACTATAATGAAGATTTACCACTGAGAAGGAGTTAAAACACTAAGCAACTGAACAAGTGGGAAAGAAGCTTAAGAAAGACATTTTTGTGAATCAAAAGACGATTGTTTTTAATTTTGAAAGAAAAGCACCAGATTATTGTTTTCTTCTTGGGATCAAAAGAGGAGTGGATCAGAAAGTTCACCGTGTGCTTATTTAATGTGCTTTCTTATTGAACATTTCCATGTAAAGGAGGCTGCAAGTCTGAACAAAAATCAGCAAAACATGTGCGATTGACTATTCCCTGCCTGACACTTAGTGGTAACTTGGAAGAACTGCAGCTTTTGACCTGTGGGAGGGAGCTCCATGGGAAACCACAGGGAGGAAACACATGGCTTTTGAGTTTATTGTTCTTTGCATTCACATGAACCTGAATGCATCACCAAGAACTGACCCTAGAAAGCTGAAAGGCGGGTTGTGGTAACAGAGCCTAGAAAATGTCTGATTCCCTGTCATGCATCACAGAGAGATTGAAAAGTAGGAGACAAAAAAATGTTTTCATATTTGGCTTTTTAATATCACTTCACTTTTCTCATCTGATTATTTTATGAAGAAAATAATGAAAATCAACATAGAGCTTTGCAATGAAAAGAAAAAAGTCAGGGCAAGAACTTAAAAAAAACAAACAACAACAAAAACTAGATGGGATTGTAAATGGGTATCACCTTTCTGAAGGCCTATTTAGCAATCTGTATGACATTTTTTTTTAAGAATCTTTTTTTTAAGAATCTTGTTATGGACTGAACTTGTGTGTTCCTCCCTCCCCGCCCCCTGCCTCCACATCAAGTTCACAGGTTGACACCTAATCCCCAGAGTCATGATACTTGGAGGTGAGGGCTTTGGGAAGTGATTAGGTTTGAGGATGGAGCCCCCAAAATGGGATTAGTGCCCTTATAAGAAAAGGCCAGAGAGCTAACTCGCTCTCTTTCCCCTGTGTGAAGATACAGCGAGAAGTCAGCAGCCTGCAGCCTGGAAGAGGGCTCTCACCAGAACTCTGATCTTAGACTTCCAACCTCCAGAACTGGGAGAAATAAATTTCTGTAGTTTATAAGCCACCCAGTCTGTGGTACTTTGTTATAGCTGCCTGAGCTGGCTAAAATACTGCTCACTTCCAAATTCCACTTTTATAAATTTATCCTGATGAAATTTATCTATTTAAATATTTAAGGATTTGTATATAATGATGTTGATGACCTCATTACTTTTTAGCAAAAATTGAGAAAAAAACCAAATATGTCCAATAATGGAAATAAAAATGAGGCAAATTTCTTTATCATGAATACTATTGAAGTAATTTTGTGTAAGGATCTTAATGACATAAGAAAATGTTCATATACTTTTAACAAAAATATTGGCTACAAAAATAATCAAAATTTTGTAAGAAAACATATGTAACACATTATAATATACATATAATACGTCAAATTACATATATGTAATATATGTGTAACACAGATAGGAAAAAAACCTAAAATGATCTAAATCAAAATTTTAATGATGGTTATTTCTAAGGAGTAAGATTTGAACTAAATTGCCATAATGAACAGAAATTCTTTTATAAATAGGAAAAAATACCCAATAAAAGATATTTTCTGAAAACCACAGAACTTTAAAGCAGAAGAATCACTACCAAATAGTAGTAACAATTGGATGGAAAACTAGTTATTAAAACATGAAACTACAAACTCATAGGGGTCCTGAGTTCAATGTGAAAAGAGGAAATACAGCTGATTCCCAATTACCTAGGTTTGGAGGGCCAGTGAAGAAAGTGAAATCATGGGGACATTTATGATAAAACCGAGTTATATTTCAACTAGATGGATTATTTAAGCTACTTTTCCCATTTGGTCTTTAATTGGGACTCCTAACAGGTGGCCTGGGAGTCCCATCTCTCTGTGACCTGGGACAAGTTTTCTTAGGTATTCTGAAGTTTACTAACCAAATCTGAAATATAGGAAATAGTCTTAATCACTCTGACTACCTGACAGGGTTATGATGAGGACCAGATAAGCTAGTAAGTGTGAAAAAATGTGTTATAAACTTCAAATTACGATCCAAATGGAAGGTGACCACGTGGCCTTTTAATTTTCACTGTCTGACCTTAGTGCAGGTGATCACAGTAGGAAAGTCAAGGGGCCTGCTGGCATTATTGACACACTCACTGTACACACATGCCTACATCAGAGCAGCTAAGAACACCACACTGAAGCAGATTATTTACATGAGATCTCCCTTCTATTTTCTCAGGGTAGGCTGAGAAGGCTAAGAAATGGGTGATCTTGACCTTCAATCTAGACCAAAGTCTTAGGTCATCTGTGCAGGGCTTGTCAATCAATTCTGCCACCCTCAGCCTCCCCTACCTCCAGGCCTGGGAAAGCCAAGATTCACTGACAGAGAGACGAGAGGACTTACTTGGAGAAAGCTATGGAAGTGCTGGGCTTCCTCCTGACCTAAGCCAGGTGTGTGTGTGTGCTGAGCATTGCTCCCCCAGTGAGGATTCTGGAGAACTGACCCTAGAGCTACCTTTAGTGAGTCCTAACAGTGCTGGGCGTGCTCTCAAACACAAAATTGATTGAATTATTCGTTGGACCTTGTATTATTTTTTAGCGATTTTTTTTTAAAGATTACAACATGAATGCTTAACTTGTTACAGACTACTTTCAATTAATACTTTTACCAGTCCCTCCAAAACAATACAAATACCTTGCAACACTTTAACTTCATTTACCCCTCTCTGCCTTTTGCCTTATTTTTGTCATGTATTATATCTTGATATCTATCTACCTACCTGTCTATTCTGAATGCCACAAGATATTGTTTGAAATAGGGAATATTTATTTATATTTATCTACATGTTTACATTTTCTAAGGTTCTTCATGACTTCCTGCACATCTATGTTTCTCATGTTTTCTCAGATGTTCCTCCCACCTGAAAAAAATTGTTTAAATATTTTAGTATGGGTCTACTGGCAACCAATTTTCCCAGTATTTGTTTCTCTGAAAATGTCTTTACTTTACTCTTGTTTATTAAGGATTTTTCGCTTCATATAGATATTCCACTGTCTTCTACCTTCTGCCATTTCTATAAGAAAAGGCAGCTGTAAGTTTTATTCTTACTCCTCTGAAAATAATGTTTTACTTTCTGGCTGCTTTTAAGATTTTCGGTCTTTAATTTTCGGTCATTTGACTCTGATGTAATTAGGTGTGGTTTTCTCTGTGTGTCTTCAAACAGTACTTCTAGACAATTTTTTTTTTCTTTGCTCCTGGGATTCCAACTACATGCATGTTAACCTTTTTCACAATATCCCATGTGTATTTTATGCTCTTTACTGGATTTTCCATCCTCTCTTCCTAATAACCTGATTTCCAGTTTTCTAATCCTCAATTCTACTCTAATTTTCTAATTAAACCCATTTATTGGATTCTTAGTTTCAGTTGTTGTATATTTTCATTCTAGAATTTCCATTTGGTTTTATAGGTTTCAAGTCTTTTGTAATTCTCCATCTTTGGTTCTATTTTCTTGGTCATGTTAATCAAAGTTATTTTAAGGTTCCTCTAGGCTAATAGTTGGATCATCCATGGGGCTATTTCCTCGATTTTTCTTTCAATATGCGGTCACTTGGTCCCTTGGTCCTTTTATCTTATTAACATGACAAATAATTTTGTATTAAATGCCACACATTCCATATGAAAAATTATGCAGGTGCTGAATGATGTACTCTTCCCAAGAGGGTTACATTTTCCCTGGCAGGTATAGAGAGCATGGGCAGATATTTGATCTTGGCAAGGATTATTTTTTGGCTTTGTTGGTGGCTAGTCTGTTTCAGTTTTCCCTTATTCCTTGGCATGAGGTCTCTCCTGGAAATCTAGTGTGTTTGGCCAAAGCCAACCCACCCGGGCAGGAATTGGACATCAACCCCTGTCTCTCAGGCAAGACATGGCTATTGAGATAGTTATTCAGCAATTTAGGTTTTCAGTTGCTGTTTTCGGCTGAGTTGCTTGGAGACTTCCTCTACATAGCTTAAGGGGAAATCGTGAACAGATTCTTTAGCTCAATTCTTTGTGGTTTTCTCCCCTCAAAGATTTGCTCCCCCAGTCTTATCTGCTTTAGAATTTCAGATTTCTGTTGTTTGGCCCAAAGGAACTACTGCTTTCTGCTGAGACCTGATCGCCCTGTGCTGAAACTGGAAAATGCTTTCAGGGGAAAAAAACCCCTAGAGTGAATGTCCCATGGGGCAGAAATGACACAGTGCTGAGAGAAGGGCATTGAGGCTGGGAAGAGAATAAAAATGTGTCAAATTTGGGGGGGGGCAAACGAATGCACCCTCTTCACTAAACAAAAGATGACTTAGAAGACAAGGGGATATATCCAAATATGTAAAGACATTTTTCTGGATGTACCAGAAGCAATGCTAAACCAAAAACAAACGAAGGCTACGCGAGCAGCTCAATGTGGCATCTAATCCATATGGGGTTGAGTCAGCTGGTTTCAGAGAAGAGAAATAAAAACCTTACTCCTAAAGCAAGACTAATAGCAGAGATTTCCAAAACCCGAAAGAGTGGTGACCTGCAGAAAGCTAAAAGGGAGAGAACTTTTGTTTTCTACACCTTCCACAAGGGTCACCTGGAGGTAGTTACACCTTTAACTGTAAGATTTAGCAGTAATCCTCCAAACAATCCCGTGAGATTGAAGTAGATATACTAGGAATGAGGTTTGGAAAGATTCTGCTGTGTTGTATAAGATCCATTGTACCTACACTTTCGTTCATTCATTCATTCATTCACTGGACAAACATGTACTGAGTACCCGCTACATGTCAGTACTAGGTGCTAAGGATAAAGTTATAAAGACATGGTGCCTGTCCTCACAAAACTTACTATATAGTTGGGAATCACAGGGTCCTTATGTTACAGAGTTTCTCTCAATCCTGGCCACTTGGCTCCTAGTTTACCCACTGGGATTTCTGTCTCTGTTCCTGATAAATGTATCAGTCCCCTCCTTGGGACCAGAGTCTGACCTTGAGAAACTGTCCTGCTTTTCCCCACACGCCTCTGCTAGCGGGCTGATGATAACAGCAAAGCTTACATTGCACGTGCTCTGTGCCAGGCATTGTTATAAGTGCTTCACGCATATAAACTTATTAGATGGTCACCACCACCTTGGGAAGTAGTAATCGTATTATCTCCAATTTACAAAGGAAGAATACTGTTGCTTACTGGAGTTCTGTTTCAAATCGCGTGTGGTGCCTGGAACCGCATGGATGTTCTTCTTAGGAATGTTCCCACTTTCTAGAAATGCTTATTACTCTGTCCTACCCATGACATCATACTCCCTTCCACCCTGTAATTTGGGTTGCTGGCCACCTACTACAGTTGAGTCATTATCTCTAAACATGGGTGTACCTCACTGATCCACTGGGGAAACGTTCCAGAATTTCCATAGCGAGGTCCTCTGAGTTATGAGAAATGTGTTGATTTGGGAAACTTTTCATGACCTATGTCTCCAAGTTTTCCGGGAATAGAGTCATCGATCCCTAAGGAAAACAACCCCACTCCGATCTTATGCAGCTGCAGGAGTTCAGACTCCTTCCTGAAATATTCTTAAGAATTCCTAGGGACTGGTGTCTCCAGTCCTAGTTGTCAGTTATCACCACTTGCTCTGGACCATTGCTAGGTTTTCTTTCCCTATCTCTTCTTCCCACTTTCTCACTGAATCATACATTCAGATCACAAACATTTAATAAAACTTTACTCAGTATTTTGAGACAAGGCAAGGGAAATTGAAGCACAAGACAGCAAAGCCTTTGTGTCCAGAGAGAAACTTCTTCAGGCAGAGTCATAGATACTTGCAATGGGAAGCTGTGGGCCTGGATAAAAACATGAGCACCGATGGAATAGCGGTGGGCGCCCTGCAGTACCTGCCACACCAGGCATTAAGCATGCTTTGCCTTTATTTTACTGATGAGGGTCTCACAGGGCACGGCATGTACCCCAGGTCGCATAGCAGGCAATTGGCAGAGTCAGAAGTTGAATTCAGATCTACCTCTAAAGTTCATTATCTTTTTTATTTTGTCATGCCTCCTTCCCCACTCAAACAGAATATGTGGAGGGAAAAAATTCCTTGATTTGAACAGAAGGAAACCTAGGAGAGGAGGTGGTTGATGGCAGCACAGAGGGAAGAATATCACTGTCTGAGTTCCAGAACAGGAAGGAGGAAAAGAAAGAGCATTCTTCACATGACTGTAGTTGGCATCAGATTCTGCAGGTTTGTTGAATAAATGAACACGTGAATAATGGTTACTGGATCGTTGGATAAATAAATAACAATTTAAGTAGCACTCAGGTGGATCAGACAAAAATAACATTTATCGATTAATTCATCAGGCAGGAACAGCTGAAGAAATCAAGTGCATCCCTGGGTCTTCACATTAACTGGCATCGAGAATCAGGGTCTACACACTTTGTAAACTTTTTATTTAAAATTTTTAACATGGAAGTAAAAATGGAATGATAGAGTTAATCTCCATAAAGCCATCATCTACACTGAAGAATGATGAACGTTTTTCCAGATTTGCATCTTTTTATCTGGTGAAGTAGTTTAAAGCAAATCTCAAACGTGATCTAGAAGGACTCTTATAAACATCTCTGAAAACAGCGTTCTTATAGAAACACGATATTATTACTATAATAAAAGTAATAATTCCTTAATATCTCCTAACACTAAACCATATTCAAATTCCTCTGACTGTCCTACAACTGTCCTTTTCCAGCTAGTTCGTTTGAATCAATGTCAAAAAAAGGTCCACACATTGCATTTGTTTGTTATGTTTTTAAGGTCATTTTAAGTTTAGAGCTGCCCCGCCCCCTTTTCATGCCATGGTCTTCTTAAGAAAACCAGATCAGTTGCCCTGTAGAATATTCCAAATTCTAAACGTGTTGTATCCGTGTATTTTTACCACTTATTACTCACAGAGACATCTGCTGACCTACACTCATCATTTTGGTTATTTGTTATAGCCCAAGAAGTTCAATCAGGTATTTCTGAGGGGTCTTTGTAAGCTCACCCCCCTGTTTCTGCTGCAGGTGAACGAAACACACTGTCTAGAAAGATTATAAACAATCTCACCAAAATGTAGTGATCACGGAAGCTCACAGATTAGGAGCTGTCAATGGGCAGCCTTAGGCAAGTCCCACACTGACTGATGGCAGAAGGATGGTCAAGAACTAGAGTAGCTACAAGTCAGAAAGACCGAAGTCTGTTTTGTTCGCAGGTGTGTCTCCATTCCCTATTTCTACCTTTTTAGTGTGGATGCTCAAAAGAGGTTTAAACAAGGGCATAGGCACAGCTGGAGCTTGGGGAGGAGGTCTGCCTCACTGCGATGCAATAATGAGATTTTCACCTTCATTCCTGGTTTGAGAAATGCCACTTTTTCAGTCCTGAGAGTCAGTGAACTTAAATATCAAAGTGACTTAAAGAAGCAGTCGGTACTTATATCGGGCTTTTTGAGGCACTCCCAGAGTTGGGGTTCCTCTGCATTGGCAGGATGTCACTAACCTCTCTTCCATCTTGGGGCGGGGTGGTCTAAGCTTGTTCAGCTCAGCCTCTCCAAATCCAAAGGAAAAGGCTTCCGCTCCTTCCAGATCCCACCCTAACTCCAGTATGTGTCTGGGGTCCCTACCCCTTCTTGGGCTTAGGGTACCCTAGCGAGTTCCATTGTCCACAGAGAGTCACACAACATCCCCTGGAAAGACCCTGGGTGTAGATGAGCTCAGCTCCTCAGTGAACCAAGAGAAGGGACACCAGCAAAGTCCTTGGTGCGGACGATGGGCGCTCAGCTGAAAGCTTTACAAGCTTGCCCTTCTCTGTCACTAGAATCTGCTCGGAGACTCTGGTCTGATCTACCCAGCTGAACCCTGCAACCCTTCCCATCTTGGAGCTCCCCTCCTCTGGACGGTGCTGCTGGAACCGGGCCCTAGTGCTCTCAGGACCACAGACTCACAGGCTTCTCTCCAACATCCCTTCCCCAAGTCCAGGGAAAGCTTTTTAGTCTGGAAGAGGAGGGTAAAACCTAGCTCTCCCCGCGGCTTCCCTGAGACACTGTGTCTCTGTCACTTAATTCCCCTTTTTTCTCAGTCATCTGCTTCCCATACACCCCACTCCTTCATTCCTTCCCAATAGGTTTTGATGGCCCTTGAATCTAAAGCTCCCGAAACAATCTAAAACTAAGTCTCTCTTCCTCAAAGGTAGGGGGGATTTAAACAACAACGCCCTCTAATGTACCAAGGAAAGGAGGACAAAAGTTTCATATGAAAATAAGTCTGAACATTCATATCTGGCTACCTGCTTATAGACTTTCCCTCCATTTTTCTTCCTGGAAACATGATTTCTGTTCCTTGCCAAGGTGAGTTAGGGATATAATCCCTGCCCTAGTGCTTTCAACAGAGGCTACTGCTGCCTTGGAAAACAAAATCTGATGGGCCTGAAACTAGTCTAAATAGCTCAGACTAGTAGTAGTTTTATTATGGTCTCTTTTTCTTTTTTAAAAAAACTTTTATCAAAAAAATCAGAAGTTATGATCTCATTGACTACACCTAAATTTGGTGAGCTGTCCTGTTTTGCCCTTTACCCCAAGTCACAAACACGCTGTGTCTTTGGAGTAGTCTTTAGGTTCTTTGTAGCTGTTTTTCCACTTGTAAAATGAAAAAATTGGCCCCATTGATCTGAAACGTACCTCTTCCTGCTCTAAAATGATCTAATCTACACTTCACCAAAAAAGCTTGTGTCACATTTCCTGGAGTGTTCATCTCATGCCCACCCAAAAGACAGCCTCTTTATACACACACACACACACACACACACACACACATGCAGATCCTGACAAAAAACTAAAATATAGGCTATGCTTAATCTTCATAATTGCCCTATTTTTCTAAGTTTGATTTGTTTTTAGAAAACTGTCAACTTTTCAAAACCCAAAGAATGATATCATACCCCTACAAGAGATGAAGGTTATTGCAAAGAAACTTGCCAAAAATTAGACAAAAATCACTCCTGAGGGAAGAGGCTCTGTTACAAGCATGAATCAGGGTCAGTCCCTCAGTAATAATTGACAATTATCCACGCCCTTCAGTTGGACTAGTTTCATAGGATTATTATTGCTAGCACGTTTTATAATTTGACTCTAACTTCTCCCATGATCCTACTAATCGCAAACACACACTTCTTCCAAGGATCATACCTTTATAAGCCCCCAAATGCTTGCATAAGGGCCCTTCTTAACTGAGTGAAAGAATGTTTATTTTTAGAGAATATCTAAACTTAACCATCTCCATACGTGGTTGATTTTCTTGAAACACAGTAAGACTTCATTATTCAAATCACTGCCTAAGCATCAGTATCAGGAATAAGCTCCACTGGGCATATTTGTGAGTGTTGAGTTCTTAAATGATTCAACCTCAGCTTCACTCACATCTGCAGTAATTATCACCACCAAAGAGAACATACTTTAGAGAACAAGATGTTAAATTAATGTTCTGAAGAATTTATCAAAAATAATCTTGGGGCTTCCCTGGTGGTGCAGTGGTCGAGAGTCCGCCTGCCGATGCAGGGGACACGGGTTCGTGCCCCGGTCCGGGAAGATCCCACATGCCACGGAGCGGCTGGGCCCGTGAGCCGTGGCCACTGAGCTTGCACGTCCGGAGCCTGTGCTCTGCAACGGGAGAGGCCGCAACAGTGAAAGGCCTGCGTACCGCAAAAAAAAAAAAAAATCTTGGCTGCTTTCTCCCACGAAGTTCTCCGTGAATTACTACAGACTCCTAATGACTTCATCAGGAAACCTCTGTTTGAGGTGGGGATGAATTTGGGGACAAGTTGTGGTGATATGTGGCATAATATTGGGGAAATGTAGAAAACACAAATTTACTGCTTCATTCTAAAGGCCTAATGAATGTCAGGAAAGTGCTTCAAATCATAACATGTTTTTCTCTGAAAGCACAGGGAAATGAAGAACCCCTTTTAAATCTAGATAGAGGCTATACTGCATCTATTCAATATACATGCACATATTTGTAAACTTTGTTTGGAAAAACGCATTGATGGAATGTTAGTTACCATGTGGAAAATGGAGCACATTAGGGCAAGAGTGGGTGCAAGGGATGAGTGAGTTGTGGAAAAAGGAGCATTTATTGAGAATGTCTTACATGCTTGTCAATATTCCAAGTGCCTGATATACAGTATTTTATTGTTTCTCTTAATACCTCTTGAAACAGGTATCCTTACCAGTTATACCTCCATATAACAGATGATAAAACCTAGGCAAAGGGAGACCAAATCACTCCCCCAAGATCACAGTTATAAGACTTAGATCCAGGACCCAAACTTCAGCATTCTGATTCCAGCCCATCCTGGACCACTGGGCCAGACCACAGTCCTGCATGAGAGAGACAGTGGTCACTTGGACCAGGGAGGGGCAATGGAGATGGAGAGAAGCTGATTGACCGGAGACACATCTATGTTTATATTCATCTGTCAGAGTGGAAAGTGGGAAACAATGCTAATGTCCTACACTAGGAGGTTGACAATAAAATTTCAAATATTTATATAAAGGTACACCGTGTAGCTATTCAAAAATCACTTTTTCTCATTATATTTAATAATAACAAGCAGGAAGGGCACCGTTTATTCTTGACTGAGAACATCATGCTAAATGAAAAACATAAGCATATAAAATGCGTATTTTGGATGGCTCCATTTTTGTTTATTTATTTATTTTGCGGTACGCGGGCCTCTCACTGTTCTGGCCTCTCCCGTTGCAGACCACAGGCTCCGGACGCGCAGCCTCTACGGCCATGGCTTACGGGCCCAGCCGCTCCGCGGCATGTGGGCTCTTCCCGGACCGGGGCACGAACCCGTGTCCCCTGCATCGGCAGGCGGACTCTCGACCACTGCGCCACCAGGGAAGCCCGGATGACTCCATTTTTGATAAACCTGTGCGAGTGTGTGCAAGGATCTACAACACTAAAAAGTCTCACAGCCACACGAAATGGGTTGGGAGTTGAGACTATGTGTAATTTATATTTTCTGTTTTGCACCATCTTTTTCCAATTATTTCTGCAAGAGCATGCACTGTTTCTATAATGAAAGCAAAATGGTTTCGGGGGAATAAAAGGATAACAAAGCTACAGTTCAATCCTGAGAACTAACAGGACCAGTGGAGATTCAAGACATGGGCTGACAGGGATGATGGCAAGAAGGTGGGATTCGTGCCAGGTCAGCCCTGCAGCTACAAGCTCCTAAGCGAGTCCAGCAGGTTTGGTCAGCACTGGCTGAGGCACATTGAGAAGCTGAGCTTGCTGAGAGGTGATCTTCAGCATGAACACACAGAGGACACGGAAAGCCACGCACTACAGGACCAGAGAGGACAAAATAATTCATCCAGAGCCCCGCACAGAACCTAAAGTCTGTGCACTGAAAATGGGCACTGGAGAAGACAAGGAGAGGAAGTGCGGTGGACAGGACAGAAAGGGGGTCAGAGTAGGGCAGGTGGAGTTTCGTGTAATTTATCCATCCTCCGGGTAGGGAGCCTCGTGTAATTTGCACAAAGGTGCTCTATGTGCTAGCTGCAGCCAAGATTGCGAGATGAGCTGAGGCCAAACGTGATGGGGCTTTGGAGTCCAAAGTCATCAAAGGTAAAGACGCACAGTTGGGAGAAACTGCTAGACGCAGGGGTCTTGAGGGATGAACAGGATTTATACTGGAGAAGTGGACAGACGGGAAGCGATCTTGTACTGGGGTGGAAAGAAATTTAAACATTGAAGTTCAAGGTGGGGTCATTAACTAGATTTTGAAAACCTATTGAAGTTTGGGAAACTCTGGGCTTTTGCCTTCAAGACTTCAATAAACCAGCAGAAGGACAATAACATAAAAAAAAGATCCCTGT
The DNA here is from genome assembly GCF_003676395.1 of Aethalodelphis obliquidens. Lineage (NCBI taxonomy): Eukaryota > Metazoa > Chordata > Mammalia > Artiodactyla > Delphinidae > Aethalodelphis > Aethalodelphis obliquidens. The sequence goes on along the minus strand of NW_020837977.1, from coordinate 11,371,188 downwards.
AACAGGATGCTCTCTCCTTCAAAGGCCTCCTTTCTCCTGCTTCCTTTCAAACTATCTGCCCCCTGGCTCTACTCTGACTTTTGGGAACAGGCATACCAGTTCAGACTCTCTTCTTTGGGGGCAGAATTAGAACTCCAGTAAGACCCATATGCTACCTAAGGGACCACATTCCTCAACTCAAGCTACACCGAGACCCATGACCATCCAGTGCATTCCGTCCAGGGAGCCGGACAGATCAAATAAAACTTTCGTTCATCATTTCAAAGATGTTCTGCTGAGAATATGTTCATTTTCCCTCATGCAGGCTTGAGCAAAGTTTACTTTTTCCGGACAATTGCCATTTCTAGTCCATTTGCATGCAGTTAGTCTTCCACTTTTCCGCAGAGTATTTTATTGCCAAGCACGTTTCAATGATTTATTAGCTAGTTCTCCACTAAAGGCTGAAAAGTTGTTATTTCCTCCATGTTTATGGATGATAAAAAACAGAGCCGCAGATTAGTGAAGTGTCTTCTCAAAGGTCATCCCACAAGTTTGAAGGACGGAGCCATGGTCAGGACTCGTACTCTCTGACGAGCCCCACCCTGAGAGGCCCACTGGGCCCACCACCTCGCTGCAGGACAACATAACATGCCGTCAGGGGCAGGTGTTGCCTGTCACCCTGACCATCCATCATGCCCATAAAAAGATGCATTTACAAAGAGGGATTTTAGAAAATAGCTCCTATCCAGGTGGCTAAAATCACTTTACCGAAACAAAGGCTTAGAAATCAATGTCTGAATAGTGGTCCCGTTTTCATCCTCACCTAGCTTCTCTCTGCTGGCCAGCCGGCACAACTCTGAGTCACCTTCCCCTGACATTAGTGACAGGTCCTCAAAGAATGAAAAATAAGATCCTTTAAGTATTTGTCGAAGCAATTAGGAAAGGAAAACTTGGAAAGGAGGCGAAGTCACCTGCTGAATTATGAGTGAGGACTAAGGTTTGGGGATCGTCTGCGGTCCCAGATTTATTAGAACCACTTCTCAGTTCTGTCTCCTCCTACCTGTCCTTTTTCTTTGTTAAAGAGCCATTTGTCATAGGTGATTGGGGAATGAATTTAAATGTCACCAAGAAAAATAGGCCATGGAATTGATCTAGAAGAGAAGAGCTACTCCAACTCCTTTATTATGCCAGTGAGGAAACTGATAGAAAAGTTATGTAAATTCCTGAGGACTACATGGCAATTACTGGAAGCATAACGTCTGTAGACCCATCATTTAGATCTAGAGATCCACTGCCTCCCAGCCTAGGGTCTATTCTGCCACATACCCAGAACACAAGTAAATTAACAAAATTCAATCACCTGTTCAATAAATTCTCGGTAAGGGCCTACTATGTACCAGGAGTTTGGTAAAATATAGCTCTTGCCTTCAAAATACCCATTGTCTAATGTAACGAAAGCAATACGTTATCTGATTAATAACTACAATAAATTTTAAAATGCTTCCATAGATCATAAGATGAGGGGATAAAATCAGCTTGACTATTTTTTTAATTAAAAAATTGTATCAAAATATAGTTGACTTACAGTATTATATTAGTTTCAGGTGTGAGATATCTTCTGTTTCTAATTACTATTTAAAAATTAAGGGACGTGTCTTTTAAAAGACACAAAGGGAAAGGAAATTGACATAGTCTACAGAAAGGCTGCACTTCCTTATTTCCTCTCAGTTTGTCACTAGTGCCCTACACCGAGATGCTAAGGCCCCTTCTGTCCTGAAACTACCTGTGAATAGGCCAAGGAGTAAAATTTAGACACATTGTGGGACTGTTATGTGGAAATGTGTTGTTTCAAACGGCTGTCATTCATGACTGAAAGAACAGATTATTTTCAAATGCAGACGTGTTCGTGAGTAGTTGAAGCAGGAAACATATTTCGCTTCCCCCGCCCCTCCACATACTGATATGAGAATTGTAGGATCTGGAGGACTATAGTGGGCGAGGCAGCACAGAATGTAAAGGCGGTACAGGTTGGGTCAGGGCTGTGTATGCGTGTGTGTGTGTGTGTGTGTGTGCGCGTGTGTGTGTGACTCAGGAATAGAAGATTCTACCTCTTGGCTTTCGTTCCTGGGGAGTTCCTCCAAGGTAAAGTCCAAGGGGAGCCAAGCTGAAAGTCTGAGCTTCAGCAGAGTCCTAGGAAGTAAACATTCTGAGAGGCTTTTCCATATCTGACCACCTAGAGGAAACTAGGATAAAGATCAAGTTCATCAATCCTTTTTTTTTTTTTTTTTTTTTTGTGGTATGCGGGCCTCTCACTGTTGTGGCCTCTTCCGTTGCGGAGCGCAGGCTCCGGACGCGCAGGCTCAGCGGCCATGGCTCACGGGCCCAGCCGCTCCGCGGCATGTGGGATCTTCCCGGACCGGGGCACGAACCCGTATCCCCTGCATCGGCAGGCGAACTCTCAACCACTGCACCACCAGGGAAGCCCCCTCTTTTTTTTAATAGATTTTTATTGGAGTATAATTGCTTCACAATACCATCTTAGTTTCTGTTGCACAACAAATTGAATTCAGCCATATGCATACACATGGCCCCATATCCCCTCCCTCTTGAGCCTCCCTCCCACCCTCCATATCCCACCCCTCTAGGTCATCGCAAAGCACCGAGCCGATCTCCCTGTGCTGTGCTGCTGCTTCCCACCAGCCAACTATTTTACGTTCGGTAGTGTGTATATGTCCATGCTACTCTCATTTCGGCCCAGCTTTGCCCTCCACCCCATGTCATCAAGTCCATTCTCTACATTTACCTTTTTATTCCCGCCTTGCCACTAGGTTCATCAGTACCATTTTTTTAGATTCCATATATATGTGTTAACATACAGTATTTGTTCTTCTCTTTCTGACTTACTTCACTCTGTATGACAGACTCTAGGTCCATCCATCCACCTCACTACAAATAACTCAATTTCACTTCTTTTTATGGCTGAGTAATATTCCATTGTATATATGTGCCACACCTTCTTTATCCATTCATCTGTCGATGGACACTTAGGTTGTTTCTTCAGTGATCTCTTGGTTATTTAGTAGCAAACTGTTTAGCCTCCATGTATTTGTATTTTTTACATTTTTTTTCCTGTAATTGATTTCCAGTCTCATAGCGTTGTGCTCAGAAAAGATGCTTGATAAGATTTCAATTTTCTTAAATTTCCTGAGGCTTGATTTGTGATCCAAGATGTGATCTATCTTGGAGAATGTTCCATATGCACTTGAGAAGAAAGCGTATTCTGCCACTTTTGGGTGGAATGTTCCAAAAATATTAATTAGATCTATCTGGTCTATTGTGTCATTTATAGCTTGTGTTTCCTTATCCATTTTCTGTTTGGATGATCTGTCCATTGGTGAAAGTGGAGTGTTAAAGTCCCCTACTATTATTGTGTTATTGTCCATTTCTCCTTTCATGGTTGTTAGCATTTGCCTTATGAATTGAGGTGCTCCTATGTTGGGTGCACAAACATTTATAATTGTTATATCTTCCTCTTGGATCGATCCTTTGATCATTATGTAGTGTGCCTCCGCATCTCTTGTAACAGTCTTTATTTTAAAGTCTATTTTATCTGATATGAGTATTGCTACTCCAGCTTTCTTTTGATTTCCATCTTCATGGAATCTTTTTCCATCCCTTCACTTTCAGTCTGTATGTGTCCCTAGGTCTGAAGTGGGTCTCTTATAGACAGCATATATATGGGTCTTGTTTTTGTATCCATTCAGCCAGTCTGTGTCTTTTGGTTGGGGCATTTAATCCATTTACATTCAAGGTTATTATCAATATATATGTTCCTATTACCATTTTCTTAATTGTTTTGGGTTTGTTTTCGTGGGTCTTTTTCTTCACTTGTGTTTCCCGCTTAGAGAAGTTTCTTTAGCATTGGTTGAAAAGCTGGTTTGGTGGTGCTGAATTCTCTTAGCTTTTGTTTGTCTGAAAAGCTTTTGACTTCTCCATCAAATCTGAATGAGATCCTTGCTGGGTAGAGTAATCTTGGCTGTAGGTTTTTCTCTTTCAACACTTTAAGTATATCCTGCCACTCCCTTCTGGCCTGCAGAGTTTCCACTGAAAAATCAGCTGATAACCTTATGGGGATTCCTTTGTATGTTATTTTTTTGTTTTTCCCTTGCTGCTTTTAATATTTTTTCTTTGAATTTAATTTTTGTTAGTTTGATTAACATGTGTCTTGGTGTGTTTTCTCCTAGGGTTTATCCTATATGGGACTCTGTGCTTCCTGGACTTGGGTGACTATTTCCTTTCACATGTTAGGGAAATTTTCAACGCTAATCTCTTCAAATATTTTCTCAGACCCTTTCTTTTTCTTTTTTTTGGAACCACTATAATTCAATTGTTGGTGTGTTTAGTGTAGTCCCAGAGGTCTCTGAGATTGTCTTCAATTCTTTCCATTCTCTTTTCTTTATTCTGCTCCTTGGCAATTATTTCCAGCATTTTGTCTACCAGTTCATTTACTCGTTCTTCTGCCTCCGTTATTCTGTTATTGATTCCTTCTAGTGTATTTTTCATTTCAGTTATTGTCTTGTTCATGTCTGTTAGTTTATTTCGTAGTTCTTCTAGATCTTTGTTAAACATTTCTTGTATTTTCTCAATCTGTGCTTCCATTCTATTTCTGAGATTCTGGATCATCTTTACTATCATTACTCTGAATTCTTTTTCAGGTAGATTGCCTATTTACTCTTCATTTATTTGGTCTTGTAGGCTTTTACCTTGCTCCTTCATCTGTGACATATTTTTTTGCCATCTCACTTTTTTTTTTTTTATGAGTGGGATTGTGTTCCTGTTTTACTGGTTGTTTGGTCTGAGGCTTCCAGCACTGGAGTTTGTAGGCTATTGGGTAGAGCTGGGTCTTGGTGCTGAGATGAGAACCTCTGTGAGACCTTGCTCCAATGAATATTCCCTGGCATCTGAGGTTCTCTGTTAGTCCAGTGGTTCAGACTCAGAAACTAACAGATATGTTAGAAAGAATGTAAAACTACAAATATAGATGAATCAACAACCAGAAAGTACATCAGTACCACAATAGTAAAAAAGAGGAGGAGGGAAAAGAAAAAATAAAAGGGGGGGGGCCTTGGCTGTGAGGGTGGTGCCTAAGCAAGGGTGAGGTTTGGGGGGTGGGTGGGGCCAATGCTCAGGACCCACAGGGCTGGAAAAGGCCCTGGGGGCCATGGGGGGGTGGGGCTTAGGCTCAAGGGAAAGAAGGGGCCAGGCGTACCACCCATCCCTGATCTCAGAGGTCTGGGGACCTCACCTGGGAGCCCAGCAGGCTTCCTGGGCTTGAGTGGGTGGAGCAAACGTCCTCCTCTCCTCTCCTGCTCCTCTGGTCTGGGGTCTGTGAGGACCCCTCCCGCCTGCCTCTCCTGATTTCCTCGGCCTCCCTCCTATGGCCCCAGGACCCATGCAGCCTGGATGGGGCTTTGAAAGGGGGAGAACCGGCTTGGGAGCTCAGCAAGCTCCCCAGCCACAGTGGGCTAGGCAATCGCTCCTACCTGCCTCTCCTGATCTCCCCGGTCTCAGGGGTGCTGATCTTGTCTGGCCTCCACTTCTCCTCCCCCCTTGATCCCCCTACATCCTACCGGTTCACTCTGGGGTTCCTCCCATCCCCTTGGGGGTCAGTCCCCCACCAGCGGCCGGCAGGTGCCCTAGTTGTGGGGAGACATTAACTCCACATCTTCTCACACCACCATCTTGACTCCTCCCATCAATCCTTTCATTGCAACCTCTTAAGAGGACAAGTGGAGAAGGCATCATCCTTTTGAAGGACGGGAGGAGGGCAAAGGAAAGACAGTAAGTGTATGGACAGACAGAAGACCAAGGGAACAATTTATAAAGGCCACTAGAAAAGTATTGACAAAGCATCACATCAAAAATTATTACAAAAATCGAATTATCATGGTGCTGGAGAGCATGCTGCACTAGGAGAGTCAAGTTAAGCCATTAGTTTCCCGGAAATATTAACGCTCCAAAGGAGAATCTGGAAGAAGTGGATTTCGTGACCACTATTAAAACGCCAAACTTTCTTTAAGTCAAACTATGGAAGGACTTACACAGCTAAGTAAGTGGCCATATAGAAGCAGGGATGTTTTAAGGTGGGTAAACATAAAATAAAAAGTTTAGAGGAAAACAATGGAAATGTGAAATCTTTAGAGACTGAGTAAAGCAGTCCGGCTGTCACGAGGGCAAAACCCACTATACTTTCCAATGTCTTAATATAATATATCAATAATATAATATAATGTAATACAGTATAATGTAATATATAATACAAATCAACATCCTAAGGGCACCAGGGAAAGGTACAGCAGAATTAAACTCTCTGTTTCCCTGGTGCTTAACCACGTATTTGGTTGTGTTCCTTGGTTCCTGTACTTGTCTGTGGAGTAGGGTTTTGGAAACTCCACACAGAGACTTTTGGTTCCGCTTTGTGAATTGTGAATAGCAGTCACTGGCCCTCCTTCCTCTCTTAACTCTGCCCTCACAGCACACTGAGTGTTGGTTTCTCCTTTTAGGTGATGTTGACCAGGCACATTGTTGAATTCAACTTTTGCTCAGTTCATTTGGTTCTTATCTATGTTTTTTGTTTTGTTTTGCCAATTTGCCAATTTCATGAGTATGTGGTTTCCAGAATTTTTTACTTTTTTTTTAAATTAAGAAAATAATTTTCTCACTGCCAATTTCCTAGAAATTTCACGTGATTTCATTTTTACGATTATTTATTATTTTTCTAGGATCACCTTTTCAAGCCTTCTCAGCAACTGTGAATATAAATTGCCAAAATTTTGGATCTTAAGTCATTTGAAGTGTCTGTGTTTTGTTTTGTTTTGCCCATTGTAGGATTTAGCACTTCTCTTCCTCATCATTCTTTAGCTCCCTGTCACTCAAGTCTGTGTACAGTGAGGGAGAGAGAACAACCATGAGCACCCATGTCTCATTCAGGGAACAATTCCCTAGGGTATTTCTAACGTGGAGAGTAATGACTTAGACCAAGGCTATTGGTTCAAAGGAAGAGAAACAGACACCAAATGCCTATGTGGTCAGCACTTTTCAGGACTGGCAAAGGAAAACCATTTTTAACCTAATTTTTTGAGAAAAACAGAAATTGCTTTTTAAAATGTATATGCTTTGACCCAGAAATTCCATTTAAGGACATTTATACTAAGGAATTAATTGTACAAGTATTAAAAGATAGCTGTACAAAAACATAAACTCTAACTTAATGCAAAATATCAAAAAATTTGCAAACAGCCTAAAATTTCTACATTGATTAAATAAAGTATGATACTACCATACTATGAAATATCATGTAAAAATTTTAAATGTTAACATCGAAATAGATTTATTGATATGGAAGATGTTCATTTACATAAAGTGGGGAAAAAAAAAAACAGTTTACCAAAAAGAACTTTGTGTTATTGTCTCATTTTGCTTATATGTGTGTTGGTAAAGTATATGTATGAATAGAAATAGAAATGGAGAAGAGGACTATACATCAGACTTTAATAATATTATCATTAGAAGTATAATTATGATTAAATAGTTTTCTTTTTGCTTATTTGTTTTTTCCATTTTTCTACAATGAATGTAGATTTTGTACAATAAAATCTATTTCATTTTAATGAAAGGAAGGACAGATGAAAATCCTAACATGTCAGAATGAGTAATTTAAGGCAGAAAAAAAGTTGGTTGTTGTCTTAGAGGCTTATGGATTTGTGGCATGCACCTTCAGAAAGAGGAATAATTTTTTGGCCTAGGGTACCTAATAAACCAGTAAAAGCCTCATTCTCCTTTCTGGCCCTTTCCTTCCCCTGACCTCAGCCCTCCCCCATCCATACAGGGGCTGCTTGGGCAGGTTCTTTAAGCAAATGAGGAAAATAAATGGTGTTTCCAGCACAGTCGTCAAGGCTGTGTCGTTTGATTATGAAAACTGACCCTGCAGGACCCCTGAGCAGAGTCATCAGGAGTCACACTGAGCAAGTGTCCACTTTCCCAACACGAGAAGCATTTCCTCAGGTAACATATTTCACTGACATACAGAAACCACTGCTTGCTTGCAATGGCTCAGTCTTTCTGAGATTGGCCGAGGTGAGCATCGGCTCGAGTTTTAGAGGACAACCCATGCAGAGAGCTCCATTTCCCAAGTATCCATGGCAGCCCTGATTTCCTTCATCTACCATTCCTGAGAGCAGCCTTCGGCTACCTGTGATTTCACAGGGGTGTGTGTGTGTGTGTGTGTGTGTGTGTGTGTGTGTGTGTGTGTGTTTGGGGGACGAGCGGTACAGGTAGAGAGACTAAAGACAGTGCTATAGCCTTTCCCCTCTTCAGAAGGCAAGAAAACTCTCGTGCAGACACCAGTGGCATCAGATAAGAAATTGTCTTCAGCAGCTCAAGGACCCACAAAACTGTTTCGGACCCAGCCGAGGTAGCACTGATAAAGGCCGATGACAATCCACCAATCTCTCATCACACTACTTCAAACACATTGTGTATTTCTCCAAAAAGTTAATTCAGAGACAGCTTTTCTTGTCTTAAATACGTTGACTTTGTTTTTCGGGACTATAATTTTCACCCCTTCCCATGTATCTATCTTGAAAAGTTATCTATTAGCATCAGGATGCAGTGAAAAGGCCAGGAACTTTGGCAATAAAAAGATAAATATAAATAATGACATACCCACCATGGAATACTGGGGGACTTCATAATTTCTCTGTGCCCTCAGTTTTCTCATCAATAAAGGAAGCTGAATAAGAATTGCTACCCAGGGACTTCCCTGGAGGTCCAGTGGTTAAGACTCGGCATTCCCACTGCAGGGGGCACAGGTTCGATCCCTGGTCAGGGAACTAAGATCCCGCATGCTGCACAGCGCGGCCAAAAAAAAAAAAAGGAATTGCCACCCAGAGTTGGAGGGAAGATTAAACGGTGCTCCTCCTGCCATGTCAAGCGCACGAAAGTTAGCCAGCCAGTGGTTCCCTCTCCCGTGACCTGGGCACCATTTCTGCAACTGCAAAGAAAGTAGGAGGTATCCAAAAACTCCCCTGTTGATAGATGTTCAAAACTTTATGGAAATTGCAGTGTCATCTCCAGGAGGCATGTAATAACTTGCAGCACAGAAGAGAGAGACTAAAGAACTGATTAATTAAAAGCGACAGGCGCAACTTAAATTTCTTGTTGGATGTTAAAACAGCTAGTGACAGGGTCTGTAAGAGAGAATGATTGAAGGGATTCACTGGCCAAGGCACAGCCGTATTAAACGCTGTCCCTCTGGTTGAGTCCGCCAGGAAATGGCATGGTCTTTATTATTTCTTTCAACCTCATCACTCCCCTTACAAAGTAAACAAAACCAAAACAATTCGGGGGTGGTTTTGTATTTTTTAACCCTCAGACTCCTGTTGCTGCCTGACCTAAAAGAGGATTTTATCTAGCTAAGTTATAGATCATTAAGCTGAAAAAAAAAAGTTTGCCTGTTACTGCTGTTTCACCATCTTGCCCCATCTTGTCTCATTAGCGGAAACTGATTGAGCATGAAGGTGTCTCTGGCTGTCAGTAGATAAAGTAGGTGCTCTTGGCTTTCATCTGTTCTGAATTCTCCTGGTCTCATTATCTTCCCAAGGTCAGATTCTCTGACACGGCGGCTGCACTTCATTCGGGCAATTACTTGCCAGGCAGCCGTAGCCAGGATAAGGTTTCTGGTCTGTGGCATAAAGGCAGGCATGGGCACCACGCCCATCCCTGTGTTCGGCCCCCAACCCAGCTTTCTCCAGAGCCACGGTATCCAAGATCGGTGTGGCTTGTTCAGGGCTGCACTTTAGCACCTCTGAGGCACTATCCCACTGGGATATTCTAATTAAGCTGCGGTCCCATACAGGTCATAGAGTGGTGTCCAGTCTTATTTTCTACTGGGACAAGTTGTTATATCACAGACCTCACACTTTGGGCCCCATCCTTAAACTTCGTTGTTCTGCTTCAGCGAAAGGCATAGAACCACAAAGCTATACAATCTTCACTCTTAAATCCGTCATCCTCACACCATTAATAATTCCTGCTGGACTTCCTGTTCCTTCGAGAGATTGTAATGAGCAGCTGAGCAAGGAGAGAATGTTCCAGGCTCCAGCCCCAGGAGCACAGGTCCCACCAGAGCGGCTTGTGAAGGTGAATGTGGTCACAGTGGCTTTGTCTGAACTGAGTTCCTTCTTGCCTGGGGCGGGCAAAGTCCTTCCAAGTATTGTTTTCCTTTGCAAAGACTCTGTGCAGGGAAAAGAAGGAAACAGTTTTCTGATATGATTCACTTAAAGGTGGATCTGGTTAGCGTTCACATTTTCTTCTGAAAATCTGTAGAAGAATCTTGGCCATTTGGTTTGTATAGAGATACACACACCAGCCAGGCAGCATTTCGTTAAAAGAATAGCTTCTCCTCAGATGAGATGCAAATCCACTGGCAGTATCCACATTATTTTCCAGATTGAAAAGACAGTGCACAAATGCACACCCATCTTTGTGAGGTAGGCGTGACCAAGCCATCCAAGAGGCGGCCAGAGAGCCAGGCCGCAGGGCAACCAGGTGCGAGCCTTCGTGGGAGGAGCAGTCTGCTCCCTGGGAAAAATCCGGCCATCTGCCCTCTTTCTAACACAATTCACTGACCCTTATTTCCCGGACTTAACATGTGCAAACAGAATGGTCCTTGGCCCAGGAATGGACATATAACCATTATACTTACTGCACTCTCCAAACTCACAAATTTCAGGCCCCTCTGCTCACAATGGAGCTGTTTCCTACAGTGGCATCTACTCTGTGCTCATCACAAAAAATAACCGAACCAAGGGAATTTGAAATATTTTTTGCTTCTTGCCAAGAAATGATATATGTCCAAAAACTTTAGGTCAGAAAAATAATTCTCCAGAACTCTCATGCAGTTAAGTACACACAGGAAGCCCAGTGGGTGATCCAGTAGCTTGGATATCTATCTACACGGCACAGTCTTGTGCTTTTCTGAAATTCTGCAAGGTTGTGAACACTCAGCTTTATTTTCTGGCCAGTGTCTCTGGGTCTTTAGCACTTGGGTGTGTAAAAATGTGCAAGCCACTGTTTGAGGCGCTGTCCAACAAACCCAGCAATATAACTTTAGGACTGAACTTTTTAAGAGTTACTCTATTCCTCCAAATTAGAATTTTGTTTGTTGAATTTGTGCATTCTTTCCTGCCTCGCTCCTATGGCCTTTGGTTTCTTAAGGTGTCGTACAGGAAGATGGGTAAAGTATAAGACAAGCTCCCGTGTTCTGTGTCTAGAAGGGAGAGGCTTCAGTTGATGGGGGAAAAATCATTGCATCACCCGGCTACTAAGAAAGGAATATGTCCCTCTAAGCAAGAGCAAAAGCTAAACGGGTTGGTCCTCGAGGGGTGGAGAATCTGGAACCCTCTCTTTTCTGGCATTATCTCAGGAGATGACTAGATTCTCAGGAGCCTGGTTTTGTCCATCAAGATATATGATAATCACGATAGCTAACATTTAATGAGTATTCATTCTATGCCAGGCACTATGCAAAGTACTTAAAAATACTTAATCCTCCCAACAATCCAATGGAGTAGGGGCTCTCATTATTCTCATTTTTCAGATTAAATAACTGAGGTTTTGTAACTTGCAACCCATCACACAGATCACAGGTGCTAAAGCCAAGTTTTAAGATGGTGCCAGGCATAGGAATGGATTTAGAAGGCCACAGCCTGGCAAGTTACCTAGAGCATTCTATCAGTCCTCTGGCACTAAAAGTTACTAAGACAGAAGCATAAATCTTTTCAAGGTTCACTATTTTAATGCCCCTTATATTTCTTCACATTCTTTGTGCATTGATTTCCTTCTTTTTCCCTTTGAAGATTTCGTCTGTCTTAAATCAGGTAAGAGAAACCAAGGAAGGGATTTATAACACTTTAGTGCTCAGGGGTTTAAATAAAGAGGTTCATATGAATGTGGCCAAACTATGTTAAACGCCCTTATGGGAGGGTAAAATGGGGTAGGCTGGACATTATGATTCATTTTATAAGCTTCATCTCCTCACATAGGGATTCTTTTTCTAAAAACTCTTGTCCATGTTTTGTATTAACAAAAGACAGGGGGTTTTTTTGTTGTTGTTTTTTTAACGTTTTTATTGGAGTATAATTGAAAAGACGGGGTTTTGTTTGGTTTTGTTTTTTGTTTGTTTGCATAACAAAGCTGGGAATGGAAACACAATGGCGACATATGTACCATAGATTTCCTCCAGCTATGGCTTTCACATTTTCTGTTTGCCCTTAAGGCACCATCTCATGATCTTGGAAATGAAGTCCAAAGAGAATCTATTACCATAAAACATCACCCAGCAGTCTTATCATATCACTTGACAGTATCACTTTGGTTAACGTTGAGTTAGTGTTTCTATTATAAACCCAATTTACTGAAGGGGCTGGGGGAGAGGACAGGAAAAAGAGATGGGCTCATATGTCAACGTGTAAAATGACATGAGGCTGAAAGCAGGTTGCCAACCAGCATAGGACTTTTGGACCATGACATCAAAGGGAAAAAGAATTCATTTACATTCCATGTTCATACTATTCAAAACAGGTAGCACAAACGTCATCTAAACGATGAGTGCAGTACCAACAGGCTAGCGTATCCTGCTGGTGGGAGGTGGGAGGGTGTATTAAACAACTGGAGGGAAAATAAGGTAGAGAAGATGTGATAGGAAAAGCTTCAAGTAGGAAAGAGAACTAAGCCCTAATCCTGTTTCTGCCATTTCTTAGCCACATCATAAGTCACTTTACAATTTGCATAAGGAGATGTCCATTTCTCCATCTTTAATATAGAGCCCACAATGCCTCTGATGATGCCTGAGCAGGTTCCTGTAAGAAGCAAACCAGGTCCGTCTGAAACTGCACATTGAAGCTCAGGAACCACAAGACAAATGAGCGACACTCTCCTAGCCCTCACCCAGCAAACAGGGTCCCTGATCTGCCTGGCCTGCGGGTGGGAAGACTCGTTAAGCACCTGGGTGACTGCTCAGACCTCACCGCCCCGAGGCCACACTGAACCCCTCCTGGAGCCACTCTCGGCTTAGCAGCTGGAGAATTTCCCAGGCAGTGTCAGGAGAGGAGACCCGGGATACTCAGCCCACCCTTCAGAGACGAGACTTCCAGACGGCAAGGGGCCCTAGGTTTGCTTAAAATGTTAGTATCATATACATATATGTAAAATCATACATATGAGATAGACATATCTCATATATAATCATATATGTACAAAATCATGTCATATTTATTATTTTATACACATATGATTTTTATATTCGATGGATTTACCGCATATATATGATTTTCACATATATGTTTTATATGTGATTTCATGCATTTTACATAATTTTCCATAATCTACATGTAAAGTCATATGTATAGATTTTGTCATATATCTCTATACATATATATATGTACTGGGCCTACCAGTTAATCAATAAGTTTAGGTTTTGAGAAGAAAATGTTTTCATAAAATATTTCTAGGTACGCATTTATGACTCCATGATTTAACAATTTTTGAGTACCTGAAATGTGATAGACTGCAGATTAGAAGCAATGTAAATAAGCCTGAATGGAGAGCAAAATACAAGAAAATTAAAGTAATATGTCACTGAGATCAGAAATTTTAATTAGTGCCTAACATAAAATTCAGTTAGTATCATTTAACTGTTTGAGGAATAATTCTGCCTTAAATTGCATTTTCTGTGCAACTCTTGTGAATATTATCTCCCATGAGCCTATATTAATTTAAGGACACTATAAAGATTGATTCATGAAATATACAACAATAGGTTAGTATCAGCCTGGAATTCCACTTTGGGAGAAGTGATATATATGATTTTCAGAGGAGAGGTAGGGATGCAGCAGAGGCAAGGAAAACTTAGAATGAATTATGACTAGGGACATGTGGAGGACAGTTTGAGAAGTTAAGATAGTAGAAATGCCTATGTAGGTAAATAGCATTGATTAGGAAAAAGAACTCAGTCTTGAAAGGAGAAGTCTCCCTTCTTGGCTGGTGACAGCAGGAGTGACAAACAAGGAATGTGGGTATCTCTGTTTGGATATTCGTGGTATTTTCTTACATGAAGTTCATGTCAATCATTCAGCTGGCTGGAAGGCAGTGTCCCAGTGACCCAAGGTTCTCAGTGAGAGAGACAACACCTGTCCAGGTGGCCAAGAGTGGGGGCTTTAGAGACAGACTGATCCAGGTCCCTGCATCAACCCTGTGACCTTGGGCAGGTGAGTTTACCCCCTAAGTTCCAAGTCTCTTGGCTATGAAATGGGGCAGCGATATAACCAATATCCCATCGTGAATATGAGGATAAAATACCATCAAATATGAAACGAGCTTAACCACATACTTAGCACCTCGTGTGGGCTGCATCATCATCTTGAGAGGACCAAGGAGGAGGCTGACCCTGGAGATCAGGGCTCCTCAGGAAGTGCCACTCTGGGATATGGAGTCTGCCTGGAATTCCAGCTGAGCCTGAACCACTGGCTGGTGCTTTCTGAACCCAAATGAAAGTATTTTGTGTCCCCAGTTTCAAGAGTGCTGAGCAACATGGTTATGGCTTGCAGTTAAGAATCAGGAAGATAAATCAGAGAGAAAACAAAAGGACCTGGGCACAGATAACTGAATCCTTCTAATTTTCCTATTTGTTATAATCTGTGCTACATTTGGGCCCCAGCCCACATCAGTGCTGGGTTTCAAAGATGAAATGCATTCAGGAAAAAGAGCCCAGTACTTCTTCTGAAACTTACTGGCTGGGATCAGTCAGTTATTTAAACCCTTTAGCTCTCATTTTCTCATCCATAAAATGGGACTAGTAATCATAAAAAGAATAAGAAAACTAGATATGGGGACGATCAAAGAGAAAACATATGTGAAGGTAGTACTTGGACAGCTTTTCTTTTTTCTACAGAAATTTCATTTCTTAAATCGCCATTTTCTGGCGCCTACTCATAACAGATCTTCTTCCCCAAAGGGAAGGTGATTTTTCTTGTCAAGTGTTAGAGATCTCCAGGAATCTGAGTGATCACAGGCTTTCTATTGATTAGAAATGCTCCCAGTGTAGGAACCTAAGCCAGGGTCTCCAGAAAGCTGGCCTGGAAGCTTTGCCCGCGACTCACCCTGGGCCACATCCTCAGCTTTCCTGGATGACCATCAACCTAAGAACAGTGGCACATGCTTCTGGACGCGGGCTCTGGACTCAAATTCCAGCTCTGCCACACAGCGAAAGCCAGCAGTTTTCTAAGCACACAAAGAATTTAAGCAAAATCACTGTCCCAATATTAAGGATGATAGTAAATTCATAGCCTATATACATGTTAGACACACATACAGATTAGACACATTTCCTGTCCTTTAGGAACACAGAACCTGTCCCTGATTCTCCTCTAATTCTCTTTCCAACACTCACCAATAGCATCCTAAGGTCCAGGTTCACTGTGTGTGAGAGCTGTAAATTACAAAATGGGGAAAAGTTTTTCAAGTTTTGAAGGAGACATACATAGTCCTTCAATCGATTATGGGAGACTATTCCAGTTTTAAGACATGAGGATGGGAATGCCCCCTTTTGGGAGGGTATGCAAAGCAGCAAAAGTGCAAAGCTGACAGAAAGAGAAGTTCGGCTGATCAGGTGTGGCAACTGAGGCAGAAAGCGAGGTGTTATAAAGTCTAATTGTGACACGGTCAAGAAAACGATGTCAAAATTAAGGGAGGGGCTTCCCTGGTGGCGCAGTGGTTGAGAGTCCGCCTGCCGATGCAGGGGACACGGGTTCGTGCCCCGGTCCGGGAAGATCCCACATGCCGCGGAGCGGCTGGGCCCGTGAGCCGTAGCCGCTGGGCCTGCGTGTCCGGAGCCTGTGCTCCGCGGCGGGAGGCGCCGCGGCGGTGAGAGGCCCGCGTACCGCAAAAGAAAAAAAAAGAAAAAAATTAAGGGAAAGGAAAAAAGTACCATCAAGACCAATTTTATTATCTTGCTGGCTAATTATTAGCAGAGTATCAGTAAAAAGGAGGGTATCTAAGGGTGTGTGTGTGAGAGGGAGAGAGAGAAAGAAAGTATAAAAGAAATAAAGTCTAGAACATAGGACAGAAGCAACTAGCTATGGTAGATAAAATATATACATATATGTTACCACAATAGCATAAAATCCTTCCTACAACTGTAAAATATCTTAACAGAGTAAAAACCATCTATAACTTTACATACACACATTTTCACAATGTTTTAAAGCTTTTTACAGTGGCATTAAATAATTTTAAATGATTTTATATATATATATATATATATATATATATATATATATATATGTATATTTCAAAGATTCCGTTTTGAAACTTAGATAATCCAGGCACATCTTCTCTAGAAGATGCACCCTAGGTAGGGTCTGTAGCAGAACTTGCTATGTGTTCTCCAAGATCTGTTTTCCCCTTCTCCCCTGGTAAACTAATTTTTTGCTGGGCAAATGACTACCCAAGATAAAGGCAACATTTCCAAGCTCTCCTTGGAGTCAGGACTCAGTTGTGGCCAACGCTATAAGAGAGAAAATTATGCATACGATTTCTAAGCTGTGCCCTTGAAGGAAAAGCATGTGCCCTTCTCTTCCCTTTCTCACTGCCTGGTGGCTGGAATGCAGACGGGGAGGTGTAGAGCATCTTCGTCTGTGTGAAAAGAACAATCCCCCAGGGACGGTGGAACGCAATACAAGGCACCTGGACCTCTGGTTATTCAGTTTGTGAGCTTGAACAGATATATGTGAGTAAAAAACAGCTCTCTCTTTATAAGCTACTTCTATTTTCAGTCTCTCTCACAGAAGCCAAACTTGTATTTTAAGACATCATCTCTCTTCATTTCAAGAGGGCTAACGCTATGCTACTACATCTGCATTGATTACCATGCCAGGGGGTAGGAGTGTCCGGGATAGAAACTATGCCACAACCTCATCCCCAGTACAAAGGAGACCGATCAGAATTGCCCTGGTGGCTCCCACTGTTGCTGGCGCCAGGTCCACAAGTTCACCTACAGCTGCCACAGACAATTGCCAGCACGCTGCCAGCTTTGCACCTCGGGATTGCATCGCTGGTCTTCCCTGCCTGAGGGCTTTTTCTGGGATCAAGGGAGCTTGCTGTGTATCCCTCAGTGCAACCCACAAGACAGAGGAATGACATGCCTGGGGGTAGCTCTCAAACAAAGGAGGATGGGAGCAGGACCATAAACGCCCAGTCACCTCATCCTTAATTGGAGAATTCGGAGGGGGATTCCCTCACGGCTTTTCAGAGATTGACTCCCCAAGCCCATCTAGACCAAGTTGCCCCAGCGGTAACCCGGTCACTGACAGGCTGACTGGCCTTTCTCCTTTCCCTGTCTCACCTTCCCTCTTGCCTCCGGTCATCTCCTCCCAAATAAACCATGTAGCCGAATTCTTCTTTCAGGATCTGCTGTTGGCAGGACTCAACCCCCCAAATGCCTATCCTCTTGATACTTTCACTCCAAAGATGTCTGAATCGGTTAGAAAGAAAATAATAATTCACCAAAAAAGTACGAAAAATAATCGCACACATTTGTCATCAGGTTGTTTGTATGAAAAGTTTCTTAACTTCTCCTATGTCACAAATCCTACAGAATTTTCCCAGGATGCAAGAATTTCGAACAAAACCTTGCTCACAATGTTAATGATTGTAGGAAAATTTTCTGTTGTAGGAAATAAACATCTCTAACACGTCTTAACATAATGATCTATTTAATGCAAAGATTTGGGGCCCAAGTAAAAGTTTGGTCAGCCAGCAAACTAAGTGAACATAGAATGCTTCCTAAAGGTCTTCATACTCCATCATTTCCTGTAAAATTATAAATCATCACATGAAGTCGCTTCCTTTACACGTCCCTTCTGAAATATATCAAACTGGGAAAGACGCAAGAAACTCCTTCCCCTGCTTGCCTAAACTTACTATTGAAATACCTTTACAAAAACTCCAATTTCTGGCTTTGATTTTCCTGCGTTCAGAGGAACTTCTTGTACATACATTTGAAAGTTTATGCGTTGCAGTAAAAATGTAGTTTACTGGTGTATAATTGCTGTTTGGTTCCTTTGAACGTTAGTAAAAACATAATTCTTATTAATAAGGGAATTCAGTGAATATAAAAATGAGGGAAGAATGGTTTAAAAGCTTTTCATTTCTAAAATGTTTTATTCATATTGCTTTATATTTTTATACACTTAATTTACTGATCTGACTCACCCTCGATTTTAAGAACTATAAACTCTTGAAAGCATAACTGTCACCATAACAGAGGCAGCATTATCTTTCACTTGTCATCTTTCCAATTAGATAATAGATGTACAGAAACTAATCTAATTGTGACACTGCTCTGTGTGTAGTAAACTTCATGGTAACAAATCTTTTATTTTAAAATAGAGGCCTTGGGCTTCCCTGGTGGCACAGTGGTTAAGAATCCACCTGCCAATGCAGGGGACACGGGTTCGAGCCCTGGTCCAGGAAGATCCCACATGCCGCGGAGCTACTAAGCCCGTGTGCCACAACTACGAGCCCTGGTCCAGGAAGATCCCACACACCACAGAGCAACTAAGCCCGTGAGCCACAACTACTGAGCCCACGCCACAACTACTGAAGCCTGCGCGCCTAGAGCCTGTGCTCTGCAACAAGAGAAGCCACCACAATGAGAAGCCCGCGCACCACAACGAAGAGCAGCCCCGCTGGCTGCAACTAGAGAAAGCCCACGCCCAGCAACAAAAACCCAACACAGCCAATAAATAAATAAGTAAATAAATAATGCAGAGTTCTTGTCATGAAGAAATGGTCTACTAACTAGCATATTAAATGCTCTCCTTTGAAGGAAACGCAGTCCAATAACTGGGATAATGAATTTGTGGTAGAGTACCCCTTTAAAAAGAGATGCATTTGATCATCACATTGCATTCAGTGAGACCAAATGGTATAGGTCAATCCTGAGATGTTCTCACTGCCCTACTTATTAAGCCATTTGATTATCTTTGGTCTCTTATTGTTTCCCGTTTTCTAGAAATGAAGGTTAGATCAGCACTTCTCTTGCTAACCTTACACAGGGAAGTACCATCTAGAAGAAACTTGAATGGGCTGGATTTCACCAGCCTGTGGATCCAATTGAGGTCACATTTATTTTAGTGCCAAAATGATGCATATTTGGAGCTCCACCTTCCAAGGCAGATGCTGAGCCATCCACAAAGGGTCCTTGGTCGCTTTCTGGGTACCCAGGGGTGTTGTCTCAAGTCCATCTGTGCTCTCCCACTGCTGCCAGTACTTTCTGTAGGCCCCAGCTCCATCACCCCACCCTGTCCCCCGTCCTGACTAGGGCTCTCTCCTTAGCATCCCCAGCTTTTACTCCCAGCTCTGCTGGACTCTCCCAGGGTCCTATGCCTCAGTAGAAAAAACTGACCTCCCCTCAAAGTATCACCCCTGGGTCCTGGTGTCTCACCAAGTCTCTCAGGAAGTCAGCTCCTTTGGTGTCTTTCTCCCAGCTCCCAATCCAACAAAACAGAAATATCACCGGGGGGAAAAGAAAAAAGATTTCCCCTGAATCTTCAGAGAAGAAACAAACTAAACTCTCTCAGGGGACCTGAACACAGAGGAAATACAATTCTGCTCACCTCTCAGAAAAATTATTGATTATCTTGAGTATCAGGTTAGTCATTTAGAGTGGCATTAACTTAAGCAGCTTTCCTGGGGGCAATTCTGCTCCACAATTGAAGGGTTAAATAATTCCCTTTAAGGGGCTCTTCCAAATCAAAGGACCAGACTGTCCCAAATCTCATATCTTCCAACACAGAATATAACATTCTTGCAGTTTGAAACTACTGACTCTGTTCTTAACCTTCTACCACTGCAGTTAAAACATTAAATATTAAATATTGAGGACAAGTTTCAGCAGCACTCAAGCAGGTTCCCAAGCTCTGCATCCCACCACTCCCCCAATTCCCTGCTCATCAGCCTGGAAATAGAGTTCAATTCAGAGCTACGTGTTGCACAACCCACCGCACCCTGCTTTAACCTTTGTTCAGAGAATATTTAAGATTATTGCCAAAATAATGCTTATCTGAAAGAAAACGTTAAATAAACTAAGCAACATTATGACTATATATATGATCTCTAGAGCAATTTCTCTACTGCACCCCTAGTAGTTTAGAATTTAACTTCATATCCTTCCAAAGTTAAAATTAAATAATGAGAGGGTGGCCTAGTAACTTGGAGATCTTTCTGCAATGGTATCACAAGTGTCAGGGAATCTTGCTACTAGCTTTGCCCAACTTAGAATTTATTTTTTAAATTTTGTGTGTGTGTGTTTTCTGCTTTTTTTTTAAATTAATTTTTATTGGAGTATGGTTGCTTTACAATGTTGTGTTAGCCTCCACTGTACAACAAAATAAATCAGCCATACACATACAGATATCCCCTCCCTTTTGGACTTCCCTCCCATTCCATTTAGGTTACCACAGTGCACTAGGTGAGTTCCCTGTGCTATACAGCATGATCCCATCAGTTGTCCATTTTATACATAGTATCAATAATGTATATGTGTCAATCCTATTCTCCCATTTCCTCCCACCCCACCCCTTTCCCCCTTGATATCCATACATTTGTTCTCTATGTCTGTGTCTCTTCTGCTTTGAAACTAAGATCTTCTGTACTATTTTTCTAGATTCCACATATATGCGTTATTATACGATATTTGCTTTTCTCTTTCTGACTTACTTCACTCTGTATGACACTCTCTAGGTCCATCCACATCTCTACAAATGACCCAATTTCATTCCTTTTTATGTCTGAGTAATATTCCATTGTATATATGTCCCACATCTTCTTTATCCATTCATCCGATGATGGACGCTTAGGTTGCTTCCATGTCCTGGCTATTGTAAATAGAGCTTCAATGAACATTTTGGTACATGACTCTCTTTGAATTATGGTTTTCTCAGGGTATATGCCTAGTAGTGGGATTGCTGGGTCATATGGTAGTTCTATTTTCAGTTTTTTAAGGAACCTCCATACTGTTTTCCATAGTGGCTGTATTAATTTACATTCCAACTTGGAATTTAACTGCACACTAAGGAAGAGATATCCTTAGATATCTTGAAGATTACAGGACAACTAAAGACGGGAAATGTTCTCAGTGGGAAGACTTTTAAGTTCTGGCACTTTCAGTCTACCACATCTCTCCAGAGTGAGATTTGACATTCCATGTTTGATTGTATAAACATGAATAAAGATATGATCTTTATTCTTGTTCAGTGGATCAAACCCCTATGCTAGATGTTCTAGCCAGGGCAATTAGGCAAGAAAAATGAAATAAAAGGCATTCAAATTGGAAAGTAAGAAGTAAAACTATTTCTATTTGCAGTTGACAAGGTCTTATATAAAGAAAATCCTAAAGAACCCACAAAACACTATCAGAGCTAATAAACTAGTTCAACAATATTGGATGATATAACATCTATATATAAAAAATTAGTCTCATATAGCCACTCCAACCTCATTTTGGTTGTTGTTTGCGTGCTGTAGCTCTTTCCCACGATTTTCTCTTTGTTTCTGGTTTCTAACAGTTTGAGTATAATGTGTCTATGTGTGAATCTCTGAATTTAATCTACATGGAGTTTGTTGAGCTCAGATGTGATAAGATAAGACAGGTAGATGAACATAGACTAATGTTTTCAATCAAATTTGAAAGTTTTCAACCATTATTTCTTCAAATATTCTTTCTGCCTCTTTATAATCTCTCTTCTCCTTCTGGCTTTTCAGTGGTCATTAAGTCATGAGAGTGGAGCCCCCATGAATGAGATTTATGCCTTGATAAAAGAGATCCCAGAGAGATCCCTCACCCCTTCCACTATGTGAGGATATAGGGGGGAAAATGGCCATCTGTGAATAATGAAGCCCTCACCAAACACTGAATCTGCTGACACCATGATTCTGGACTTGCCAGCCTCCAGAACTATGAGAAATAGATGTTTGCTGTTTATTAGCCGCCTAGTCTCTGGTATTTTGTTAGAGCAGCCTGAACAGACTAAGACAGTAGTGCCTCACAGGCTCTGAGACTCTGTTCAGTTTTCTTTGTTCTTCTTTTCTTTCTGTTCCTTGGATGAGATAACCTCAACTGGCCAATCTTCAAGTTCTCAAATCCTGTTTTCTGCTTGCTCAAATCCTCTGTTGAGCACCTCTAGTGAATTTTTTATTACAATTATTATATTTTTCTATGGAGTTTTTAGTTTTAAAATCTGTTTCTTTTTGGATATTCTCTATTTGGTGAGACATCATTCTCATATGTGGCTTCCTCGAATCCTTTGATAATATAAAAAATAACTGAACTAAAGCCTGTTTAATAAGCCCAACATCTGGACTTCCTCAGGAACAGTTTCTATTGACTGCTTTTTCCAGTGTACGGGCCATACTTTTCTTTCCTTGCATGTCTTATATTACTGCTTAAAAAAAATGGCAACTCTGCAAATTAGATTCTACTCCCTTCCTAAGGTTTATTTTTGTTACTATTTGTTGTCATTTGTTGTCTTACTGACTTTTCTGAACTGATTCTGTAAAACCCGTGTTTGTCATTTGTGACCACTGAAGTCTCTCCTCGTTTAGCTTAGTGGTCACCTAATAATTGGACAGAGATTTCCTTAAGTGTCTGGGCCAGTAAGTTTCCCAGTTTTTGCCAAGGTACTCTGTGCACATGTTGGTGAATGCCTTCAACTCGCAGTCAGGCAGTTTATAATTCCACCTTAGCCTTCACTTTCCACTGTATAGAGCCCAGAGGTGAGAACTTAGGGCTTTGGCTGATCTTTCCTGAGTATGCGCACAGCTCTGGGCATGTGCACAGCCCCACACATATACATTAACTTCTAGATTTCCAGATGCATGTTGCAGCTTTTCCAAGTTCCCAATGGACATCTCATTCCCCAGCTTTTCCTTTGAAGCTTTTTGGTTAACCTATTTGCCCCAGTTGTTATTTACCACCTCAGGCAGGCACAATGTTAAACAATTGCCTCTGATTATTTTGACAAATACCCCCGGGGAAAAGGCTGTCTGCACCAGGAGAGCTGTAATTACAAGTGCTTCTTTCTGGAGGCTACCACAGAACTGGGGAGGGGGAGTGGGAATAGGGCAGGTTACAATGTCACTGTTCTTACTAAGATGGAGTCATTTTTCTTGAATAAACTTCCCCAGATCGCTCCAAGCTCTTTGCTAATTGCCAGATTTCTGAAAAAGTTGACTTTGACTTTTTTGCCAGTGTTTTCATTGCTTTAATGGAAGAAAGATTGTTTGGAGGTACTTACTACCCCATTTTTGCTGAAGTCCCATCCCCATTCCCCAATGCAATGCATATTGTTTTTATTCATTTATTTGAGCAAAAATTTTGCTCAATTTGGGAATCTTGTTTTCCTTAGGACCTCATTTAATATACATCACTAATAAAAATTTTATTTACACCTATGAACACATGTAATTTTGGTCAAGTAGCATTTTACAAAAGGAAGCATTTTATTCACAAAATCCCATAATAGTCATGTACACACACACAAATGAAAACATCCCTCACGCACACACAACGGCTATTGTGCCCTCAGTGTTCACTAATTTCTGTTCCTACATGCTTATCAACTGGTTTGCCTCGAATAATGCAGAAGAAACAAGTAGAAGCTAAAATGTGGTAGAAGCTGTAATTTCTGAAGGAATAATGACCCTACCACCTCATGCCACCACCCTTCAATCTTCATCAGAAACTCTGGCCTTCAGTAGTCGAAGAGAAAAGAAACTGGAAATGCAATAAGGCTCTCTTCACATCTCTCTCTGGTGAGAAACAGAAGACAAAGATCTAAGACTTTATGATCCAGAGCAGCTTCTGGTGTGGCCTATGCTTCTATGTGGCACATTCAGGTCATCCAATTCTTGACCCGTCCAATGTGGATTCTTCAACTTACAGACTTTACTGCAAACCTGGGAAAACTTCCATTGTACAAGGTAGAGATTGCGTTGCTAATGTTGGGCCAGTTTCAGGTGTGCTAATTACTAACAAAAAAAGGTGTTAAACCTCAAAATATGCAGGTGAAAAAAAGTAAAGTCTATTTGCATCAAATTTACCTTTCAAATGTTATTCCTCTTGAAGCAGCATGATGTTATTCTACAACAAGGGGTGGGAAGCATCAAAGCAGTGCTGTCTGTTTGTAAGATGAGGCACATTTGGGGTTTCCTTTTTGAGTAACAACTCTAGAAGGCCCTTGTACCAGCACGTATAAAACATACCAATGAAGATCCCTGGCTCCGGATGCGGCCTGCCAGAAGCTGAGGAGTGTTCACTTTAAACACAGTAATAACTTTGTGGACTAGACAACATTCATGCAACTGAAAACAACATACGGTCTTCAATAACATGAAAGGTACACTAGGAAAGGGCAGCTCTGAAGAATACTTTTAAGAAATAGGCATGGAAAAAAAAAGAAAAAAGTAGGCATGGAATTAAATTCAACATTCTTCTCCTAATTCAAAAACAAAACAAAAAAAACCCCAGAAATGTTTATGTGTCTTTGTTATTCTAAGAAATTCGTGAGGGGAAAATTTATGTGACTATACTTTCTTCCACCACCCCCCAAAAAATGTTCAGAGCGCACCTTAAACCACAAAGATAAAAGAGAAGCAGAATATTTAAGAGCTGTTCGAAGGTATAAGAATCCAACTCATTACACACAAGTTTACTGTCACCAACCCCTATCTGCCAATCGAAGTTCTGTATCTCCAATCTCTAGCCTGTCTCAGGACCCATCTTAAAAATCTGAGAAATCATGCTTTTAAAATGTACTTCTCATTGGTGTTGTACCCAATCCCAGACAGAGTTGTGGAAATCAGCACATACTATTTGCCTGGAAGAGTAAACATCTCTCTCACTGCTTCCTTTTGAAAATTCTACATAGTGTTTTTCAAAAGAAATCATTTACATGTAAGATGTAATATGGAGCTGTGAAGTGTAGTCATGGAAACCATGATGGTAGAGAAAAAAAGAGAGATTTGGGGATTTAGTGAGTGTTTTTGATTTTTTCAAATACAATAGTCCGCTTAGCAAAATAAGTCGTGCCATATGGTGAACTGTGTGTGGTAATTTTCTAAGCTTGCAAATAGAATTCTGCAAAATGTGATCAACTGCTAAGTCACTGCACTCCGAGTAAGCCTGAATTCCACAATTGCTCACTGTTCCCAGGGGTACTAGATGCCAACACTATACATACTGCAAACAAACAAACAATGCTTAGGATTTAATTTTAAGAATGCTCCAATAAAGACGCATGGGATAGGACAGATATTCACTAAAATCATTCAACTTGAGAAATAGAGAAATAGTTGGTTTCAGAAGGTCGTAGGCTTCTTTGAAAACTCACTGCTGATTGTCTCTCTGAAACTCAAACTGCCCTGAGATTCAGTTCTTGCCCTCTCTCCACCACCCACAGTCCATAATATTGGCATTATTCCCTTCTAAAAGTGAGCATTTTCTATGTCTCTAAATATAAATCAGCTTCTTCTACAAAGAAAACAATCGCAAAAGTTCAGTGATAAGAAAAAGCATCTATTACTTTTTTATGCAACGGCAAGTTGGCTGAGGCAGTTCTGCTTTGGACTCCAGGTCTGTGGGTTGAGGACAGCTCTGCTCCATGCATTTGACACCAGACCCCAGGCCGGAGGGCCAGCAGCTACTCCAGCAGGTCTTTCCATGGCTATAGCCAAAGTGCAAGAGAATAAGCCCAACCACGCAAACATGTTTTAAGCCTCTTCTTGCATCTCATCTGCTAACATCACATTGGCCAAGTAATTTGCAGAGTCAAGCCCAACATCAAGGAGAAGTGGCATATGCTATTCTCATGGAGGTAGAGAATAGCATATAATAAGCCAATGTACCACAGTGCACCTTTTTGTTCTCATGTATTCTCCATCCTCCCACACGCGAAATATACTCATCCGCATTACACTCCTCAAGTCACAGCATCAGGCTCAACACCACGACCTCATGATCTACATCTGGTCTGAATGCAGCTCCGTTTGATTCACCGGGCCATGAACTAAAAACACAATTTGCCCATCCCCACACACCCAATACAAAATGATGAAACTTGGATAGAGTACCCACAATAAATACTCCTATTTTTTAAAGGAGTATATGATAGTTCACTTGTCCATAACAAATCAGGAGCCCTGCAGAGCAAACGCTGTCAGGTCTTCAAACTGGATAGGGAACTTAAATGATTGCTTGCTAACTGCTCTTTCCCTACAGATAGACCGAAATAAGATATATATAACGATATCATGTAACTAGTGGGAATAAAAGCAATAGTGAACGATACCTGTGCACACCTCATAGGAGGAAGATGAGCCTTCCTGAACAAGAATACTCAATGGAAACCTTTACCTGTGTAATCATGTGAGTTGAGAAAAGGTGGTTTGCTTCGTTCTCAGTGAATATGGAACCCATAAATAACAGAGTCATGGGTTATGGTTCCTGATAAGACCCTGGCTCTGTTTCCTGGTAGTGGTTCTTAGTCCACTGTCCCCATAGACTTCGAGTTGGCCCTCTTGGGGCTTCTGCCATTGCCATCATCCCGCTTGACTAATTCTGAAGAGGGCATTTGAAAATAAGTCTTTCTTGGCCTCTGAGCAGGGATTTTTTTGGGGGGGTGTGGGGTTGTTTTGCCTTTTTTTTTTTAAGATCAATTCCTGACTATATAAAGTTGGGAAGCAAGAGATTTCTTTTTTTGCATTTTTCTTTTTTTTTAATTTTTAAATTAAAAACAATTTTTTTGGTGTAGAAATTTCATTTTTTTTAAATTGGAGTATAGTTGCTTTACACTGCTGTGTCAGTTTCTGCTGTGCAGCAAAGTGAATCAGCCATACGTATACATAAAGCCCATCTTTTTTGGATTTCCTTCCCATTTAGGTCACCACAGAGCACCAAGTAGAGTTCCCTGTGCTTTACGGTAGGTTCTCATTAGTTATCTATTTTATACATAGTAGTGTATGTATGTCAATCCCAATCTCCCAGTTCATCTCACCCACCCCTCTTTCCCCCTTGGTATCCACACGTTTGTTCTCTATGTCTGTGTCTCTATTTCTGCTTTGCCAAAAAGATCATCTATATCATT
This sequence comes from Aethalodelphis obliquidens, assembly GCF_003676395.1. Taxonomy (NCBI): domain Eukaryota; kingdom Metazoa; phylum Chordata; class Mammalia; order Artiodactyla; family Delphinidae; genus Aethalodelphis; species Aethalodelphis obliquidens. The sequence continues at coordinate 11,343,949 of NW_020837977.1, read as the reverse complement.
TTTCTAGATTCCACATATATGCGTTAATATACGATATTTGTTTTTCTCTTTCTGATTTCACTGCAAGAGATTTTTTTTACATCTCTGTGTCGGTGTCTTTCAGTCTAGGCTGGCAGCACTTTTGCTAATACTGGTCTCTCAAAAGAGTGGTTTGTTTTCTATGTAATTAATTCTAGTTAAATCCAAGTGCCAAGAGTCACACTCATAATACTTTCCAAGGCATGTCTCTCTCTAGACTTAATTTCAGGTACTTTGGGTACATTAATCTTCTGTGGGAACTTGCTCTCAATTCTTCTAGAAGCCCTTTTGTCTAGCTGAGACTATCTACTAACCCACACATTCCATGCATACGTCTTAACAAAGGATGTTAGATCCAATGTTAATTTGGTCTTTAAAAACACCACATCTTTGTTTTAATTTTAAAAAACTCTTTTATTTTTCAAACTTGAGATTTCTGGTCTCTTTATAGTCCGTCTAAATCCTCCTTGCTAATCAACCAGCGTTTCCTGAGCTTATCTTTTTCCTGTAGCACTTTGTTTCAAAAGCTCGTGCTTTTGAAATCTCCTAACTAAATGCTACAAGTATATTAGGTACATTTTCTGTCTTCTCGGTTACTGCGAAGCAACAGTTTTATCAAATATTTTGTCATTTTAGAACACAAATGACCATTTTTACAGCCTCCCATGATAGTTTCCCCATTACCCCCTGTGCGGTCCCAAAGCCAAACCCAAGCCAAAGATCTGAGGTTTTGATACGGCAGCACCTCATTTTCTTACCAACTTACATACCAGTCAGTTAGGGCTACAGCAATGCTACATTTATTTCCATATGTATGTATTTTCATGCTGACTACTGTTGAGCTGATTCAGGATGAATTTAGCTGCGGTGGCTTTATATTCGGCTGTAGCTTGACCGAGCCTGGCCCCATGAGGCATCAGATATCTAGGAAATGTTCTCCTGGTAGAGGCTGGGGCCGGGAGACAATGCTGCATGCATCACTCATGTGTCTGCACATCTTATAAGCAAAGGCACTGACAGCCTTTACTGTGGACTATTTTTTTCAAAGATGTATGGTAAACAGACTTAGAAGATAGAAATAGGTTCTCCTACAGAATAAAAGGGAAACATACTGACTGCCCATTATAAAAGATTTGGGTTCCCTAAGCTCAGGGTTTCTCTCTTGTAATGCAACTCACTACGAGTGCAGGTGTCAGCTGGTCCTCCTCATATCACCCTGTGGGAACTGGGGCTTGGGAAAACAACACAAGAAAAGGCTGATACTCTGTAATTGCTGTAACAAAGCTCTTTGTCTGATGTGGGAGCCTTATGTCTTCTGCCAGCATCCATGAAACTGTGGCAGAATAATTTTTAGCTTGCAAATAGGGTGAAATATCAGACCTATTATAGTTCCTGACCATCAGAAGCAAAGCAAGTCACACAGCCAAGCCCAACACCAATGGGGGGAGAAAGTATAATTCTCCCATGGAAGGAGGGCAGAAGGGAAGGTAGGAAGTGAATATTTTCTGAGTAACAACCTGTACCTATTTACCATTTATTCTCATTTCGAATACTACATGAATTTTACTGGGAAAACAATAATATATAAGTGATGAGTCTTGGCAGGATTGAGAAAAAGGTAAAAATTTCAATGGACCAAACTCCACAGCATTTTTCTTTTTCTATCTCTTATGGACACAATTTCTCCTTCCTTATTTTGCAGATTTTCTTATTACTTTCCCCTTCTCCCATTAAAGTATTTTCTCAGATATTCCATGCCAGCTAAAGTTTCAATATTGGCAGTATTTATGAAAGTCTTTAAAATAAAAAGGAAATCCCAAAATGGCATTTCAGGTTAAAGTTGAGTGAAAAGAAGCCAGTGTGACCTCCAAGGGTTCTCTAAAACCAAACCAGAAAGGCAGTAAATGTCATTCCTCTTTACATATCCACCACCATTAGGATTCAACAGCAGCACGTATCACTGATGACAGCGTGGTGAAGGACGAGTTTAATTTAGCTGGTAGAGTATGCCATGATCTCACTTGCTCAAACCATGATTGTTAAGTCAACAGCTTTTGTAACAAATTAACCTATTTCCTCAAACTCATATAACTACAAGGGATTCACAGAATACCAGAAGCAAACTTACCCCTCTGGTACAACAGGTACCAGATAGGTACTTCCTACTCAGTTTCAGTAACACTGGACAAAAGGCTTGCAAACACATGACAGATTAGATACTGGAGTTAAAGTTAGGTGATGATTTCTCATCAACAGGAAAGGTAATTGAAACTCCAAGAATTTAAGCATTTAATAAAAAATAAAAGTCATGCCAAATTAGGATTAAAATCAAAACTTGCCGACCAGTATTTTATCTCCTATATTTCTAGTCTACCTACCAATCACACACAAGAAATGTTGAAAACAAACACCAGTCAAATCCTCAGCTGTTGCGTAATGTTTAATCTTTTTCATTGTGTGCAGTTATCATCATAATTTCAATATCTGTCTTATACCTCATTCTCGCTGAACAGGTATTATATTGAAGGCCAACTATTACAAGAGCAAAGGGACTATTCTAGGCACATGGATGCTAGTGTAGCCCCAACACCTGCTTACTGATTCACTTGATGTTAGTCTTATTCTTATCTGAGGCTCTCAGATACCAAGAGCTTTGGTTTATTTGAAGGCATCTTCCCAAACTGAACAAGAAAAGTCATCTGGTTTTGCACTCACCTTTCAAGTGTAATGGACAGAATTAAAGACTGATGAAAGCACACGAGGTGGGCTGGGGTCAAGTGAGCCATCATGACTGGAACCCAATGTCCTGCAGGGGGGAAAAGACCAGAGAGGTAAATAAGAGCTAAACTGTAGGGTTCTTTGAATGCTAGGTTGGCAAGTTTCTCTCACTAACGGTTTTAAAGCAGAAAAATGACATGATCTACCTCTTACGAAGACCTCTCTGGAGAGACCTGAGCCTGGTGGTCAGGACAGTTAGGAGATAATCACTGAGCCCTTGGGAAGAGGTTACTGAGGGCCTGAAAAGGTGGATCTAATGGAGGGGGCATTACAGAGATGGACTTGACTAAACTCAGTGACTAGTCTTATAAATTTATAAATTTCTAACAACATTATAAAAATGCTTAGAGGTAATGAATATTTTTAACAAAATAAGAAAAGTATAGAGAAAAATGTGAGTATCCGTTCACCTACCACCCAGCTTAAGATATAAAATGCTACAAATATAATTGAAGCCCACTATATGCTCTTCCCCAAACCCAATCCCTCCCTCTTGACCACAGGCTACCTCTATCCTAAATTTAGTATCTATCCATATTCTCTTTTTTCTCTTCCTCCATCCCTTTTCTTGTCTGCTGTAACCACTATGTTTGTTCAGTGAAGAAATGTTCTCTTGCTAAACCACAACTTTAAATATTTGCTTGTAGTGTGTCCAAATTCTAGATGAATTTTCTAACTGGTCTCTTCCTTTTGTACACATAGGGCTTCTCCCACTATGGTTCTAGCAATCCCCTTCTTCACATGTCATAAAGTTACATATTTTTCCCATTTACGCCTTAGACATTTGTCATACACCAATTATTTGCCAGCTACTCTGCTAGGGACTGGAAATACAATAGACGTGGTAGGCCCACTGTAATTGCTTAGTAGGTATTTACTGAATGAGTGAATAATAGGCTCTATTCTTGCCCTTGAAAGCTTACAGAATAAAGAAAGAGAAAGACACAGCCACGAGGTGATAAATGATATTAGACAGAGTAATAAAGGGCTATGGGAATACTAGCCGAGATATCCAACAAAAGGTCGTCCCCTGGTTTATTCCATGGTATATCAGAACACTGTCACTTCATCTGATGACTTGCCACTTAAACGTTTCCAGACTACTACCATTCCTGCACCTTCACAAGGTAAAGACGTAAAGAAAATACGCTTACTTGTCAAGATGAGACCACCCCCCAGAAGATATTCCAGTACTGGCCAGACAATGTCCACTTCCCCCAGTGTGGCAGTGGAGAGACATCACCAGCTCATCGCCAGACATCACCTTGAGCCCCACCTTGACCAATCCCCGGAAGCTCTGTGCATGCAAGGGCCCCTCCAGAGAGATTTCCCTGCATCCCCACTTCCAGTAGTGGGGACCTGCCTTGACTACAATGTAGAGGCGGATCACTTATCACAGTTACCCAACAATAACAATGATATACCAAAACTAGTGACAATGACTAGCAAATATCGAGCACTTACTATATAAGTGATACGTATATAAAAATTCGCATGTGGTATCTCATGTAATCCTTACAGACTCTCCATTAAACATCAGGTCTCACCCACTTCAGATCTAGGGACACATACAAACTGAAAGTGAAGGGAGGGAAAAAGGTATCCCATGCAAATGGAAATCAAAAGAAAGCTGGAGTAGCAATACTCATATCAGACAAAATAGACTTTAAAATCAAATGACAAAATCCTTTGAATCTAAGCCCTAGGACAATAACACCAATTGAAAGTGTGTATTATATTGGGTTTTTCTGTAAATTCAAAGTCAGAGATGCTCTTATAATATTTCTAAGAAATCAATATATCTTGAACATCATGTATTAAAACAAAGAAAAAAGTAAAATAAAAAAAAATTCAGGTCTCATTATTTCCCCCCATATTTCCTGGAAAGTTTCCCAACTCACCCTCAAGATTGTCAAGTAATCTGTCCGAAGAGATAGAGCCAGAAAAGGCAGAGGTATGCCAATCTGAAAGCTTCCAATCCTTTAGGAAATTGTTATGATAATGATAGGAAGTTTTAGTGCCATTAGCAACAAATTATTGACAAAACAGTAGTAATAGTAACAGTCATAGCAGTGTGCCTGAAAATGGGACAGCCTGGGCAGAAAGAGAAGTGATCCTTGGTGGAGGAGACCCCTACCAAATGCAAGTTCGGGGACTGTATTGACTGCATTGCTCCTTTGTTTAGCAGACAACCAAGAGTAGGTAAGGACTCACCTTCTCTCCGCTTGTCACACCAGGCAGTGGTTTCATACTGAGGCAGCAAACCCTCTGCTGTGACCTGTGTTAGTAACAGAAAATTCATTTCTATAGTTCCCTTATGGTTTCTAGAGACAATTATATATATATATATATTTAAGCTTGGCTGATTTTATTCATGGATTCCACCCAATAGTTGACACATTACAAGGGGCGTAAGTCCGTATTGTGTAATGTGTATCAACATCTCACAGTTATGAAGTATTGCATTCCAGAGTAGAAAGGTCTTTTTAAAATGATATGCATCTGTGACAGTCTGGCTCAGAGCATCCAGCTGTAGACCCGTGTTGCTGATGGGAGCCAGGGTGTCCTCACTGGTCCTTGCTGGCTGAGGGCTCACAGAGGTCCCCTGGGACACCACAGAGGCAGAGTGGCAATCGGCCTCACCTCAGGTGTCAGTGACAGTGGGTGGTAGAGGCTGCAGAGAGCAATGAACTCATGGAAGAAAGGGACTCATAAATTTTATAAATTCTCAGGGCACGTGGCCTATTCTTCAGTATTTTTTTTAGGACCGAATAATTAACTCCCTTTAGGCACGACCTTCTCAAGAAAAGTTTCCACAGAAGGTATAATATATGAGCTAGATGTTCAAGGAAAAATAAGAATTCACCAGGTGGCAAAGTGGGTGAAGGCCCAGCAGATGCAAAAACATAAAGGCATTAGGAGGTTCTCAGCCTTTGTCGAGATGAGCTGTGAGGTGTACATGCATTTGTATGTGAAATCATCTATTTATCAGGTTGTGTAGGGCTTTTTCTTAAATGTTATATCAGGATTATATTTTAAATTCTTGAAATACCATTTATAAAATGGTATTCTCTCACACAGAGCGGGTCCCAATTTATTTAATCATTCCTTTATTGTGGGCAGTTAGGTTTTTCCCAACCTTTCTGTATTATAAGCAAGGCTCCAAAGAATATCATTGTGTATAAATTTCCATCTGACTTTCTGATAACTGATTTAGAGTGTATTCCCAGAAGTGGAAATACTCGGCAAAGGGGAATGGATGTATATGACCTTCTGGATTTATATCAATAAATTGCTTTCCAGAAAAGCTTACATCATCTGACTTTCCATTCACCTATGCAAGAGAGTGCTTGTTTCCCTTAACCATTTCCACTTTGGGGTATTAATTTTAACAAAACTTGCTAATGTCATTGAGCTGAAATAGCATCATTTTGAATTGTTATCTCTTTGAACTTTTTCTTCCTAATATAAAATAGTCGTCATTTGGTCATTGTGAGTAGTAACACCCCTCTTCTTTTGGAAAGGGTGCTCTGTCAAGGAGAATATCAATTTCTGCATTGCTTCTATCTACAGGCTAAAGAGTGGAACGGAGTGCTACTTCCTAACATTGTGACCTGGTCTAAAGCGGGCGTAGGGAGGGACTTTAATTCCCAAACTTCTGCCTGGTGTTGGAATAACAAAAGTTGCTGAGTCTGTTGTTTGGTAAGGCCCTGGGGATGATCTGGAAGCAGAAGGATGAGAAAAGAAGAATGGACATTGCTCTGCGTGATAATGTAATTCTCTACATTATCTGTAGGAAAAGTCTCTTCTTCCTTATTATCTAAAAAGTACCATCTGCCATTGGGTGATGTGTATGTGCATGTGTGTTCTCTTCACAATTATATAAGTCAAATTTTACATGGTCACATGTGACAGAAACTGAACTCGAAATAGCTGAGGCAATAATAAGATTTGTTGGTGCCAGTAACTGAAACTTATGGGCTCGATCCAGGAATTAAAACAAGGAGCACAAGCCCTATCATTTTCTTGCTCCTTGTTTAGACTTTCTTTTCCTCTGTGCTGGCTGGCTTCATTCTCAAGCAGGCTTCCTCCATATACCTGTCCATGTGGCCCTCACCAGCTCCAGATTTTCAGGGACCTTAGTGTCCAAAATCCCAAAAGGAGAGGGTACCTCTTTTCCAATCATTTCAGGAAAAGTCCTGGAGGGGGATTTGATGGGTCCCTCTCAAAAATTGTACCCATTTTTGTACCAATCACCAAAACCAGGAAGGATATTTCACTCTCCCTACTCTTGGAGCCAAAGAATAGGGTCAACCTCATCTGGACCACCTGGGCTAAGAATTGGGTCCCATAAAAGGATGCTGGGACAGGGGTGTGCTCATAGATGTTTAACAGTTGGTTCTCTCAAGTACAAAAAAAGCCCTGATTTGTCGCAATTGCTGACTGCCATGGTGTAAACACTCCTACTATGACTGACTGCAAACTACCAACAAGACACATGAAAGAAGAGTTGGGAAGAGATGCACAGCATTGGCTCCTTCACACCACTGTGGCTGGACCAAAGAAGAAGACTCAAGCAAAAAGCACCAGGTCCCTTCTGAATTGTCCTACCGAATCTCCCAACCCCACTCCGCACATACTTCCTACACTTCATATACAACAAAATATTACTATAGTCAGTTACACTGATAAACTAGACTTTGGGAAATTACATCTCAGGAGATACTCTGATATGGAGAAGAAGACGGAACCAGGAGACAACTAAACCTTATGACAGAGAATAGAGTTTTCCTAAAGTGGGGTGGAGATTTTGTAGATAATCAACAGAATCATGGCTTTTCTTAAGCTCATCGGTAGGCTGAGATTACAAGGTTAATTGTGGCTGAGAGAGGAGTAAAAGCAAAAACCATCTGAAGGAGAGGAAAGACATCTGAGCACAGGCTCTTGCTCTGATACAAAGCAAAACTCTGCTACAGTTGGTCAAGACTGAAGCAGCACCCTCCAGCAAGATGCCCACCACAAGCCTCACACTGAGTTACAAGCAAAGTCAGTTTCCCACTGAAGGAAGAACAAGCATGAGAAGAGACCCTCTTTATGCTGAAGGCACACACTGTGCTGAGAGCTAAGAGTAGAGCAGAATATTTCCTCTTTGATTTCTTCAGTGATCACCTCGTTATTAAGTAGTGTATTGTTTAGCCTCCCTGTGTTTGTATTTTTTACAGATCTTTTCCTGTAATTGATATCTAGTCTCACAGCGTCACGGTTGGAAAAGATACTTGATACAATTTCAATTTTCTTAAATTTACCAAGGCTTGATTTATGACCCAAGATATGATCTATCCTGGAGAATGTTCCATGAGCACTAGAGAAAAATGTGTATTCTGTTGTTTTTGGATGGAATGTCCTATAAATATCAATTAAGTCCAGCTTGTTTAATGTATCATTTAAAGCTTGTGTTTCCTTATTTATTTTCATTTTGGATGATCTATCCATTGGTGAAAGTGGGGTGTTAAAGTCCCCTACTATGAATGTGTTACTGTCGATTTCTCCTTTTATGGCTGTTAGTATTTGCCTTATGTATTGAGGTGCTCCTATGTTGGGTGCATAAATATTTACAATTGTTATATCTCCTTCTTGGATCGATCCCTTGATCATTATGTATTGGCCTTCTTTGTCTCTTCTAATAGTCTTTATTTTAAAGTCTATTTTGTCTGATATCAGAATTGCTACTCCAGCTTTCTTTTGGTTTCCATTTGCATGAAATATCTTTTTCCATCCCCTTACTTTCAGTCTGTATGTGTCTCTAGGTCTGAAGTGGGTCTCTTGTAGACAGCAAATATATGGGTCCTGTTTTTGTATCCATTCAGCCAATCTGTGTCTTTTGGTGGGAGCATTTAGTCCATTTACATTTAAGGTAATTATCGATATGTATACTCCTATTCCCATTTTCTTAATTGTTCTGGGTTCATTATTGTAGGTCTTTTCCTTCTCTTGTGTTTCTTGCCTAGAGAAGTTCCTTTAGCAGTTGTAAAGCTCGTTTGGTGGTGCTGAACTCTCTCAGCTTTTGCTTGTCTGTAAAGGTTTTAATTTCTCCATCAAATCTGAATGAGATTCTTGCTGGGTAGAGTAATCTTGGTTGCAGGTTTTTCTCCTTCATCACTTTAAATATGTCCTGCCAGTCCCTTCTGGCTTGCAGAGTTTCTGCTGAAAGATCAGCTGTTAACCTTATGTGGATTCCCTTGTGTGTTATTTGTTGTTTTTCCCTTGCTGTTTTTAATATGCTTTCTTTGTATTTAATTTTTGACAGTTTGATTAATATGTGTCTTGGCATATTTCTCCTTGGACTTATCCTGTATGGGACTCTCTGTGCTTCCTGGACTTGTTAACTATTTCCTTTCCCATATTAGGGAAGTTTTCAACTATAATCTCTTCAAATATTTTCTCAGTCCCTTTCTTTTTCTCTTCTTCTTCTGGAACCCCTATAATTCGAATGTTGGTGCGTTTAATGTTGTCCCAGAGGTCTCTGAGACTGTCTTCAGTTCTTTTCATTCTTTTTTCTTTATTCTGCTCTGCAGTAGTTATTTCCACTATTTTATCTTCCAGGTGACTTATCCGTTCTTCTGCCTCAGTTATTCTGCTATTGATCCCATCTAGAGTATTTTTCATTTCATTTATTGTGTTGTTCATCGTTGTTTGTTTCATCTTTAGTTCTTCTAGGTCCTTGTTAAATGTTTCTTGCATTTTGTCTATTCTATTTCCAAGATTTTGGATCATCTTTACTATCATTATTCTGAATTCTTTTTCAGGTAGACTGCCTATTTCCTCTTCCTTTGTTAGGTCTGGTGGGTTTTTTATCTTGCTCCTTCATCTGCTGTGTGTTTTTCTGTCTTCTCATTTTGCTTATCTTACTGTGTTTGGGGTCTCCTTTTTGCAGGCTGCAGGTTCGTAGTTCCCATTGTTTTTGATGTCTGTCCCCAGTGGCTAAGGTTGGTTCAGTGGGTTGTGTAGACTTCCTGGTGGAGGGGACTGGTGTCTGTGTTCTGGTGGATGAGGCTGGACCTCGTCTTTGTGGTGGGCAGGACCACGTCGGGTGGTGTGTTTTGGGGTGTCTGTGGACTTATTCTGATTTAGGGCAGCCTCTCTGCTAATAGGTGGGGTTGTGTTCCTGTCTTGCTAGTTGTTTGGCATAGGATGTCCAGCACTGTAGCTTGCTGGTTGTTGAGTGAAGCTGGGTGCTGGTGTTGAGATGGAGATCTCTGGGAGATTTTTGCCGTTTGACATTATGTGGAGCTGGGAGGTCTCTTGTGGACCCGTGTCCTGAAGTTGGTTCTCCCACCTCAGAAGCACAGCACTAACTCCTGGCTGCAGCACCAAGAGCCTTTCATCCATACGGCTCAGAAGAAAAGGGAGAAAAAGTAGAAAGAAAGAATTAGTAGAAGTAGAAAGAAAGAAAGAAAGAAAGAAAGAAAGAAAGAAAGAAAGAAAGAAAGAAAGAAAGAAAGAAAGGAGGGAGGGAGGGAGGAAGGAAGGAAGGAGGGAAGGAAAGAAAAAAGAAAGAAGATAAAGTAAAATAAAATAAAGTAAGATAAAATATAATAAAGTTATTAAAATAAAAAAGATTATTAAGAGAAAAAAACAAAAAAATGGACAGATAGAGCCCTGGGACAAATGGTGGAAGCAAAGCTATACAGACAAAATCTCACACAGAAGCATACACATACACACTCACGAAAAGAGGAAAAGGGGAAAAGATCATAAATCTTCCTCTCAGAGTCCACCTCCTCAATTTGGGATGATTCGCTGTCTATTTATGTACTCCACAGATGCAGGTACATCAGGATGATTGTGGAGCTTTAATCCGCTGTTTCTGAAGCTGCTGGGAGAGATTTCCCTTTCTCTTCTTTGTTCTCACAGCTCCCAAGGGCTCAGCTTTGGATCTGGCCCCGCCTCTGCATGTAGGTTGCCTGAGGGCGTCTGTTCTTCGCTCAAACAGGACGGGGTTAAAGGAGCCGCTGATTCGGAGGCTGTGGCTCACTCAGGCCGGGGAGAGGGAGGGGCACGGAGTGCGGGGCGGGCCTGCGGCGGCAGAGGCTGGCGTGACGTTGCACCAGCCTGAGGCGCGCCGTGCGTTCTCCCGGGAGAGTTGTCCCTGTATCCCGGGACCCTGGCAGTGGCGGGCTGCACAGGCTCCCCGGAAGGGGGGTGTGGACAGTGACCTGTGCCCGCACACAGGCTTCTTGGTGGCGGCGGCAGCAGCAGCCTTAGTGTCTCATGCCTGTCTCTGGGGTCTGTGCTGATAGCCGCGGCTCGCGCCCGTCTCTGGAGCTCCTTTAAGCAGCGCTCTTAATCCCCTCTCCTCGCGCACCAGGAAACAAAGAGGGAAGAAAAAGTCTCTTGCCTCTTTGGCATTTCCAGACTTTCCCCCGGACTCCCTCCCGGCTAGCCGTGGCGCACTAACCCCCTGCAGGCTGTGTTCACGCCGCCAACCCCACTCCTCTCCCGGCGCTCCGACTGAAGCCCGAGCCTCAGCTCCCAGCCCCCGCCTGCCCCGGCGGGTGAGCAGACAAGCCTCGGGCTGGTGAGTGCCGGTCGGCCGTGATCCTCTGTGCGGAAATTTCCCCGCTTTGCCGGCCGCACCCCTGTCTCTGTGCTCTCCGCCGCGGCTCCGAAGCTCCCCCCCTGCGCCACCCGCAGTCTCCGCCCGCGAAGGGGCTCCTAGTGTGTGGAAACCCTTCCTCCTTCACAGCTCCCTCCCACTGGTGCAGGTCCCGTCCCTATCTTTTTGTCTCTGTTTATTCTTTTTCCCTACCCAGGTACGTGGGGGGTTTCTTGCCTTTTGGGAGGTCTGAGGTCTTCTGCCAGCGTTCAGTAGGTGTTCTGTAGGAGTTGTTCCACGTGTAGATGTATTTCTGGTGTATCTGTGGGGAGGAAGGTGATCTCCGGGTCTTACTCTTCCGCCATCTTCCCGGAAGTCTGCTCCTGAATTCCCATAACTTGTATTTTTAAGTGTTTCTTCTTAGAGAGATTAGAGAATCTCTTAAATTTCTTTTTTTTTCTTTTTTTTTTTTTGGTTTTCTAGTTTCCTTGGAAAAAAAACATGAGTTTTTAAATTTCTCTGGCATTTATTAAGATCTAATTGTTTTCACTCTATCACTGCTTTTAATTCAGAAAGCCATCTTCATCCAGATATTAAAGTTAAAAACTTCCTTGCTTCCTACTTGGTATCTCTTTTGGGACCTATAAGGACTTGGCCGAAAGTTACAACTATTACCACTGTTATCACAAATATAACTATTACACACTGCTTTGCAGTTATCTGTTTGGCAGACTTTCCCCTTATATGGGAAGATTCTCATGAGAAGAAATCACTCCCCATTCATCTCCCTGTGTTTCCATCTCTGACCACAAGTGTTTGGCACATGATAGGGACTTGACAAGGGTGTCTTGGAGAAATAAATGAGTGATAGGGGTCTGAACAGCTGGGCCTTATTCCTACCCCTTCCACGGTCACAGTGTGAACACAGGCCTACTCACTGCACTCGTTTATAAAAGCTAAATCCTGCTTCTCAGCATGTTGTAGTGTAATCCTAAAGAAACCAAGCAAATCTAACCAGAGAAGCATTTGAGTTGTATTCGTTTCTTTGTGTTCTCCCTTCCATGACATAGGAGGGCCTCATTAAATTACTTGCAATGAAGGGGTTTTCTTTACTATAAGACAGTATAGCTAGAAGTTTAGATCATAGGCTGTGGAAACAATTCCTGGGATTAAAGGCGAGTTTTGCTACACACTGTAGTTTTGCACAGTTAGTATCTTTCCCTGTAAAATGGGGAAAGTTCACCTCTGATAGGGCCATCTGGAGGATTAGTTGAGATAACGTGCGTGAACCTAGCACATAGGAAAGGGACAGTGAAGGTGAAGAGCTCTTTTGATTAGCTCTGTTCTCCCTCTATCCCATCTTCATTGAGTGCTTACAATTCACCGAAAGTTTTTAACGGGTTGTTTGACACAGGCTAGCACATTGGGAAGAGGTGGAGAGCCAGGGGCAACGTGGAGGTGTGTGTTCTCGTGCCCACTGGCCTTACTGGTTGAAAGAAGGCAACTCCCTCAGCATCTCTGGCCATGCTGAGAATGAGGGGCTGCGCTTAATCCTCTCTGGCCCTGCAGTTCTGGGATTATCCTGTAGGATGGCCGTGATTGATAGAAAAGCCTTCTCAGCAAGCTTTGCTCTTGTGCTCTGTCTCTGCAAAGATGAACCATTATTTTTCATCTCATCCTGTCATCAGTGCCCCTCAGTCATCCCTTGATGCTTCCACTTACATATGTGCTGCAAGGTCTGAGGGCCTGGATGCCACCCTTATTCTGTCTTCATTCATGCTGTGATTTCTCACCTATTGAGAACTGTTCTATTTGTGTATCATTCCAGCAGCTGGCTTCCTCCTGGTCTTTTTATTTCTCTTATTTGCTTTACAAATTAGAGAGAAAAATTCTTTCCTCATTTTTTATTTCTGTCATGGGGCTGGGGGCTGGGAGTAAGCTGGTCTTCAAATGTCTTTCTTCATGCCCAGAAAACAGGAAATCGAAGGGCACTGTAGAATTTGCTTTTAAGCTAAAGTACATCTGGGATTGTACCTGCTTGGGTGTCTGGGCTGTAAATAAATACTAACCAAGTGGTTATTTCACCAGGATTTTAACTACAGGCTCATTTGCTTCTGTGAAATTCTAAGTGAGACTCATTTTTTTAAATGGCTGGTGAAGAGAGACTACAAACGCTGTATTCTAGGCAAATGGTATAGCCTCCCAAGGCCATCCACCATGTGCCAGCCAAGTGTCTAAATTGCTACAGCTCAAATCCCACTCCAGTAAACAACATTAACCGAAAGGTTCACTTTGATGAATCATTTTCAAGTCCTGAAAAGTGGTCCACGCTGACATTCAGTGTGGCATAGGGGGAAAAACATCATTTTAGAGACAGGGTGATCTGAGTTTGAGTAATTTGCAGGACAGTATGAAGATTAAAAATAATAAAATCGGGCTCCCCTGGTGGCACAGTGGTTGAGAGTCCACCTGCCAATGCAGGGGACATGGGTTCGTGCCCCGGTCCGGGAGGATCCCACATGCCGCGGAGCGGCTGGGCCCGTGAGCCATGGCCGCTGAGCCTGCGCGTCCGCAGCCTGTGCTCCGCAACGGGAGAGGCCACAACAGTGAGAGGCCCGCATACCGCAAAAAAAAAATAATAATAAAATAAAATAAAAAAATAAATAAAAATAATAAAATCATAGTAGATCCTGCTTACTGGGAACTTACTCCTTCCTGGCCCTAGGTTCAGCACTTCCCAATATCATCTTGTTGAATTCTCAACACAACGCTTGGAGGTAAATAAACACTCACATTACCCAGTTTTGCGGATGGCAAAAGGGAGGCTCTGAGAGCTTCAGCGACCTCCCTAAACTCACACTGATGGTAAATGGCAGAACCAGGATTCATATCCTGTCCTGCCTGAAAGCCAGAACTGCTCTGAACCAGTGGCCTCCAGAATCAGGTCTGGACAATAGCACTTCCTTGGCCGTACAGGAGTCCCCTGAGGCTCCCGGAAAGAAACAGAAACCACAGGCTTCACCCTGGGAGACGCTGATTCAGAGGCTCTCAGATGTGAGCCAAGGAATTCTGACAGCAGCCCCAGTCTACCACCTACTCCACAATAACCCCTGGATTCTGGATTTGTGGGAGAAGATTCCGGAAACAGTCTCTATATTGTGGCTGCAGAAGAGAGAAAGACTGGTGGGTTTGGAGGTAAAGACATAGGCTGTCATCTTTAGAGCAAGTTGCTTGATGGTGCTGTACCTCAACTTCACACATCTGAGGAGGGTGTCATAGCGTGTACCTGTATCTTCTAAGGTTGTAATGAAGATCAGAAGAGATAATGGTAGACTGTTATATACACGCATGTCCTACACATATTCCTATAGTATTCTGTTTCTTATTCCTGGGTGGAGAAGACTTCAGTGCTCTATCTAGAACAACGTGGATCCAGTTTCTACCATTTTTTTAAAAATTGGTACAGTTGATTTATAATGCTATGTTGGAAACCTCGTTCCCCACAGCCTCAGTGGCTTTATTTCCAACAACCAGCACCTTCAGGTCCTTCTGAAGGCTGCCCTGGGGCAGCTGAAGTTGCTTTGTCCTCAGAGGTTTACCTGGGGGGTTAGGGAGGGAGGGGAGGCCCTCCTGGCTCAGGTTGGGACAATTCTGAGGCATAAGCTACTCTGCAGAGCTCCTCTGCAGGGTCAGGACTCTAGGCTTCAGCCTGAGATCACACCCTTGCGTGGCTTTTCCCCCTTTCCACCTTGCTCGCTCTCCCATCAGTCTCTCCTGGGAGCCCTTCCGTAATATGTTGCACAGGAATCTTCCACTTAAGATCTGCTCTAACCTAACCTCTAGGATTTCCCCCCAAAGTCTGAGAGCAGTGCCCTTCTATCTGGGACCCACCAACACAAACAATCATAGATTCCCCTTGGTCTTTCCTTCTCCCCAAGCCCAGCACCATATTCTAGTTTAGGTTGTGATGGAGTTCTAGACTCTCACACTGATAGTCAACATTTTTTCCCCTGCCTTTCAGCTGAAGAAAAGGCCCAAGGCACCGGGGCTGCTGGAGGTGGAGGGCAGGCCAGGCATAGACTGTGGCACACGTGCTTGGTAACTGCCACATCTCCTCCCAGGGCAGTGAATGAAACAGCTGCTCAAATGGGAGGAGGGGAAAAGGGGAGAAGTTGATGGGGTGACACCAGTTAATATTTCCAAAATATTCTACCACGTGACTCAGTATCACAGTTGCTTTTCTCACTTTTGTTTATTGTTAGCTTGCTTTTTACTCATTGGTTCTCACTGGTCAACACTTTGAGAAGGAAGTTTCCCCAAAGTGACTTCCGCCACTATTCTCTTTTGAGTGGCAGATAAAGGCCCCTCTAAATAGGACTCTGTGCTACCAGATCCCTCTTTGACTCTCTCATCCTGAGTTGGACAGGATCCGTAGGGTGTGAGGGAAGTCAAAACTCCTGAAATTTCCAGAGAAAAGTAAAGTCTCTGAACACTAGGATGAGTAGCCTTTTGAGCAACCAAATATTTTTCACAGCATGGCTATCTCAGTTCAGCTCATTTATTCAAGCTACAGAAGGAAATTCTCATTAGAAAAAATAAAAACCTGAACTCTTAGAGTTAGTGCATCCCTCTGCCTGAATATTAAACATCTTTAGACCCAAAATAGCTGTAAGAAACTAGTTTAGGGAAAGGATTGACACAATGATCCTAAAATGAATGTTACCAACTGCTCCACATCATATATTTAGAAAGCATCTGTTTATGTTGTTTTGCTGTTCTAATGACTAAAATCTGAATGGTTTAATCATCTTTCAAATATCAAATAATCTTTATTTTGACAAATGTCCTTATCGGTCCAGACTTTCAAACCCGAGGACCTAGAATGAGACAACATAGCCATTTTCATGCCAGCAAGAGAAGCAACTCTAGGGCCTCAGGGCTAACAGAATCACCTCACATCCCAGCTTACGGCGTGGCGCAGCCCATGTGATGCTGAAGCAGCCAGGTGAAAAGCAGAACATCCGACGCCTCCAACAGCTATTTCAGCTGCACGAAGAGTCGGAACGGCTGTATTTTACCGCTGGCTAATAGATTTAGGTTTTTAATGAATGACTGAGACAACTGGATTTTTCTGAAAAATAAATTTATGACTGAGATGACTTAGAAAGGAAGGCTGCCGTAGGAAAAGAAGATCAATTCCCAACCAATCTGGGGAACAAAAGATGGTTAAAAACTCTATATAAAGAATCCTAACTCAGGGCCTATGATAATAAGCTACTTAAAGCTTACGGGAAGGGAAAAACACAAAACCCACAGTTGAAAAAAAAAGGCATCCACACTTTTAGGTATTAGATGAAAAAGACTGAATTCCATTTTAGAATCACTTCAGTAAAATTGTAAATGATGGTTATAAACATACTGCAGTAACCTAAAAATAATAATAAAAAAATAATAAAAAATAATAAACTATTATTATATGATGTTACATATATAAGAACACTAGAAAATGTATTACCAAATTTCATGCCATCAACGGTTAGTTACATCCACACTGACTTTAAGGCATACGCAAAACTGCCAACAGTCGAGTTAGATTTGGGGAACTATTTTCCTTTTCTCTATTTTCAAAACTTTCTGTAATAAGGTTAAATTCCTCATAAAAATATGAAAATATAAACCCATTTAAAATTACACCAATTTTAAAATGGGCCCTGAGGCACACTTTAAGAGCTCTGAAATCAGAGCTGCACCGCGTGGTCACTGTTTGCCGGTCAGCAGAAATGCCACGGCTGCCACTGCCTCTCGGTTCCCTGAAACTTGCAGAAGGGGCGTCAGTGGCTTGAAGAAAATTCTAAAAACAACCGCCCCTACGCGCTGCGAGCAGCCTTCAGAGGCCGAGTCAGGCACGTTAGTTTCCACTAGGATCCCCGCCCCATCTCTCCCCAGTCAAGTGCCTTCACCCAGCGCTGGTTTTATAACAAAACAAAGAAGTTTTTCTTCATAAATAAAGATTGTCTGCACAGGAAAAAATCCTAGAAAGACAACGTAGATGTCACTACAAACACAGAGAAACTACCACAACCCTTGACTGAAAATCATGTAGAACACTTTCTGTTTCCAGTGTACAGCAAAACAACAAATAAAACCACAACCATGTAAACAAAGGAATGATTGCTGCTAAATTAAGAATCACAACAGCATCTCCTCTTAATAAATGAAACAGTGGAGAACACAGGCTTTTTTAAAAAGTTGCCCAAGTTTCCCTTAAATCTAATCTCCTTAAGATTTTACTTCTAATTCAACACACGCTGGGACATAAAAATTCCGTTGGAGATCCTCGTGGAAGATGTGAGAAGTGAATGCTGGGTTCAGACTGTACATGATGAAAAATGTACAAAAAATAAAGAAAAAGAAAAATAAACCAGACAAAGAGAGCACACACACACAGCTATCCTCAAACCGCTGCATCATTCACAATCATCGATGACTTCGACTGCACTAGTGATACAGAACAGTTGGACTCGATAGAGCGACAAAGTTTTAATGATATCTTCGTCCATTCATTCTGCTGATGGTTTCCTTCTTACGTATGCATAGAGAGGGATACACGATAAAAGATATCTGGGTCTAATCAAGGCTAATACTCTTTTCAACAAGTGGAAAATGAATGATCTAAGTGATAAGGAATCATTATGCCATAGTTCAATTGGCAGCAACTTTTCTCCTTAGTGGAATATAAAATAACGGTGAAATCTTGCAAGCAGCGGTGTCTTAGCTTGAATGAAATTCAGCATTACCAACCCCAGGCATTTTCAGCAGGTTTTGCAGCTACTTTTAGCAGTTATCCGGTATTTTGTAACTACTGTGCTCTTCTATTTTGTTTAACACCACACCCATTATTTAGGGGAAAATCATTAACCAAGTTAACTGGTAGTTGTAAATGGACAGAGGTCTTGAAAACAGGAAGGCCAGTGAAATGATACTGAGACTGAAGATGGTTAAACATAATTTCAGGAAAAACAGCTATAAGGGACTTTTTATGCCTTCTAATCATCTGGGAGAAATAATCGATCTTTAGCGACAGAAAGAATTCCAACTGGCAGAAAAATCTACCTCCAGGGAACAAGTCAGATAAAAGCCTTACCCTGGGCTTCCCTGGTGGCGCAGTGTTTGGGAGTCCGCCTGCCGATGCAGGGGACACGGGTTCGTGCCCTGGTCCGGGAGGATCCCACATGCCGCGGAGCGGCTGGGCCCGTGAGCCATGGCCGCTGAGCCTGCGCGTCCGGAGGCTGTGCTCCACAACGGGAGAGGCCACAAGAGTGAGAGGCCCGCGTACCACAAAAAACAAACAAACAAAGAAAAACGAGGTATGTCCAGAGAGCTATCGGAGATCGGGAGAAATAAAGGGACATTTGCAGACAGTGCCCCAAGCTTCTCCTTGATGATGCTTCACAGCTGTGTGCAGAATTTGTCCTCAAAATAGAAGACGACAGGGGGACACAGAGTGTGAGCATACACAGGTGGGCAGCTGTAGGGATAAGGGTTCTGGGTTGTGTAATCCCCATAGAAACACCACCAGGGGAACAGAATGTCTGAATACCTGCCACTCCCCACCTTCACCTAATAGGTGGGTTAATAAACCCACTTTGACCAATGGCTACCACCTACTGGACTATGACAGAATGAAAATGTCTGTGCTTTAACAGGATGTGCATTAGGTCCATACGCCTCCTTGTTCTAAAAAAAAACCCAGAAAATATTTGGTGCCAGTTTTTCCTATCGTATGAACATTTCAAAATCCAAATTTTATGGTAAGAGTAATAATGGAAATCTCTTTTCTAAATGTTTATTAAAACATACCACTTATACTGAGCCTGCACGTCTGGAGCCTGTGCTCCACAACAAGAGAGGCCGTGATAGTGAGAGGCCCGCGCACCGCGATGAAGAGCGGCCTCCGCTTGCCACAACTAGGGAAAGCCCTCGCACAGAAACGAAGACCTAACACAGCAAAAATAAATAAATTAATAAACTCCTACCCACAACATCTTAAAAAAAAATCACTTAATAGAATGTCCTTAGGTGAATCTAGACCTCAAGATTTTTTTTTTAACCCTCCGTAGAGACATTTAAGAAAGCAAAACTGGACTGAGATCGGGCTAAGTTATGGACATTCTACACATTCTTTCTAAGATCGATTTTCTTCAGATTTCAGAAGGTTCTGATGTCATATGATCACGTGACAATCTCCTTGGCTCTGTAGGGCCAGTCTCTCCCTGGGGTAGAGAAAAGATTTCCCTAGAGAGAAGAAACATTTCCAACGTCAGTTACTCTAGGGAATGATCAATTCTACGGCAGGAAATGAAGACTCTGGGAGAGGTATTACCTTGGGTGTTACGAGGTGCGGGCTGTACCAGAGCTATGTGGTCTGGAGACACTGGCAGCATGTGGAGAGGTAGGCCAGGCACTGAACTGCTGCCGCCCCGTAAAGACCAGCTGCGACGAGGCAGAACAAACTCAGCTGGACGCTCGGGGCCTGGGCCCCCACCGGGGCAGTTTTCTCTGTGCTGTATTTCCTTATGTAATGGGAGTAATGGTTTTAAACCTCCTAATGTAAGTTTACTTTTTTCTTTTCTGCTTCCTCTCTGTGATGACATTTATCCCTACAGGGAAGGGGAAAGCAGCATGGAACAGACTCTGCCTAGGCACCATCCCAGATCCACACGCAGGCTTTGCTTACTGGCCTGTGAAGCCCCCAGTGGGCCTCATCCTCTTCCACAGGTCACACAGCCAGTTGTCTCTGCAGCTACAGACAGCGCCACCCCCTTCTCTCCCGTTGCACTGAGGTGAGGGTACGCTGGGGTTTGTTTGGCATTCCTGTTAGCGTTAAAGCTCCATGGGCCTGACCGTGACCCATAGGATATGGGAGGCAGGGCACGATGCTTCTCCCTTCCTCTCCCCGACTGGCTATACAGTCCCTTCATTTATCCCCCCTAAAGACATCCCGGGAGACTGAGCAATGGTCTTGCCATTATGCTCAACAACACATTCCCCTTACATTTTCTTTCCCTCCTTCTCTGTGTCACTTGTCCTTCCCCTACTCCTGCTTCTTTGGGATTGCATTTCCCAAATCAAACATCAGTTTGGCCTCAGGCTCTGCTTTCTCGGGGTGGGCTAGGCTGACACCATAATCCCCAGAGTCCGTCCTAGGAAGAAGGAGGAGATGAAATAAGAGATCTAGCCAGATGGGAAAAAGAAGTGAGAGACAGAATCATAGGATGAAAACATAGACTCTGGAGCCAGACTGCCTGGATTCAAATTCTGGTTCCAACCCTTACTAGCTGGGTGACCTTGGGCAAGTTATCCAGCTCTGAATACATACTTTTCTAATCTGTAAAAACAGAGTGATAATAGAACCTGCTTCACAGGGCTGTTGTGAGGACTGAATGAGTTAATTAGTAGAAGAGTGCCTGATACGTGGTAAGAGCTATATTAGTGTAGCAGCTATTCACCATCACCACCACTACCGTCATCATCCAGGCCGCAAAGGTGCTGGGAGAATGAGGGAGGGGGAAAAAAGAAAAGCAAGAGATTAGCTGCCAGCATCCTTAATTCCAACTCCCATCAAACAAAGGAATGGGAGACTGCGATTGGAGAGGTGTATAACCCCAAGATGGGGGCGCCAGATGGGTCTGAGGGCATCTAAGAACATAGCAGCCAGGGCCTCAGTTCCCTTGGGCACAGCACAGGTGAGGTGAAAGCCTCTCTGAGAAGCATTCGGTTCAGTCCCAGTATTGCTCCAGTGGGGAGCACAGTATCTGTGAAGAGAGAGAAGTGAGACGGAGCCCCCAGCTCTGAGCAGGGAATCCAGAAACACCAGCTTGGCAGGGGTGGAGGGGCCCAGGTGTGGGGAGAGTGGTGCAAAGAATTCTGAGAGAATGGGGGGAACCAGGAGATTCTTGGAGACAAGAATGCCCATGGTGCAGCACACTGAGGGCTGAGCTTTGCAGATACTGCAGCCTACATCTGGGGCTGTCAGCAGAGAGACTGGAACAGGACCAAACGTAGCAGGCACCAGTACCAATCACCCACAGGATCTGCAGAATGAGGGGATTTCAGAGGAAGTTGTACATTATCTGGAAAATAGCACGCAGACCAGAGCCACGCGCTCTCATCCCCACAATGGATTTACCTATGATCTTCCCTGCACGGAGGTACCAACTTGGGAAGGCAAAGAGCGGAGGGAACTCTTTAAGACAGAGGGATCACTCCTGAAAGACCTGTGACCTGTGAATGGGTTAAATATTTATCAGAAGATATATTATAAATATTTATATTATATTTATATTTTATTATAAATATATATTTATAAATATAAATAATTTAATATAAATATAATATAAATATATATTTATATTATATTAAACGTAAATAAAGTATATTATAAATATTTATCAGAAGGTATATTATAAATCAGGAGGATCCTGATTTATATTTTCATAGAAAATTTCACTTTCTTCCCCTTCGCCCTGCCCCTCCTTCATCAGTGGGAAGGAGAGCCCTGGTGCCAGATATTATCAGTTATAAGCCATGAAGGCAGTTACATTATCTTTGCACATCAGAAGAACTCTCAGAAATAACAGGGCATTCAAAAAGCATCATTGCAGAACTCAGGTGTGTAGAGTAATGATTTCTGACAATAAAATCCTTTGGGGCTTGTAACATTGAATTTTAAGATTTTTTAAAAATCCCCTGGACATTAATATTATCCCTTTAAGACCACTTCCACTTATTTTCTCCTCCAAAGGAGGAATTGGGGTGAGGGAGGTGTGTACCAGACATTCAATGTGTCTGAAATCACAGGGCGAGGGGGGCCAGCCGTGTTCATTCAAAATGGGCAGAATATTCTGCTCCCTTTTCACTGGGGTAAACAGCACATATCCCTTAAGGTCAAGCAAGTACAGAACCTCAAGCATGAATAATTAATAAGGATGTACAAGATGTCAGAACTCACGTTCCCTGGATTTGCTAAGATACAGATAAATTGGAATCTGACAAAAACAAATTGTGTTTAATAACCCTTAAAGACGTGATCTCTGAAGCATTCTGCACTGCTCTGGTTGCCCCTTGTCCAACTTCTTCTATCTCAATTTATAGTTGACAAAGACTAGCGAGAAAAGAATGTTTGAACTTAAGTAATAAAATCAGTTACCAAACCACTTACTTTATCACATATTTAATGTGCTTCCCTACCACCTTTTTAATATAACTTTCTAATCTCTCTATTTAGGGAAGACACATAAAGTATCATTTAGTTTCAGCTGAGAAAGCACCTTCCACAGCCAGCTCTGGGATCAGAGTCACGGAATGAATCATCTTTGCGAACTTTCTTGGTTATGGGGAAGAGATGGGTGGTATAAAGTAGCTCTACTTAGAGCAGGAAAAGAAAAAGCCCTCTGACACTCCCAAAGCGAAACTTCCCAAGACCGGACGTAGTTCTACCCTGGGCAAGATTATGAAAATAGGGAGAAATTATACTGCTATAAGATTCTGTATTCCTCCACATTTTTATCAATCATTTCTCCTTGGGGGACCTTTAAACCTCTCCATTAGTTCTTGACAAATGTTACTCATTTGCCTTTCTCAGATTATCCAAATATTTCCTTCCTTCAAGAACAGATGTGCCCAGTTAGGGAGCAACTGTATGTGTCTCACAACTAAAGGAGAGAAAACATGAGGACCCTAAGTTACTCCAAAAGGAATTTAATACAAATAACCCCTTCCCCACAAAAAAGGAAAGCATTACCAAAACTCAAGGCAGCATTCAAGGTTAAGTGGGTCCAAAGGTTTTCAGCAACTCTATAACTACCTAGAGTTAAATTATGTCTTCAGTGTGTGTCTTTCATGGTGCTGTGTGTGTGAGTGTGTGTGTGTGTGTGTGACAAAATAATGCTAATTACAAAACTTTTCTTCAGAGCCTTGACACATCCAAAAAAATAAATATTCCTTTCCTCTATCTCACATAGTTAATTTAGTTTGATATTAAGAAAAATTATAGGACTAAAAGTGGGACTAGGAAGGCCACATCATTAAGGGAAAAGGGAAAAATACATGTCACATGTTATCATTCATTGAGTATAAAGACTACATTAAAAAATAATATTTTCTGATAAAGCTGGAACTTCCAACCACTGAGGAAACAATGTATTATTCACTAAATGGTTTTGGAACACACTACCAATCATTTGTACAACAAATTACAGTAGTTCATATATTATACTGCACCAAAATGAATTCCAAAGATTACAAATGAATTCCATATAGATTACAGATATAAAAGTAAAACCATAAAATACTAACAGAATGTAGGCGTGATGATTTACATGATCATGGTGTGGAAATGGCCTTTGTAAGAATTGTGCCGAAAGCAAAAACCATTTTAAAAAAGATTAAATTTAATCATATAAATTAGAACTCGTATATTTCCAAGATCCATTGTGAAGAAAAATTAAAGCAATGCAAAAATTCCAGAAAATATATTTGCAATATATGATGAGAAAATACTTGAGATATTGAAAGTCTGTCAGAAACAAATTAGAAAAATGAAAACACCAGTAGAAAAGATTACAAATAAACTTAAAAAGCACTTTACAAAGATGAAATCAATCAGTCCTTAAGCATATGAAAAAATGTACAAAGTACTAGTCATCAAGGAAATGCACATTAAAATGATTATGAGATGCTGTTTCCATCCACCAAATTGCCAAAGATTTTTTAAAGCTGAAGTTCTAGGAATTGGCAAGTGTTCAGAAAAATGGTCTCTCAGAGAAGCATAAATTAATATATATCAGTTGGGTGATATGTATGAAAAGAATTGAATTGTTCTTTCCCCTTTTCCCAAGACTCCCACTTCTGGAAATATTCCTTACCTAATAAACGTAAATGGCAATATATTAATATGTATCTGAGAATCACAGAGCAGACTGGCTCATTCACTTCCATTCCAGCTCCCTTGTAGCATATTTCTGTCAATAAATATAAATCTATATAATCAATTTTAATGACTTCCTAATTGCATTGTGTGGCTATGTGATAACTTATGTATCCATGCTAATAGAGACTGAGGCCATCTCAAGATTTTGTTTTTGTTAAAAATGCTTCAGAGAACATACTACTAAGTACATCTTTGTACATGTCTCCAATTATTTCCTTGAGATACAATTCCCAGATGTAGAATTACAGAGGCAAAGTGTGCCCATCTAAAGTATAAATACATAGTTGTAAAAACTTGTAGCAATTTATTCCCATCAGTAATATAGGTGCCATTTTTCCATACCCTTGCCTCAGAGAACATTAATAATCTTTCTAAATATTACCTTTCTTATAGGTAAAAAATAATATCTCTTTGCTTTATTTGGTAATTCTTTTTTTGCATATGGAACATGAATTTGCCTATTTTTCTATTATATTAAAAATATTAACTTTGTCTACATGTGCACTGCAAATAGTTTCAACAAATATAGTTGTTTTTGACATTTATGTTAATTTTTTCAGTACAAAATTTTAAAATTTCTACATGGTTATGCCGTTAAACTTTTCCTTTATTGTTTCATTACTTAGTGTCATTTTCCGAAAGTCCTTCCCACCCAGCATAAGTGAAAAAATATTCAGTGCATTTACTATTTTAAAAATGTTCCATTATGAAAAATTTTAAACATATATAAAATGGAGAGAATAACACAGAAACACATCACAAAGTCAACAGTTATCAAGCATTTGCAACTGTTGCTGTATTTATCTTTATATCTGTTTCACCAGGTTTGTTTTTGTTTCTGTTTTTTATGGGGTTTTTTTTGCAAAAGTAATGTAAATTCCTGGTATCATATCACTCCTATATCATTCATTATGAATCTCTAAAAACAATTTTGTTACAAATCCACAGCTACAGTTTTACATCTAACAGAATTAACAACAATTCCTTGGGATCATATACCTCAACCACTATCAAATTTCCCCAGCTGACTAAAACGGGTCCTTTTATTGCTAGTTGGTTTGAATCATTTATAAACCAGGCCCACACACTACTTTGGATTTCATGTCTCTTAGATCTCTTTTAACCTAAGAATTTCTTCTCTTTCTTTCTTTCTTTTTTTTTTTTGTGGTACGCGGGCCTCTCACTGTTGTGGCCTTTCCCGTTGTGGAGCACAGGCTCCGGACGTGCAGGCTCAGCGGCCATGGCTCACGGGCCCAGCCATGATCTTCCCGGACCGGGGTACGAACCCGTGTCCCCTGCATCAGCAGGCGGACTCTCAACCACTGCGCCACCAGGGAAGCCCTCTTTCTTTCTTTTTTCTTGTTATTGAATTGTGACAGAAACCAGATTCATTATCCTAAAGAATGTTCCCACTTCTCAGATATAGTTGTCTACCGCCTCATGGTGTCATTTAACTTATTCCTTTATCCTTACAATTCCTGTAAATAGAAGTTAACTCTAGGGACTTGATTAGACTCAGGTTCAGCCTTTTTTTTCCCCAAGAATAAGAATACTTCATCGGTGTTACTATGGGCTTCATATAGCATCCTGTCATTAGTCAAACAATATCTGATTGTCTCACCTATTAATGCTAAGATCGGTTTGGATTTAGTTTTCTCATCACCCAGAGCTTTGTACTTACCCTGAATTGCGTTCTATTAATTGCAACTTTTCAGAGTAAGAATTTGGCACCTAATTACTTCAAATAGTGTCCAATGATTTTATTTTTAATTTTTCATCATGAACCTATGGGTTTTTTGTATATTCAATGTGTACCGGTCATTTGCAGTTACAAATTGTCCCATTTTTGGCCAAATGGGAGCCCTTTCATGTTGGATCCTATGTCCTTCGACATAAAATTAATAGATTTTTTAAATAAGGTTTTAATTTCAGAATGGTTTTACATTTATAGAAAAATGACAGACAGTATAAAGAGTTCTCATATGCTCCACACCCATTTTCCCTTATTATTAGCATCTCACATTAGTATGGTACATTTGTCACAATTGAGTCAATATTGATACATTTTCCAAATTATTTAAAGTCCGTACCCTATTCAGTTTTCCTTAGTTTTTACCTAATGTCCCATTTCTATTATAGGATCCCACCCAGGTTAACGTATGAAATTTAGTTGTCATCTCTCCTAAGGCTCCTCTTGCCTGTGATAGTTTCACTTCAGTGTAAAATAAAAGAGATAAAAGGATAAAAGTGTAAAATAAGTACAAATTGTGCAATGTAAATTTGCATTGAAAATAGTAGAAATTCTTGATGTTTTTTCAAAAACATACATTTTTTTGCTCTGTTCACTAAAAATGTCTGAAAGAAATGAAAACTACATACTCTATATCCTACTCTGTTCCTTGCTTTTTCTCAATTAACAATATATGCAAAAGCTCACTCTAGTTTAGCCTGTAGATATTCTGTTAGGATATGATTTACATGCTATAAATTTTACCCAGTTTTTAGTATACAATTCAATGATTTTTGTTAATTTACTGAGTCGTGCAACCATCACCACAATCCATTTTTTGGACATTTTCATCCGCCCAGTGAGATCCCTCATGCCCTCTTATAGTCAATCCATGTTCTATCCCCAACCCCAGGTAACCACGGATCCACTTTCATCAGCCCAGTGAGATCCCTCATGCCCTCTTATAGCTAATCCATGTTCTATCCCCAACCCCAGGTAACCACGGATCCACTTTCTGTCTCCACAGATTTGCCTTTGAGATCTGCATCATATTCAACTGTATAGATGGACAGTAATCTATTCAATCAGTTCCCTCTGGATAGACATTAGAATTGTTTCTCAAATTTTGCTATTACACATGATGCCATAGGGAATAATCTTGTGCATAAAGCACATCATACATCGTACCAATGTCTGATGAGATAGATTTCTAGAAATGGAATTGCTGAGTCAAGGATAAATTTATACGGAATGCTGCTAAATTCCTCTCCATGGAGTTTCATTTTGCATTCCCACCAGCAAATATGCGAGAGTGTCTGTTTCCTCACAACCTTATCAACAGAGAATGGATGAAATTTGGGATTTTGTCAATCTGCAATCTGAGAAGTGTATCTTGGATAATTTTAGTTTGCATTGCTCTTATATTGAGTATATTTAAGCAATTTTTTGTACTTTTGAGTGATTTTCATGTCTTATATGAAATATTTGTTCATTTCTTTGCTCACTTTTTTTCCTGCTTTAGGAAACTTTTATATTTATATTTTTTAATGTAAATTGCAAATATATGCTTCCCTTTTATTATTTGTCTTTGATTTTTCTTGCCATGCAGAATATTTTAAGCATATAATAATCTCTTCTTGTATTACTTCTGAATTTTGAATCATAGTTAGGTTTTTTCTACTTCTAGATTATAAAATGATTCATCCATGTTTCCTTCTTATACTTTAATACCATGACAACACCTGACTTTAGTGGAACTTAATGTCTCATTTAGTAAGAAGCTGACTTCCCCCCAGAGAAATATATATTTTGTGTTAAGAAAGGATCTATCCATTCTTATTTTCTTGAATTTTTAAAACTGAGGAATGTATTCAACTTTGTCTTTTCAGGTGTCTTTTCCCTAAACACATTTGCATTTCTTCAGTGAACTCCACTTGACTATTACGTTGATTTTTAATGGGCTGATGGATACCATTTGCTACTATTTTAAGATTTTTTTTTTTCCCTCAACTGCTGCTAAAGTGCTTGGTCCTTCCAGGAGACCTAATTGGGACGAGGCCCTCACTTCGTCCTGAGGTTAGCACTAAGGCACTACAGCACCAGCCCAGTGCTCGCCGCACCATGGCCTGGAAGGAAGCCATCACTTTTATTGATATTACTGATACGTTTGTTCTCAGTACTGTCATATTGCTGTGTGTTACATTTACTATATACTATGTGGTCTCTTTTCCTTGTTATTTCTTTTCTTTCAGTTTTAGGAAAGTTTGTATATGCGTTCCAGCCCTTACATTTATACTAAGTAATACCTTTATATAATCCTTTAGTCACTCCTATAGTAAGACGGTATCTGTTGGTTCTCTATTACGTAAAGTATTAAAGCTAGCTTTAAAAATAGTAGGGTCACGTGGGACAAGCCGAGCAAGGTTTAAGGGAGGCGCCCCTCTGAATGGGTTTGTGACGGTGGCGTTTCCCCTGCACAATCTCCGAGGGGGTTGGTATAATTGGAAGCCACCTTACCTGGCCTGAGGTTGTGTAATCGCATCACTACCTAGTCCAAGAGGACACGAACAGAGAGCGCGTTCAGGAAGCAGTCTCTCAAAACAGGATGAGCTCATCATTGGTTGGGGGCAGGGGAAGCACAGAAAAAGCTAAACAGAAAGATGGCATCAAATAACACTTCAAAATTTTGCATGAATTTTGCCTTATCATCAGTTAGGGATTTCTACCAAAATTTCCTTAAGAGACCCAAGGCACATATCCTATGATCCAGTCTGAGGCCACCCACTGGGTACCTAAACTGCTAGCTTGCCAAGTTTTAAACTCTAATTACGCTCGGCAATAGAAAACGCAGTTTGGATTAAATTCTACTGAAGTTGTCCTTATGATGCAGAGAAACTCATCAACAAAGAGGTCTTTTCCATAGAAGATCCGGATAAGAGAGTTTTGGGTAACTAATGAAGAGTTATGACACAGGCTGATGGTACAGGCCCAGAATCAAGTGCACGTTACTGGCCTCGTGCCGCACTAGACTATCTTTTCCAACAATGCTAATGAGGCAACTCAGGTCGTGAGGTGGGTGATCTCAGGCATAATACCTCAAAGTACCTACGAGGGATATTGTGAAAATTAAAGAGTTCACCCGTGTAAGGTGTTTAGCATAGTTTCTGATGCATTGTAGGACTTCAAGAAATCATTCTAACACTTCTATCATTATAAACTTCCATTGGTATTAGGCCAAGGGGAAGGACTTTAGCACAGATGTATCTGTGAAGAAAAGTACACCCTTTTGTCCTTCACTGAGATGGGCTATTTCTCAAAAAAAAAAAACCCCAAAAAACCCCAGGATATAATTAATTTGCCTCCCCTGAATGTTGTGACAATTTACTAATTAATACTGTAAAGTGCTTTGGAAACATCAAGTGAAGTTAAAATGCTAAATATTGTATAAGAGCTTTCCTTTGCATTAGCATCTTCAACACACAATAATGTAACCTAATTTAATTAAACAATACAAAGTTAAATAATAAAGAGCAGAGGAAGAAATAAATTAAGAGGCATAGTCCAGGGAGAAAGGCATGTTTTCAGATGAGATTTGAAAAAAGAGTGTGAATCAGTGAGGCAGAGAGGCCCTGGAAAGTTGTTTTACTTGAGAGAAGCTACAGACAAGGTCTCTCCTTAGCCAATCTGCTACATTCCCTGGGACCTCATTATAACATTAAATGCATCAGCATCTCAAATAACAGTGAATGTTAATGGCCATCACTGGTGCGACACAAAAGAGCAGTTAATTACCCTTTGGGAGAGTAAATGCAATCATTACTGAGAATTGTTGAAGTCATATAAAAGTTGAAAAAGATAATAAATTGTAGCTGGCTAACACTGAAGATCCGGGCTCCCCTTCCGTATTTTAGAGTCACTCCTGGGAGGCACCTGCCCAGCCAGGAACTCCATTTCCCCTACTCCAGCTGATGGAACATGAACAGAAGTGATGTGTGTCATTTCCAGACTAAGGAGGATAATTAGTAATTGTGCTCTTGCCATAATCATTTTCCTTCCCACAGTGCCCTGTATATTGAAGAGAGTGGCATCAAAAAAAAAAACCAGAAAAAGCTGAATCCCAGAGTCTCCACATGAAGGAAAGCAACCCAGGAGAGCTGCCCAAGTAGGAACATCCACCTTGACTCAGCATGGGTGAGAAACAAAGCTGTATTTGCTAAACCACTGATACTTTAGAGCTGTTGGTTATCATGCCTAGTAATATATTACCATCACTAGTAATATATTTTTATTTCTAAAGTTGATTTTTGACCTAAACACCTATTTATTAGAATAAATATTTATCACAGATCGTATAAAAAATGGAGTGAAGGGGCCGAGCAAGAAACAAAAGCTGTCGTTGAAAGAATCTCTATGCAAAGTGGAGAGTACAGCACTTGGTCAGTATGGCTGGATGAAGAGACGGGGAAGGGTCCACTCTTAAACATGGTACAGAGGTCAAGTAAGAGAAGAAAAGTTTCTTTACAGTAAGTCCCCTAAATACGAACGAGTTCTGTTCTGAGAGCACGTTTGTAAGTCCAATTTATTCGTAAGTCCAACAAAGTTAGCCTAGGTACCCAACTAACACAATCAGCTATACAGTACTGTACTGTAATAGGTTTATAATACTTTTCACACAAATAATACATAAAAAACAAACACAAAAAAGTAAAGAAAACGTTTTTAATCTTACAGTACAGTACCTTGAAAAGTATGCCAGATACATGAACTAACTCACGTGATTGGACGTGTGATCTCATATTCACATCTTTGAAAGTTCACAACTTGAAGGTTCATACGTAGGGGACTTACTGTAAAGTGAATTGGATTTTGGAACCCGGATGTCATAAATTGTCTTTAGTGAAAGCAATTTTCACTGAGTGTCAGTAGGATAAGTCACACTGTAGCTGTTTGAGGATTGCAGTAGAAGTGAGGTACGGTTCTTCTTTAAGAAACTTGGCATGAAAGGGAAAGAAGGATGTAGAAAGGTAGCTAGAGGAAGCTGTAAGGAGGAGGGACAGTCTTGTTTCGTTTTGTTTTGTTTCAGGATTGGAGTGACTGGTGGATATTGCAGGAAATGCTACCGCAGAAAGGGAGTGGTGTGAGATACAGGAGAGTTCCCTGGAAAATGGGACAGCATGGAACAAATGGGGAGGGACGTGATGGCAGGAAAGGCACCCCTTCCTCCACAAGCAAGAAGCAAGAACAGGTCCTGCTGCAAATTGGAGGAGGAATGGCTGCCTGCTCTCACCATGGGGACTGCAGAAAATTAGAGACACGGGCACTAATGTTTCAATCAATCAATAATGATAATAATAAAAGAAATGGCAATAATTCAAGACAATGAATAAAATAAAATATATATACAATACAAATAAAAATATATAAAACCAAATATTACTCAGCCATAAAAAAAGAATGAAATAATGCCATTTGCAGCAACATGGATAGACCTAGAGACTGTCATACTGAGTGAAGTAAGTCAGACAGAGAAAGACAAATATCATATGATATCGCTTATATGCAGAATCTAAAGAAATGGTACAAATGAACCTATTTACAAAACAGAAGTTGAGTCACAGATGTAGGAAACAAACTTATGGTTACCAAGGGGGAAGGGGGAGGGATAAATTGGGAGATTGGGATTGACATATACACACTATTATATACAGAATAGATAACTAGTAAGAACCTACTGAATGGCACAGGGAACTTTACTCAATACTCTGGAATGACCTGTATGAGAATAGAATCTAAAAAAGAAAAAGAGTGGATACATATGTACATATAACTGATTCACTTTGCTGTAAACTAACACAACATTGTAAATCAACTATACTCCAATAAAAAAATTTAAAAATATATAAAACATAATAAGGGGGAAAACTGCAAGGATAGATATAGAGCTAGATTCACATACTATAAGGCTACAAGTGTGAAATATAGTAAAATAATATATAGATACCGGCAATATATTTGCTAGTTATTTTGCAAATATTCTGAGTTAAGTGAAGAAGAAGAAAACTAATTATTATCGAGGGAAACTATGCACCAGGCAGTGAGCTAGTTTTACAAATATTTTCTCATTTATTCTGTATCACAATTGCATGAAGTATCATTTCCATTTTTTTTAACTTGAATAAACTGACATATGATTCAGAGTTATTAAGCAACAGAGCTAGGGTTCAAACTCATGCCTGTGACTTAAAACTCATGTTCTCATTATACTCAAAACTGCTATTGCTTTAGCAATGAAAGAGCATTCCCTTTGGAGACAAATAAACCAGAACTGATCTATTATTTCCACATCTTACTTCGTACATTGTCAGTTTCTGAGAACACGGTCTGTGTTTTTTTCA
Organism: Aethalodelphis obliquidens; assembly: GCF_003676395.1. Taxonomy (NCBI): domain Eukaryota; kingdom Metazoa; phylum Chordata; class Mammalia; order Artiodactyla; family Delphinidae; genus Aethalodelphis; species Aethalodelphis obliquidens. Next base: position 11,311,442 of record NW_020837977.1, on the reverse strand, counting down.
CCTTTGTACCACTTAAAGCGTAGCACAGTGGTTAAGTATATGGAAGGGATCCAGTGAGTGAGCATAGTATTAAGTTTAATTTCCTTATGTCTATTTTAATATTACCAGCAGGATTAGATCCTTATGTCTATTTTAATATTACCAGCAGGATTAAATAGAATTATTACACAAAAGACAAGTGAAAGAGAGAAAACAATTTTAAAGAAAAATGTGTAATGAGATAATCAAGAAAGAATGAAGATGGAAAAGCAACAGAGGGTGTAGATCACACAGAACCGTAGAAATAATTGCCAAGGGCTGTGTGAGTGATCTGCACTGATAACGGTGGAAGTTCTACCACTGTCAGTGGATAAGAACACATTCCTGCTCTACGCCAGCCCCTAGTATTTTTAAGTAGGGGCCCTCAAAAAGTCTAAACAGCATATTGTTGTCAATTACTCACTATCAAATATTCCAAAAATGCTTTGTTTTTCCCAAAACGTAGATTGAATTTCAAAATTACATTTCCATGTTCACACTGCAAATAATGATTTTTGCTGAAGATGAGAGTTTAACCCTTTTTAAGACTCCATGTGAGAAGCCCAAAAGCCCTCCTTTTAAGGACCAGACTTTAATATATACAATTTTAAGAACAATGGAGTTAAGAGTTTGGAAGCAAAATAATGCATATTTTAACAAAAGTTCACAGTTTTAGGTAGCAAAGGAAATCATACTATGCATAATACACAATAAGCAACATTTGCAAACTACATGTATGGAGCAAGGATACATCCGGTAGAATATTTAATTTGAATACTATCTTTGGGTTATGCACTCAGCATGTCAAATAGTACCAGTTATTTTAGTCACCCAAATTAACAAAATATTTAAATGCTTCACTCCAAGTCTATAATTAACAAAGTCCCAAACCAAAAACCATAGGAAAAGGGGATGGTACGAGCTAAAGCTAAAACACCAGATTTTATTCTTTTATTTAAAATTACTTTTATAAATGATAATGGCTTTTTTATGACATTCCAGCCAAAAGAAAAACAAACCAAAAAACCAAAGAAATAATGACTTCAAATCGAACTAGCTAGAAGTTATTCTTATGAAACATAAGTCATCATCAGCCTAGACATCCTCACAGGAATAAATACAGATAAAGACAGAGACGTAAATGACTATAAAATAGGGATCGTTCTACGCACGTTTTTAAATTATTTAATTTTTGCACTTAACAGCAAAACAGAATTGAAGCATAAAACATTCTAATTATAGATAAAGTCTTCCCACTAAAATTAATAAAAATCACAATGAAAAAGATTGAGGGGTTGGAATTAATTATGGCTACTTTTTAAACTGCAGTTCACTTTTAAGTACTACTGACTGATAATATAGTAAACTGAGGAGATTCTCACACGAACACTTTCTCCTATCTTTCATTTTTTTTAACCTTTGGCCTGTCAAGGTTTACATTCTGTCCCAACTCTAATAATCCCCATAGATGCTTTGTCTTAGTTTTATACTGAAATGAAATGCTCGCCTCCATTCCTTTCATCAAGTTGTCTTCCTTCCTGAGTTCTTTATTTTAGTTAATTGCCTAGCTGGCCAAATTTCAACATCAAGTTGTCTTTCTAGGAAGGACTCAACAATGCTGACTAGTAACCTGCCTCTTGCCTTCAGACTTAATGGACAGCTTGGATGGGTGTAACATTCCTGGGTCCCACTTGGCCTCAGAATCAGGCTTCTTTTACTGCCCTGCCTTTGGGCATTGGATGTTGCTATGAAGAAATCAGGAGCCAGCCAGTCTTTCCCCTGATAGGTGCCAGATAGGAAAACACTACATAGACTCATTTTATAGATTAAGAAACTGAGGATCAGAGAGGTTAAGTGTCATACAATTTAATTAACCACAAAACTGGAACCAGACTCCAGGTCCCTTGACTCCTTGAAGTTCATAATAGAAGGTCAAGAAAATGCTAAGCGTAGCCAGCTATGGACGCTATTGCCCCCATGAACATCATGCTTGAATGTGTCTCAGAAGATGGCCATTCCTCACTTATTTCACCTGCTGCACTGGAATTCACACTCCAAGTAATGCAGCAACCTGCCTTCCTGTACGTGATTCATAGAATAACGTGGCAAGTATTTTCTTTCCCTTTCAGACATAAGATAAAGTGTGTAACTATTCACAGTCGCAAATTAAACTGAAAGCACAATGAAAAGAAGATGAAACCTGAATACGATGAATATGAAATATCAAATATGTGTTTACAGATGTGTTAGAAACAAATGAAGATGAGAATCAGTGAAACAGAGAAAGCTAAGATGTATGAAAGCATTCACCAGCTACCCTTAAAAATCTTAAGTAATTATAAGCCTGTGAAGTGTTGAAATTATGTTATGCATTTGAGCAAATGGAAAATCCATAAAATCCATTTTTATATTATAAAATGAGATTTTAGGAAGTATCTGTTTGCCTATCTAATGGCCTATTTTGCAATAAGTGCCTTTGTAACCGCCAAATAAATTTACAAGCCTAGCATGCTATGATTATTTTCTATCCCTTTTCTAAAGTAAACTATGTATATGCAATTATAAGGGCCATGGAGTGTATATAGAGCTAAGAAGAAGAGATTGTGCTAAAAGGGGTGTCTTTCCTCGAAGTAAAGAAAAAAGTAAATTTTGATATTTTCAATCACAAGTAGAAAATTTATTTTTAGGATATCTAGTATAACGGTTGCCGCTACTGAAATTACATTGAATTAACTAGATACTCCACGTACATGTACCGTGTCCACAAACTCATGCCACTAGGTGGCAGTGGCGCCATCTAGGCCACTAGGCCATAGGTGGCATTGACCTCATACAACAGCTTCATCCTGATTAATGCACACCTTCTCTCCCCTACAGCATCTAGAGCCTGCCCACAATTCACACGTGTCTCCTTCAGAATTCTTTTGCTGTTGTTAAAATAGAATTTAATTAACAAAAAATTAATTAGATATCTATTTCCAAAAGCAATCTTCTTAGAAACAAGATTTAAAGAAAGCCCTGTACACGACCACAGAATATTTGCTGTGTTGCTCTGGGTCCGTTTGAGTTGAATTGCACTGCGTGAATTGAATCCGGTTTGTACAGATAGAGGCATCGCTGGGATGTTTAAATAGGTTTTGTCACCACTTACCTTAATTTAGGTTTTACAAAATTACTCTGACATGCTTCCCAGAGGCAGGGGCTTTCTTGATTCTGCACCTTCAGGTGAGTTTTAAACTCACTGCTTACTCTTATCAAGATGAAGATCACATTTGATCCTGCTAATGAGCTTTGAAGCATAGTTTCTCCTTGCAGGACGGTTACTCTTCAAAAATAGGCTGAAGAAATTCCTGCTGAAGCCCTCTGCTCTTTCTTTTACCTCTCAAACCTACCCATGGTTCAAAACTGTCACCTCTGTTATAAGTCGCACTCACTGAGAATCAATGCTTCTTAGAAACACTGTCATCTGTCAACCTCTCTAACATACTTCCTCTTCTGACACTTCATTTAATAGTGGAGGTTCTTTTTTTTTTCCATGCATTCATTTAAGAGATCCTATTAAGTAAGTTAGCACTATTCAAATCTCTTCAAGTCCCTCCTTAAAAAAGTTTTGCTCTCTTATCTTTCATTATCCATCAGTATATTTTGATGTAGATGGAAGAGATTGATTTTAAAGCTTCTATAGATAACTATCATGTCTTCATATTTTAACATCAAGTTCCACAAAAAGTGTCTGTATTCATTAAACAAGGAACAAAAGCTTTCCTCATAACTGTAGTCTGAGATTGTATTCAACATGTCTATTTCTGTATCATAGCATATTTTTAAAATGAAAAAAAGAGTCCCATGCATTTAAAAAGAAAAATAAAAGCTATAACAGCATCAGCAACTAGAAAATATAAGGGGGGTTGATAGTAACGAAAAAACAGTGAAGAGCTGCCCTGACTTTAAGTCGTATGCAAACCGCTTTCTTTGAAATGGTAGCATGATGAACACAAATGATATTTTTGGGTCTTGGCACATCAAACTACCCACAGATGAAAGATGACTTAATTGCTTTGACCACAGTCCGAGTCAGAAGAGCTCAGTTGGCAAATATAAAAATAGCTTGGTGCTATTTGCATTTGCATTTGAGTAAGGAGTGATTTCATTTCAATGCCAAAAGTCTAAGTAACAAAGCAGCCCACAGGTAGTGAAACACTCCTTGCAAGTAACAGCTACAATCCCTGACCAGACTGTCTAAGGCTGCAGAGGACACCTTGATCCTGTCAGCTCCCTCCGTGTGCACAGGAAATACCGCTGTCAGCACAGCGCCTCCAAATTCAGATCACAATATACTGAGAGTTTATGTCTTCAGAGGTTAAGCACTTAAGCATTCAGAGATTTGTTGCCTGTACCATCACCTTTACATAACCTCCTAAAAACCTTTTAATAATTAATTATTATTCTAAATATCTGCTGTTACTGTTAGTAGCTTAAGTTGCTTCTCATAATTTCACCTAACAAGGTTTTTTCAAACAATAGTCACAGCAGACTGAAGCTTGCTATATTTTAGACTTTACTACACAGCAGCCCCCCACAAGTAAAAATACATAGAAGAGGAAAAAGACGACACAAAGAATAGGAAATTTCTCTAGGCCTTGTATTAAATGTGATTCCAAAGCAAGTAATGGTAAAATGGGCACTATGGACTTTCCATTTCTTCTAACCAGTTATCTTTGAGATGATGTTACTTTCATGTTTTCTAAACTTTGTAATATAAACAGCAAACTTAATTCAGAAAAAAAAAAAAAAAACCTGCCATCACTGAATCCCACAGCCAGGATCACAGACATTTAAATCAAAAGTCACCTGAGTTGGAAAAGGTTTAAGTTTTTTCAATAAATTATTTTTTATCATGACTATAAAAGTTATATAGTACACAGAGGCTAGCTGGAGTTACATACTTTAGTGTACCTGAATTGCGAGGAATTCTTTCCAAGACATAAAGTTGACAATCAGACATCTGAGTATGACTGGAAAATAGCAGTCCCTGAAAGATTAAAGTGTGAATTTTAGTAACCTCGAAGGCAAAGACCATCGTTCTTCCACTTTTGAACCAGGAAATAGAATGGGCCAATGATGGTACAAACACATGTAAGGAGATCAAAGGGTGAAGCCATACCCCAAAATCACTTTGTCAAAGCTGAAAGTGAGAATTCTTGCTACACAAAAATCTATTTGTTCTGCTCCTTAAAAAACAGTTTTGTGATCAAGCTAAGATAGAAGTTATAAAATGGCTCAATTGACAGAGTAAAACTGAATTATTCCTATTGAAATTCAATAAAGTCACTAATGTTGCAATATAATCATATATAATATATGATAATACATATTATATAGCATATTATATATAATATATTTTATTATCATAAATTTCCTTCAAAACTTTAATTACTAGTAATAAAGGGCAGGTATCTGTTGTTAAGCAAAGATATATCATTATATCCTACATACCATTATTATTTTTAAATGCATTCTTGATCCAAACAACATGAAAGAAAATGGTTTTAGGTAATAAAATGTGAGAAGCAAAATTACGGAAAGCAAGTGCTTAAAATTAGGAAGATCACTCTTAATATTTTTAAAAAGAGAAGAGAATGAATAATGATGCAAAGAACCCACAGGAAATATTAACACTTTCATTTATTTAATCATTTATTCTTAAGTTTTTTTAATTGTAAAAAAATAATCTACACGCATAACAGACAGTAAATATCTGTCTGTCACCCATAATCTTTATCAAACTATTTAAAATAACTCTTGAAAAACCCTACCATTGACCCTCAAACCTCAGTTCCCAGAGAGAACCAGGGGTAACTGTTCTGTAAACTTCTTTCAAATTTTTTCCTGAATGTGTCCACCCACATACCTTTTTTTTAATAACAGAAATGACCTTGTTAGATTCTACATCTTGCTTTTTCAACTTAATCATGTGTCAGAAATGTCTTTCCAGGTCAGTGTATATAGATAGGTTGACTTCATTTACTTTTTATAACATACTATTTTATAGAATGGAGACACCGTCATTTATTTAATAATTTGATTACTAAAGAACACTGTTTCATATTTTTTGCCTTTTCGGAGAACCCTTATACCTGTATCTATAGGACTCTTGCCATTATTTCTATAGGATAGAGTCTTAGGTGTCAGACCCAAAATCACCTTCACAAAAAGATTGTACTGATTTTCACTACAACCGTTTTCCTCACAGCTCTATATATTATTACTTTTTTTTAATTTTGCCTATTTTAAAATGTTTTAATTTATATTTTCTTTTGACTAAGGATTCTGAACATCTTTTAATATCTTTTTTTGGACATTTATATTTTTTCTACTTGTTGCCAGATTAAATTATTTTCTTATTTTTCTATTAGATAGCTTCTTGTTTGTAGAAGCTCTTTGTATACTTAATGTATTTATTTTCTCCTTCTAGTCTGCTATTTGTCTTTTAACTTTGTTTATGGTGAAATTCTTTGCAGAACAGGAATTCTAATTTTTAAATGTGTAGTTAAATGGGTCAACCTTTTTCTGTGTGAGTCTCTGGATTTTTGCCTTGTTTAGGACAGCCTTTCCACCCTTAATCTATAAAATGCATCTCTATAAATAATGTTACCATCACATTACCTTAAATGCATTTCTCAATCCACAAAGAATTGATGTAACTCTGATTCTAGTAAAATAATAAAACAAAATTTAAGTAGAAATTATCTTCAAATGTTACAGAGTAATGAATATTGCCTAGGAGGCAATAAACAGCAGCTGAGGAATAAAAAGAAAAATAATTCGGACAAACCTGATTTCCTTTCTTGAGAAAAATAACTAAATTAGTGGGTAAGGGAAAGCAAGGTGTGTAATAAATTTAGACCTTTGACATACATTGTCTCCATAAATCTTTCATAAAAAATTAATTCAAATTGGCTTTGAAGTGAGCACCCTCAACTGAATTGAAAACTGCCTGATGGACCATAAACAACAGAGATAATAATAGCATTGATGTATCCAGCGGTGGGAAGGAAGAAACAAGTACCATACTAAGACCAGTGATAGATCTGGGTTCACAAAGCTTTTATATTAATGATCTAGACGGAAGAAAGAAAAATGATGCAATCATTAATTTAACAAATGTCACTAAGTTGAAAAGCGTGGTCCACACATTTGGAAGCGTTATAATAGAAGCTTGTGGTAGAGGATAGAAGCACAGGGGGATGTCCAAGTCAGAACTGACTTTGCACCAAATCCACGGCCCTTTCTCCATCCATACACTAGTTAGTTCAGTCAAATCACACTATGGTGACCACTTTGTAACTGGCTAGAGGCAAATTCATTCATCCAAGACCGCAGAAAGAGAGCAAGTGCTCCCCAAGCAGGGCGTAGGGATATTCAGGAGAGGGGAGAGCAGTGGAGGAGATGGGCTCTGACAGTGGGAACACAAAAGGTCCAGTACCTATCGCTCTTACTCCCAGGACCCTCCAACGTGGCCCCAGCAGTGAAAGATGCTCTAAAATCTGCCAGCACCTGAGAGCTGTGATTTTTTTTTTAAGTAAATAAAATACAAACCCATAATGATAATTCAAGGTGATGGAACTGGTTTAGATGAAACAGTCAAAGAAGCATAATAAAGTGCTAACATTCAATTCACATAACATTTTAGTGATTACAAAATGCTTCCACAAGGTCTCCTTGGAGTAACACCCAGGGGTGGTCAGGAAAGGAAGATGAATGGATCCATTTTCCTCTGGAAGCTAAGTAGGATCAAGGAAATTGCCCAAAATTACATAGTTACTCTGCCCGGGATCTGCTATTTCTACTACACCTACTCATGTCTTTTAAAGTAATCACAGACAAGTGCAATCAGGTTTGGACATGTGTAAAAATCATAATTCAAAAACTTCTTTTTTATTTATTTATTTATGGCCATGCCACGTGGCTTGCAGGAGCTTAGTTCCCCGACCAGGGATTGAAAAACTTCTTTTTAAAAGAAAAGCACGGCTTCCCTGGTGGCGCAGTGGTTGAGAGTCTGCCTGCCGATGCAGGGAACGCGGGTTCGTGCCCCGGTCCGGGAAGATCACACATGCCGCGCAGCGGCTGGGCCCGTGAGCCGTGGCCGCTGAGCCTGCGTGTCCGGAGCCTGTGCTCCGCAACGGGAGAGGCCGCAGCAGTGAGAGGCCCGCGTACCGCAAAAAAAAAAAAAAAAAAAGAAAAAAGAAAAGAAAAGAAAAGCAGACTTCATCTTCATGAGACAAGCACTTTCCACATACACCAAACACCCTAACTGCATCCTTTGTCCTCTATTCTGCATACCTACTTTTCCTCAGCCTTCCTTCTTTCTATCCTTCCTTCCTTTTTCTTCCTTTCTGTCCCCATGACCCTTGTTCTCAAAAACAATGGGAATATGGGAGGTAACTCAAGGGAGTAAGGATATTTAAGTATGTACACGTATCACAAAACAACCTTCCTAGGAAAACCTCAACTTCTTATCTGGGAAGGCAATGGCAGATTTTTTTTTTTCATAAGTACCTAAGGCCTAGGAGACTCTTCAGTCACTTTGAGGATTACCTTTCATCTCTCTCTGCCACACGGTAACATCATCCATTCTCCACACAGGCATTTCAGGACAACAGACAGATATCCTGGTTTGCCTGCCAATGTCACTGTAAGCAAACGATGGCCCCCTTCAGGTAGTCTCAGTGAAACATTTCATCAGAGGAATGTTATTTTTATGTTGAGGCACTCTTATGATGCCTTGCCGCTATTGATTTCCTTTTTTAACATTTGCTTACCACTGTGAAAATACAGCACAAATGTGTGTGTATGTATTTCCAAGTGGACAACTCAAAACAGTACAGTTTTAATCCAAATACATTAATAGGAAAACCAAGTCAAATGTTTCTTAAACATAAGTTAAAATGATTATGTGCAGCAATACTGCATTGCTAGAATAGATCAAATGACCTCATCGAAGATGTTTGAGAAGGTGTCAAACTTATCCATGTTAAGTTTAAAAATTTCAACTGTGAAAAGCTCTCTAGCTAACCATCTGTTTATCTAGTTCCTCCTATATATAATCAAATTTCTTTCAAACAGGAAGGCTTACATTGACAGAGTAAATGAGTCCAAATATTTGGCTTCACTTTAATTAATCAAATAAAATTAATCTTTCAACTGAAGTGAAGTTTACATTTGTCTGTTTGATCTACAATATTTTTGAAGGATATTCATAATATTTTGTACACTACAAAAGGCATATCTACTTTTATTTGTATTTCAAGCAGCTGGCCTGGGCATATCATCATAGATGAGAAATGTTCTTAATTGGGGTATCATCTCTATACTGGATTTCAATCTTACAAAAGGGAGCAAAGCTTGCAAAAATACTCATACTTTAGAAATATTTTAATTCACGAAAGTGTTAGGTATCCATGGTTCTATTACGTGCATTAAATTTTTGGAAAAAGATTTAGCTTCAGATGAAATTTCAGGCTCAGAAAGCCTAAATTAGACATTCTGAAAGATTGTGAGATGATAAGACTGTTAAAGAAAGTGAAGGGCTATTGAGAAAAATGGGGCAGATTCTTTACTAATGTTGAATAGCAAAATTCAATGAGGAACTAGGAGGAAAATTTATGTCTCAACACACCATCAGTTCACAGTAATCTCCTTTCTATCATATATGGTAAGCATAAGCATCGTCCACAAAAAGTAAACCAGGAGAACTGCTTTTACTGAATAAACACATACTTGAACGAGAAATGTCTTGGTGATTAAAGTATCCGAACAGTAATTCAGCAATTGCTTTTCACTAGTCAATTAATGCCCGAGAGCACTGAGTTATTTATAAAGTTACAGTATTTTTTTGTGTAAAATAACTAGTTCAGATCCTGATTTAGAAATTAATCTGAGACTTAATTTCTTCCATCAAATTATGTATTTATGATAAGTTAAAGAATCATATTTTATCACAAGTCCCTAGAATAATAACTATATCCCAATCTATAAAAACAATGTGTGTGTAAATGTAACACACAAACTTCTATTCACAAATAATTAGCTTCCAGGATTGTGTCTAGCAACCTTTAATGATCATAAACTTCCAGCTCATCTTTTGTCATCGCAATCACTTTATCACTAAAATAATTTTTGAGGCGTAAAATAAAGTGTGTCTCCCATATTTGAATATTTCATATTCAGCATTTAAGTATGCTGTTGTCATCCACCGCTACATTCTCCTCATTGCCAGGAGATGGCGCTATGGGTTTTAAATCTCAGAGCTAAAATCCCAAAGCAGAACTGAGCCCTTTTTAGTTTGTTTCTTCCTTAATTCGTGGACAGCAGACAAGCCCTAAACGTGTTCACTTTTTTATCCCAACAATTTTTCTTTCTCCAAAAAAAAAAAAAATCGAATGTTTTTCAAGATTCGATAAAGATAAGCTTCGAAAGGAGAAACACGTGTAACACAAGTATTATCAGTCCCTAGGGAGTGTCACTGAACGCAGGAGTACGTCCAGGTACGAAGGAGGGAGTGAATTCTTCAGAAACTCTTTTCACAAGTTTTCCTCTATCCGTGCATACTACCCGATCGCTGGGGTCCCAGCAGTGATAGACGGGCGCCAAAGTCTTCTCTCGCTATACCGTGCCCCTCCCCTTAAAAGTGGCGGCAATGGGAAGATCCCTCGGGAGCCAGGTGAGCCCTTCGCTGCGAGCCCGGGCACCCGCCTGCGCGCCCGCGTGGGGCGCGCCGTCTCGCCGAAAAAGCTGCTTCTCTGGGGGCTGAGCGTTTCCCTTCAACGTTTGTTCAAACTTCAAACAACTTGCCGCCAAACAGTCTTGAGGATCAACCTCTTTCCTTTAAAATACACAAAGGGAAAATCTTCCCGAAATAACTTTATATCAACAGGTTCCTGCTTTTCCAAGGTCGAAGTACTTGGAATTGCCAAGAACTTCAGATCAATCGTAAGGCTGGGGCCCTTGGCGCACTGCCAGTGACGGTCCAGCTCCCAGGGCCCCGGCACCCTCGCTGCCTTCCTCCTCATTAGGCCCGCCAATCCCCAACACACACGTGGACCCATAGCATCTCTCTGCAGTGAGCTTTGAGGGACCTAGCCAAGAGGGTAAGAAAATATTGATGACTAAACGAGGCCGAAAGCCTTGACTTCACCTTAATGGGGTTGAAGCTCTCCACCACCAAGTAGATCCTGCGTTCCCAAACCCGGCGGGGGCGCAGGATGATGAACCTCAGCTGTGCGGGCTTCAAGCTGACCCAAGAGCCACCAGACGGCGTGGGGCGGGCGAAGGGCGGGGTGTAGGCAAATGCAACTTCAAGGTCAACGTGCCTCTGACTGGGGCTGGAGAGCGGCCAAGGGTGCACGGGCCTGGAGCGCTGGGGGCGCGCCCTGCTTGCGCGCGCTGGACGCGGCGGAGGAGGGCTCGGAGCTAGTACTCCTCCGCGGTTTTGCGACAGAAAGTCCCTCTGGGTCGCCGCAGTCCCTGCCTGACGCGACCTCCCAGGCTGGACTCCGCCGCCTCAGGGTATGCGCAGCCCCCAAAGGGTTTCCGTCACTCTCAGGGAATGTGCTTTTCCTGAGCAGCTCCCAAGCGAAAGTTCATGTCATTTTTACCAAACTTTGCTTTTTACTTTTTAGAATGTTCTCAGATAGATAAATTGAAATGCAGACACACAAGGAAAATTCTCCCTTTCAGAAAACACAGATACTCAAATCCCAGTCTTTTGGGGTTCTCCTAACTTTTAAATCTAGATAAGTAATAAGCTGTTTATCAGGGCTATAAAAATAACAGAGAGGAACTCCTGGCTTTGCTCTTTAATGACGGATTAGATCGTGTTCCGTTCTGATTTTACGTGGGTTCCTATTTCAAATTTCAAGCAAATATTAAGGAAGACGATCACTAAGAAATGTAAGTGACCTAAAAAATTAGTTTGGTCTAAAACTCAATAGCTCTGTAATTTCAATGCGGTGCGGCTTGCTGAGTATTTAAGAGTCCTTTCAAAGCCGTAGGTGTGTTCCTTCCTGCTGTAACAAAACTGTATTCATCTTTGCACAACATGCGCTGGCGTCTGTAAATTTGGTACTCAACACTCGGCCAAGAATGCTCCCTATCCTGATATGTGTCTACCAACCAGCCTCAATGCGCCAACCAGCCCAGTACCAAGAGCGCCCTGCTGGGTGTCCCTCGATGGCGCCCACCCCACCGTCTGGACCACGGAGTGGCCTGAGCTGCCCCACCATGACTGGGCAGAGGAAACAGTCCCCTGCGTTTCCTGTCCCCCAATCGCTTCGGTAACTCACCCTGACCTTCTCTGAAACTGCACAGACTCAGGGGATTTCGCTTCCAATGTTTCATTTCCAGGGGTCATCTGTGGGTCAGAAGTTTTGGCCGCGGGCTAATTTCCCACCCTTTCTTCCCAGGCAACCAGAAATTTTTTGTTTTGGCTTTTCCTCTGCTCTCCTTACAACTTGCTAGTTATAGCAGGAACCCAGGCCCTTTCCCCTCTTCTTGGCAGAGCAAAGTTCAAGCGCAGAGCTTTATGGAGCTCTTACGGCCAGAGGGTGCTAAGTGAGCAGGTGACGTCAGCCCTTCACTGGCCCGAAACCAGGCGGCGGGATCCCACTCAAGTGAGGAGAAAGAGCCTAGGCCGTGACTTAGGGCTGGCGACGATTAAACCAGGTAACGAGACACCGGGCAGATGTGTTTTCATTGCCCTGTGAGATAAATGCAGCGTTAAGTGCCTGACAACTTCCCAGAAGCAATCAGCAAAAGTTTACGAGTGCATAAACCTCAAAGACCATTCCCCGAAGGTTGTTATAAGGCCCACATTTAAAGCTCCTATAAATTCTTCGGCACTTTCCAAAATCTAAGTTTCCAGGGACTATTAAGCAGTCACCTCCTCCGAGGAGACCAGGGGGATTTTCTTGAACCGCCAAGGAAAGAGGTTTGGGGCTCCTACTGAGTGAAATAAAGCTGCGCAAAAGTTTGTTCCGGAAGTTTCGATGGCGGAAGCGGGGAGCGGGGGAGAGGAAGGAGGGCGTGGAAGTGGGGTCCGGGAAGGGCCAGGAGGTGCTCTTCGGGACTGAGTTATCTGACAGCGGCGCAGGACCGGAGTCTGTCGGGGGTCGCGGATCTAGCGGCATCTTGGCCGCTTTCGGCGGTGGCCCCAGCTTGGCCAGTCCGGTCCCGCAGGGCATAGCCCCATGTGGCGCTCGTAGCTAAACCCTATAGCTCCCACCCGGCCCGGACACGGTAGCTCCTTCACCCTTCTAGTGCCGACTGAGTGGCCGGCAGGAATACAGGCGTCCTGCGGAAAGTGCCAGCACTCTAGAAAGGGGAGCCGGAGGGAGAATCGAGTCAGACACTGGAAACGTGTCTCCACTCCGCCCAGAGCCACGACGGTGCCAGCCTCGGTCCTCCCCTAAGTGGCCAGAGTTCTTTGGTCAGTTAGTATCAGGCACACACGACTCACCTATGTTTATAGAGAACCTTTGTTTATGAGCCCGGTGACAACAAAGCTGCTAATTGAAAAACAGTAACAGGAGCGTGTCGTTAGCTTCCTAAAGCTGGAGGTTAATAGCTGCGCGCGCCGGGGGACGGAGGCGGGAGGGAAGCGGTGAGCGAAGGGCCGCCCCGCACGTCTACGTGCTTTGGGGTCCCCAGGCGAGACACGTGGGCCGGCTCGAGCCTTCCAGAGCCGCCGGCCCGGGTCCCAGGCTGGAAAACGTCCCGCAGCTCGCCTGCTCTTTCTCAATCTTTGGGATCCAGTCAATCCCAAGGCACGAAGGTAGCTGATGACTGCGTAGCATTTCTGTCCCGGTGAGACTGAATCTCAGGCAATTATTTTGAAAAGATACCGCTGGGCCCGTTTTCCTCAGGTGAAAATGCAGACGTTTCTATGCCGTCCTCACCCCTCCTTTATGAAATAAGGCGCCCAACTGTTCTGATATTACCATTCAAAAACAGGTTCTGTGGCGAACCTCATTTGTGAATCTATTACAGAGATTAATAGATTATTTCTCCTTTTTCAACTAATTCTCAGTGGGGAAATTTAACCATATGGTAAGGAAAGAATTAGAATTTCATCACATTAGAGCAAAATGTAATGAAAAGAGTCCAACACCTGGGGCCAACTCTGAAAGCCACAATTAAAAGGATTTTAATGAAACCAGAGAAACCAAAAATTTCATAAGCTTCAGTAATTCTGCCACATAAGAGAGATTTACTGGAGGGTGTTGGGAAATATTGTTTTTACTTATGTCATAAGGATGAAACCCAGCCGCTAAATACCATGTGCTCCCAGATACGGGACACAGGAGCTGGAAGACCGCGTGTACCACTTCCCATCCGAAGAGGAGCACTTGTTTTCACACTTCGCCTTCCTCTCCCTCTAAGAACCGAGGCAGACCCAGATGTCCCTGAATGGCTTCCTAGCTATGGCGGCTACGTTTCTGGGTAAATAAATGTGCACAAATGTCCTCCTTGGTGTGTGAGAAGATCTGACTACCGGTGAAGTTGACTCTTCCGAAACAGCTGGATTTTCATCTTGAGGAAAGTTTGAGCAATCAGTTTCTTCCTGTTTAGGAAATCCTGTGCTTCATTAATCACCATCACTGTAGCCGTTCTTTGGAGACGGCTGCAAAAGCACCCCCCTCCCTTTAAAAAAATCTAATGGGCTGCATACGCAACTCGATCTTCATTTTCTTTCTCTCCTCCTCCACCCCTCCTCTCCCCTCTCCCCGAGCACCGCCTCAGTCCGGGTAGGAAATGGGCAGGGAGTGGGTGAGCGGGGGCGGAATAAGGCAGTGTGTTCGGGGGGGGGGGGGGGGGGGGGCGATCGCTTTGCTGTCTTACTAAGAATCTTGGGTGAATTTGGGGCAAGCCAGCGGAGACACCACTTCCCCCCGAAAATCCCATCTCCACATCCAGACCAGAGTCATCCTAGGAACAGGGGTGGAGTATCAGCCTCCCCCGGAAAGGGTCATGTAGCACAGGATGAGACAGTAGTGGCGAGGGAAGGGCAGTGGGGAGGGGGGTGCAGTGGGGGGAGGCGTCTGCTTTCCACGGGACTCCCAGGCTTCGCCGCCGATCTACAATTTGCTGAAGGAGCAAAGAACATCCTCGGCTCTAAGTAGGGCTTTTAGTGTGCTCATTGATGAGTGAAAGTCGCCACACATGTCAAGCTAAAGGCAGTTGTTGGGTTACTAACAGGACCCAGCGCCTTGCAAACATATGCGCTAAGCTGTGTATACAGATGGCAGGCAGAATAATGGAGCAGGCGCCTTTTATAAAGCTCTAGCTGCTGCCTGTCTTCAGACCTGGGAAATGAAACTATTCAGACTCGCGGCCAGATAGCGCCTGCGATTGTTTGTTACCGTTTTAATCCTATTAATTAAAACGTTAACCTGATTGGGTAGAAAGCTCTGTCCCAACAGGCGACTCTTCTTCATAATAACCTACTCAGAGATAATGATGTAAAAGACTCCCCCGTCTGTGGCGGCGGCTGGTTGATGGGTCCGGAAATCTCTTGAAGGTGAATCCAAGCAAGATAAACGGTGCGGAGAGAAGGCGCGGGGCTGGGCTCAGAGCGGCGGCGGCGGCAGCGGCGGCTCCACTCCCTCCGCGCCCACCCTCCCACCATGCGGGGCCGCGGCCCATGGTGAGCCCCAGCAGGCAGCACCATCGGCTGGAGACGAAGAAGAAGAAGAAGAGGAGGCGGCGAGCGCGGGGGAAGGCGAAAAAGAAAAAGAAGGGGAGAGGGCTGCCAGCAGCACCGGGACCGACGCGCGCACCAGCCCCAGAGCCCGGCTCGGGCGCGGCTGCGGCGCCGCCCGACTCCCGAGCCCAGGCGGCGGCGGCCGGCGCTGGACCATGGAGCGCGGGCTGCACCTCGGCGCGGCCGCCGCGGGCGAAGACGACCTCTTCCTGCACAAGAGCCTGAGCGCCTCCGCCGCCAAGCGCTTGGAGGCGGCTTTCCGCTCCCCGCCCCCGAGCATGGACCTGTCCCTGGCGCCGCCGCCTCGGGAGCGCCCGGCGTCCTCCTCCTCGTCGCCTCTGGGCTGCTTCGAGCCGGCTGACCCCGAAGGGGCAGGGCTGCTGTTGCCGCCGCCCGGGGGAGGCGGCGGCGGCGGCGGCGGCGGGGTGGGCGTCCCCGGGCTGCTCGTGGGCACCGCCGGCGTTGGGGGCGAACCTAGCCTGAGCAGCCTGCCGGCTGGGGCCGCTCTGTGCCTCAAATACGGCGAGAGCGCCAGCCGGGGCTCGGTGGCCGAGAGCAGCGGCGGCGAGCAGAGCCCCGACGACGACAGCGACGGCCGCTGCGAGCTGGTTCTGCGGGCCGGCGGCGCCGACCCGCGGGCCTCCCCGGGCGCGGGAGGCGGCGGCGTCAAGGCGGCCGAAGGCTGCTCCAACGCCCACCTCCACGGCGGCGCCAGCGCCCCCCCGGGGGGCCCGGCCGGCAGCGGCGGCGGGGGCAGCAGCGGCGGGGGCAGTGGCGGCGGCGGCGGCGGCAGCGGCGGCGGCGGCAGCAGCAGCAAGAAATCCAAAGAGCAAAAGGCGCTGCGGCTCAACATCAACGCCCGGGAGCGCCGGCGGATGCACGACCTGAACGACGCGCTGGACGAGCTGCGCGCGGTGATCCCCTACGCGCACAGCCCCTCGGTGCGGAAGCTCTCCAAGATCGCTACGCTGCTGCTCGCCAAGAACTATATCCTCATGCAGGCGCAGGCCCTGGAGGAGATGCGGCGCCTCGTCGCCTACCTCAACCAGGGCCAGGCCATCTCGGCCGCCTCCCTGCCCAGCTCCGCGGCGGCGGCGGCGGCGGCCGCTGCCCTGCACCCGGCGCTCGGCGCCTACGAGCAGGCTGCCGGCTACCCGTTCAGCGCCGGGCTGCCCCCGGCCGCCACCTGCCCGGAGAAGTGCGCCCTGTTCAATAGCGTCTCCTCCAGCCTCTGCAAACAGTGCACGGAGAAGCCTTAAACACCCCCCACCCCCCGAAAAACATAAGACCGACCCCAAAGCTAGAGGAGAGTGAAAAGCTGCTCCCCACCCCCCTTTATTTGGTCCTCTCGTAGTCGTGAAACATTTGCAGAGAAAACAAAAGCAGAGGCGAGAACTGCGGAGAACTATCAGAGACAAACGGGACTTCTGGCCTCGACATCCCCAGAATCTCGGTCTTCGGGGTGGGGAGGGAGGGAGGAGGGAGGTGGAGTTGGGATAGAGTATGGATGTCTTTTTTTCTCGGAAAAGTGGCAACTTTGGTGGCAGCCTAGACCGCGAGGAAGCAGAGTTTTCCTTTAAGGGTAAAAAATAAGTTGAGAAGTAGGTGTTATTAAGCGTGGAGAGTATTACGTGGCAAAATAGTAATCCTACTAATAATTGTGAATTTGGCCAGTGCTGAGGGGGAGAGGAGTCGTCCGGGGTTGGGTGGCTTGTGGCACGGAATATTCATTCAGACAAATCAGAAAGGGCACTTGAAAATAAATTTTGATTCTGAGCCAGGAGAAAAACTTGAAATGTAGATTTATTTAAATGAAGAAAAGAAAAACAAAAAACAAAAACAGGAAGAGACACGTTGCTATGAAAGACTTGTATTTTTTATTGTCTCTGAACTTTAATCCTGTGAAAATGCTCAAAAGTTTTGGCAAGAGTGATATTAAAAAAAAAACTGACTGTGGCTGACAGAATTGCATTTAAAAATATTTATGTGCACCTTGTTACTTTCCACTCTGCAATGATGTATTAACGATTCATGGTATTTATTTGTTATTCTTCAATGACCCTTCCACATCAACAGTATTTATCCTGTGTTAAGGTCATGGGGTCTTATGTGCAGATTTTTTTTAATGCCTCTAAAATTCTGTTTTATAGATTAACTTATATTGTGTGCCAAGTGTTTAAAAGGGTTTATTTGCCAACAAGTATGAAGAGACATACTGATGTATCTGAGCTGCTTAGGTTTATCAAAGGTCACCTGGATATCTTCAGCTGCATCATCCCTGTATTTAAATTGAGCTTTAATAAATTGCTTCAGTCCAAAAATTACAGGAAAGGTGTATTCTTAATTGATGAATGAATTGATCTCTTTTTTTGAAAGGGGACTCCTTTGCATTCTAAAAAGGAAAGACATCACAGCAATAGATCCTATAAGTAAGAACATGCTAAGCAAATATTTTTCCAGGCTGTGCTGTGCATTTTTAAAAGGTCTAATTTAATTGCTTTTAATATATGTATACATATATAAGTTATTTTAACTGTGGAGAATTATTTAAGTTGAAAGACTGGTTTGATTTGCCTATGGTGTGAAATCCTTTGTTATTTTTCTAAAAAAATTTTTAAAAGAAATAAAATAAAACTAAGGAAGAGCAAGAAGCTATTTACCCAAAGCGAGCTTTCAGTTTTAGTTTGCATGGCTGTTTGCCTGCCTTTCTATCCTACGAAAATCAAGAAAACCTTTTTTAAAAATGGAGTCCTGCTATTTTCCACTCCTTGCAGATAATACTAATTCAGTTTGTCAGGTTGGATGATGAGTGGGGAGCTATGATGGATCTATTGGCGGGTTTTGGATGTGTAAAGAATGATATATATATTAAATAGGTCAATCAGACTATGACAGCTATGTACAACCATTTGTATGTGTATCTATGTCAGAGAGAATCTTTATTAAAATATTTTGATCAAACATTTCATTATGCTGTGCTTTGTGGAGGGAGCAATCACCTCCCTTCTGTGTTACTCTTTGCTTGAAAGGTAACAAAAAAGAAAGGAGTTTCAGAGAAGGTGGAACTAAAGTTTTGTCAGGGATACACAATTAGGAGCAGCCCTAGTTCACTTGTTTACTTGTTAAAGGACGATGGCTGGGCCTGGTCATTGGAGGATTGATAAATGGGGTCAGTGGTGAGACCCAGAGGAGGTCCAGAGCTCCTGTTTGCTGGCACGAACTTTGAAGGCCCTGCCCTCCCTGGAATTCTTCTCCCACTCTGTATGGCATTGTTAACTACCATGCCAGGGCCCATCAGAGAGGGTAAAGTTTCCTAAAGAGTTTTTATCAAAATTTCCATCTCCAACTTCCTAAAAGCCAAGGAAAAGCAATGGATTTGGATTCTCTGAGGAAGGATTGTATTGTGGCTTCTTCCCCCTGCTTTTTTTTTTGTGACAGAAGAATCAACCAGGTTGAATTATATGCGTAAACAATGCCCATAGAGATTTTTTTAATGTTCTAGTGTTGCTTGTTAATGAGATTTGTAAGGGAGTATGTGTGGATTGGGTTGGGCGTTGATTCTATTAAAGAATGTCTGTATAGGCTTGTATTTGGACTTTAATAATGCCCTCAAATTTAGAAGGTTTGATTTTTATTGTGGTGGAGGTTAAAGAGACAGTGATGGTGAAGTTATAGTGTTTCCTCTGTAGGCCGTTTGCTAAATGCCTTTTGGTCTGTGTAGCCTCAACCCATAATGATATCCCTAAATGCCATCAAACTTAGTGGGGGGTGAGGGAGGGTATTTTCTGCTCCACTTGCCATCAAAAAAGATTAATCAGAACCTGTAACTTTTCAGAAAATGTAACAGCAAAGGGCCTTGAAGCTGAAGCCCTCCCAGTCTGGGAGTGGGAGTAGAGGGAGGGAAGAGACCGGGGCAGCCCCCAGGCAGGAGGAGACCCGTCTCTCAGCATTTACCAGACAAAGCCTGGGTGCGTCTAATTATGATTATTAAAACAATTTCCATGACGATGTCTAATATTATGTTAATTTGAAAACAACTGTGTATGAAAACTGTCTACTATAATACCTAAATTCATTTAATGAAACACATCGTTAAGGCAATTAAACCTCCTGGATGTGATTAAGAAACATAATTATGACACTGTTCTGCGCCATAATTGGGTGCCTTTAATCAAGGGGTAAAGTGATCAGCAACACAGCCATTAGTTTGTATTGTTCTGGCCCTGCTGTCCATCATTCTGATTAGGAATTAACCACAGCCGCCATCAGTCGAATTGTTTTTTTTTCTTTTTGCATGTTAACATTGTAGGGGACACATTCGCTGCAAGATTCAACTGCTTAATATTTCTCATTATTAAGAAGGCTTCCTTGATGTATTCCCTCTGTAACCTCTGTGCTGTTCAACTAGTATTAGAAATAGTACAAATAACAAATCTTGAACTTCAGGAGAAAAAGGAAAGCTCACCCTCCTTTCATCCTTTAATAACTCAGTCTCCAGCCCTTAGTCCTGAAGGAGACTGGAAATGATTGGGGGTCGGGGAAAGGAGAGGATGTTGAGAATAAGTCGGAATGTCAGACAAATATGTACAATTGTGCAAAGTAGCAGGGTTAATAATATTTATTTTCATTTTGCTAATTTCAGACAAATTAATTCTCTTTCCAAATCCAGGAGCTGACCAGCGTTGGGTTCTAGGAATAAATGTGGGACATCTAAAAGGGGCAGGGGAGGACTTTTTGGTGATTTACTTAGGTGGCTTTCCCTGCGCTAACCCCAATGTTTCCAGTTTCATTAGCAGCAGCTTTTAGGGAAGGAAACCAATGATTGAAGAGAAAATTCTTCCCACACCCGGCAAAACCCCCGGCCGCTTTCCGGGGCCCCTGGACTCCTGGATTTCAGCCCAGTATGGAAAGTTGGTCCACACACTTGTGGGCCCCAGTATGTCCTTCCAGTGTGCACCATCTACTTCGGGACTGGGTGACTGAATACCAGGGAATCAGTGTGGTCTTGCTGAAGTGCCCTTGGGCCAAAACAGAAATCCTGGACCCTAAAACTGCGGCGTCTGCCAGAGAACCTCGGTCAGCCCCAGAGCCTTCGTCCACCGCGCTTTGGGGCGTTTCTCCCGGGAGCAGGGGACGATCCCCGCTGCTCAGGTTTCTTAGGAAACTGACACTGGGCAGAGGAGGCCGAGCGAGGAGCCAGAGTCCCACCTGGGCTTTTATTCCACCGGTTTCCTTCTCTAACTTCTGTCTAATTTCAATTTCCTTCTCTAATTTCGAATTCCCATTTAGGTCTCATCTCCAGCTTGACATGGGGTACCTACAGGAGTGAAGCGTGTTGAGGCTTTTCGTGGACTCCTACAGGACCAGCAAATGATCACCTTCGAAGAGCTCACTAGTTACCCCTCCTCCCTCCCCGTGGTGCCTGTGTGTGTGTGTGTGTGTGCGCGCGCGCGCGCGCGTGTGCGTGAGCGCGCGCTCAGCAATGCGCTCTCCACTCTCAGTAGCTGGGCATCCCCTCCAAGACCCTGTGTTGAGCTTAAATTCCGCTCCCTCCTATGGCACCCGGCACCCATCCTTCCTGCCAACAGCTCTCTAGGGAGGGCCAAGGCTCCACAGGGTTCCCGTCTCCGCGCTCACGGCCCGGATGCCGAAACCCAACCTTTCTACGCGCCCGGGACCCTGAGATTGCTCCAGCATGAGTGGCATTGACTTTTCCAATGTAATGACTTATGAAAGATATAATCATGTGTTAAATTGAATCCTCCGTTTAACTGTTAATGGTGTGCTCTGGGCACATTTACGTATTAGATGCTATGGTAACTAATTACCACTAGGAAAAAGGATAACACACTTCCCAGACTTTGAAAAATAATGATGAGAGTTCACTTCCCGGCTCGCAGCACACAGTGGCGGCTCTGCCGGGCGGAGCGGCAGAGCGGAGACCCGAACGTGTGCCGGTGGAAGGAGGGAGGTGATGAATCCTGGTCGGGAGAGGCTCCTTGGTAAAAGCTTTCATGAAAATGCGATTCAATGGGGAAGTGAGGGATGGGGAGGGCCCACTATACGGTGCTGCCTCTAAACAGAATTAAATTGCAAAACAAACGTCAGAAAGAGAAGTATTCTTTTAATTAAAATGCAGGTCAGGCTGAATTAATCACGTGCCAAGCAACTTTACATGAATTAACATTTTTTGTTGTGTGGGCAAAATACATGAGCCCATCTCCTTCAGGGTCTGCGTTGGCGCTTATAACTTGGATGCCCCTGGATCCGCCAAGCCAATGAGCTGCGGGTTGATTTAAAGCTGGCCTTTTACATCAGACATTGGGCACAGTCGAAGGAAACGGGAGGGAAAACCAGGAGACAGCAACTTAAGGGTAAAAACAATTCTCAGGGTAAGAGTCTTTTCCTCTCCCCGCCGGATCTCTCTGGCTCTTCGAATCGGTTGATGAGTGTTTACAAGAACCAGGGTTCTGTAGACTGTGCAAAATAGCCAGGTGTCTGTTTCGCCCCAGGGCCAGGGCCAGTGTTTGTGCTGGGACCCGGGAGGGCAGGAGGAAGGAGGGGGCGGCTTTTCCCACAGGCCAGCCTGCCAGCCCAGGGTTGCAGACAGAATGACGTCCACAACACGAGTGCCCACCGCGCTGCTTTGCTCAGGCTGCGCCCCGGGAGGGACTCGGGATCCGCAGCCGCAGAGCACCCCTTCTCCTGGTCCTTCCCCTGCACTGACGTCCTGGGCCCCTTCTGCGGGGCGCAAGGCCCTTCAACCTCTAAGTGCCTAGGGACAGAACGCGAACTTCGGGGGCTCTGCCTCAAACTGTCTTTCGAGGGGAGGCACTAGGATGGGGTTGTCCCCTGACCCCCGTGGCCTGGAGAGTTCACCTGCAGATGACAGGCTTGTAAGAAGCACCCCGCAGCCGAGCCAATCCCGGGAATTCTGTGAAGGCGTCCCAATTTTAAGCCCCAAAGAGCTCATCGCTTCCTAGCAAGGCAAAGAAAGTGTGCTCGCTTTCCTTGACGCTCGATTTTGGTTAAATTCTATCACTTTTCCTAAATGACTCGTCTTAACATAATCCAGGAGACTTGTGGACTATTGCAGAACTATCAGGTCCCCCTGAGTGCGTGTGCATGTGCCTGTGGGACTTTTCTTTCTTTCCTCTCCCTTGTGTTCCCGAATTCCGACGATATAGAAATACAGATTAGAGAGCTCTGGAAGAGAAATTACTGGGCTGGGAAGGTTAGACTGCAAAGGGAAAGAGGGTTTTGCGGTTACCAGCCCTCCAGCCCCCAATATATCATGGACAAGCCTATCTTAGAAGTCACCAGGATGCTCAAGATGGGGAGTTGGCTTTTATTAGGCACAAGGTGATGTCGTTTTCCTTCCCAGCTTGGGAAAGAGTTAATTCTTTCCCAAAGACGACAGTTGCCCTTGTCTTCTCAACCTGATTCAGAGATGCAATAAAATATGAAGCAAATTTATGATCTGTTTCAAGCACTTTATTGCTGTATTTTTAAATTCATATATGCACATATAAGAACTATGATCTGTGAATAATTTGAAATGTGATACTAGAATGATACATTTTAGATAAAACATAACCATATCTTTATATAATTGTCTCAGATTAAAAGAAAAAAGAAAAATAGATTTCTAACGTGGCCCAAACTGAAAAACTAATGACAACCATAAACTGCTAACTAACCATAAATTAACATCTTCATCAAATGCTAAAATGGTATCAGTGGTTATATAAAGCAATTATTATTTCTCTTTCTAAGTTTTAGAATAAAGTTCAGGGATATTTAAAGGACCCATTATTTACCAATGCTTCCCAATCTTAAAGATTTCATATTTTATTAGGAGGATGGTTGCCACTCAAATCTACTATGGTAATAGGGATGTTTAGAGATGAGAATTTAGTTTTAAACATAAAAATGCTTCATGGCCTAACCTCATTTTATGCATGTACTCTGCTCTGGTAATTACTGAAGAACTTGGTGTAAGGATTTGTGTCAAATATCCTTATCTCCTCTCTGAAAATGGAAGACAAATAATTTCTTATTATGTGAGAGGGTCAGATTATGTACCCAACTGGTTAAAACATTCAATCATGCACTGTCTGTTGAAGCAAGTGCAGCCACATTTGCCATGCAGTCTCTTTCTGCAGAGCTGTGGTCAAAATTCAGATGCTAAGCTGAGCCTGTCCCCTCCATCTGAAACTTCCATGAAAAAAAAAAAAGAAAAAGATTTTCTTAACCAGGCCTCCACAGAAACATGAAAAGCTATGAAAGGAAAGGAAATCTATCTATTAAATCTATGAATGTATCAGGGCGCAGGGGCAGGGAATAAATTACTTTAATTTTCTTTTACAGAAGCATCAAGCATATATATCTTTAAAGTGTAGATTTCTCAAAAGAGTGTAATTAAGTAAAATCTGGAATTATTCAACAAAGTAAGCTCTTTTGAAAACTTAGAAAATTGTGTTTTTATGAAAACAAAATACTGATTTGGACTATGGAGGATCTGGGTGGAACACACGCAAATTATCTCTGCCACTCAGGTGTTACTTCCTGTGTGTTGCCCTATTGGGTAGTTATTGTGGATAAACATCTCCAAAGGTCAAGGATTAACTAAGATCTGCAACTGGCTAAGTCCTATGATCACTGTTTAGTTTAACTTTTGACAAGCATTGTTTAGTCTGAGGACTTTCTTCTTTAAAAATGAATACTATTTTTATAGCTTTTCTTGTAAGTCTAAAATTAGTTTAAAATAAAGTTAAAAAAATACTGAACTTTAAAACATGGAGAAAGTACTACTTCCTGTATGCTTCTAGATTAAAAAAATTCAAAAGTGATTTCAAATACTTTAAAAACTATTCCATTTAAAGTATAAAACAAAGGCATTTATAAAATTTTAAATATACTGGCCAGTTCTTAGAAGTTACAGAATGAAAGTATACTTCATTTAAACAGTAATTTGAACATGAAAGACAAAACCACTTACTTAAAAATGTGGGTTGTCAGGTAATAATGACATATATGTTAACTTTAACGGTTAGTTCTTAGAAATAAAAGTTACATGAAATAAATGTTCTCTTGCAAACAAATAAGAATCTCCAGCTAATATGTGCTTTATAAGTGTTTTAATTTGACTCAACGATAAACCATTAGGTATTACTACATTTACCTGTTACTTCTATTGCCCTAGTTTCTCCTATAAGCACAAAACTTGTAAGTTGTAAGGGAAGTGAAATACCTCATGAGTCTATCTCTAAATTTACTTTCTAGGTAGTCTGGAGTATATCATGTCTCTTCTTATAAAAATGAATACATTTAGGAATTAAGAACATAAACTATATCTCAAAAAATTAACAAAAACTATATCAAACACACTTAAAATTACCAGCATAGCCACTATTTTTTTTTCTATTCAGCTATATCCTCAATAGAAAATGCACATTATTACTCACATGACCATGGATAATGCCAGACAGTTCTGCAAAATTATTGTTTACTCAGTGTTTTTTAGAGTAAAATTGAATGTAAAGATAATTATTTCATAGATTGTCCATTTAATGACATAATTTACACTAAGTGTTCAGCAGTACTGAACTGCCTAGTTCAAATGAACAGGAACACTTTGAGTCTAGCGCGATCTTTAAAACATTAATGGAGTGTTTCTTAGAAAAGCTAAGTGTCCCAGTAAAATGCTGTATGTACAGTTACTGAAGAAGCCACACTTCACCAACAGCATGTTCTGTGTTATGTTTTATTTACAGCTTGCATTTCAGCTCTATGAATACACAGAATAGTGTCCAAATATTACTCAGCCTCATTCATTATCTGTGGTAAAGTGATCTGCAGAAGACGAAGACCACATCTCTCTTATGTGGAAAGAAATGGAATCTCTCTCCCATTCTTGTTGTTCTTATACATCTCTCCACAGAATAATAGCTATTATTAAGAACTGCAGCCTAGCAAGGTCAGCCTGGTTAAAATAAACTTGTTTCAAAACTCATTAGTCACTGGTATTACTTGGATCTGTTTTTATTTCCCACATAAATAAGTGAAAATACATTGAAACATATTCTGAATATAACAATTAATGTACTTTTATCGAAAGTATGAGAAAATAAAAATACATGTATATGTATGTGTCGGGGGGAGATGGGGATTTGGGGATCTTCAGACAGCAAAATTATTTCCCAAATAATTTACTATTTGTAATCAAATCTTCTGTCACCCAACATGCTCCTAGTAGGGAAATAAGGGGACACAGTCATTCACCTGTGCTTTAAAAGTTAATTTATTGGCTTGTTGTAAATTTAAAAAACAGCATTAATTGAGTTACAAAGCACTTGCATTTCTTACCTAAGGACTTTTCAAGATAATTTGCTTCCTCATAAATCCACCTATATACCATTTTAAAATCAAAAGAGTATTAAACAAACATTCAGGACAATTTTTTTTTTAATATACAGCACTCCTCTGCTTAAAAAATATTTTAAAATGTAAGTATTGCCAAATTACCTCCTTTAAAAAATTGTTCAGGAGAGATTTTCACGAATTAAATTTATCTTACTCAAGACATTATAAACAAAGTAAACATTTAAGCAAAAAAGTTCCATCGTCAATGATCACTGATTTAGATTAACAATCTGAAGTAGACTAAGTAATAATTGCTTTAGAGAAACATTAGAGAGCTTTATGTGATCATCCACTGTAATTTAAAATAATGCTACAGGGAACTTAATCTTGGCTTGCTAACTTTTTCCTAATTGAGTATGTGAATATGAATACCTAATAATGCAGTTCAAGTACATAATGGTTTGCAATATTGGCAAATTTAATAGATTAAAGCAGTGTACATTCTCAGGGCCTATAATTCTTGTTTTATAATTATTGACATTGTTTTATACGAAGATCAAAGTCTAGATAGTTTTTGTGCTTTGATCTTTGAAATTGTTTTTAAGATTCCACGGTTAAATTTGAAGAAGTAGCTTACAGGATATGCTACCCAAATTATTTTTCATGAGAAAATAAACAGAATCATGCAAATTTTGAGTATAGAAGCTCCTCTGCCTCACACTTGTGACCCAAAAGTTAATGAGAAAATGGAGAAAATGTAATGAAGTACGCCACGAAAGCCAAACAAGGCAGATAAAAGTCCCCGAATAGGTTGCTTATCAGCATTCCTTACTCAGTGATAAATAGCTTTTCCCTGAATATCTTCAGAGCATTTTGTGTTTGCTAACTGAATGCTTCATTACTGTTGGTCATTGATATAAAATAATATTTTTAGTTATTCATTTTCTTTCATTTGAAATTTAGAAGAGGCTTAAAAATGAAAAGATGAGTTTTTACTATATGTAAAATACAGCTTTTAAACAATTCTGAAGCCTCAATGATTGTATTTGGTTTTCATTATTTGTAACATATAATCACAATACTTGATGTATATGTTTTATTGTATGTAATTAGGCTCACAGTAATTTCTCATTAGAGAACACTAATTTGGAATGAGTGATGGAAGTTTCGTTAGAACTGGTGATGAATCAGAATTTTAAAATAGTTTTAAGGAGATGATTTATTACAACTACATTTATAATAAATTAGTTGGGTATGTATTGTGTTCTCTAATAAATTATGTGTTCTTGAAGAAGGGTAATCCAGTGCATAGCATCACATCTTGGATAGAGGGAATGCTCAATAAGTGTTTGACTGAATAAATGAATAATGAATTAACTAATGACAAAAAATGGTTCCCTTTAACAAATACAAAAGAACAGTTTTTAAAAGGCACAACATTGTCAAAGTATCTCTTTTACACTTTAAGTTTGTATATTGCATTACACTTTTCAAAGTAAGTTTGCACATCTTACTGTGTTCAATCCTCATGATGAACCCTGGTGTCAAAAGGCCTTAATATTTTTATTTTGCAAATATGGAAACTGAAGCACTGAGAGGCAAAGTGACTTGTTGATGAAAACAAACCAGTTATGTCATAGCTAGAATCCATGTCTTTTAACTTATTTCTCCACGACATTTATTCTATTTATAAACAATCTTTAATTACCAGATTTAAGCCTGTCACAAGACTCTCTTGTTTTGGTTCTACCACCCATTGCTTTTATGTAATATTTTACATAATACTTCTACTCTAAATTCCTTTCGCTATAAATTAAGCAGAAATTAGAATGGAATACTTTTCTGTGCTCTCTCTGCGGTAGCAGCACAAAAGTGTACTACTAAGATGAATTTAAGAATCTGGAAGCTTCCACTTCAGGCAACATGGTGGAATACATGTCCTAGTACAAAACGAATGGGCTGTACTTTGTGGCAGGCAGAAGATAAAGCTTGGGGCCCAAGCGGGGCGTGTGTGTGTGTGTGTGTGTGTGTGTGTGTGTGTGTGTGCGTGCGCGCGTGTAATCCGAGACCTGTACACAAAGCCAAGAATTTGCAGAGACAGCACCCTCAGTAAGTGACTTAGAAAGAAACCTTGCTCCACAGAGAAGGACTGTGGGTGTACTTGCCTGTCTCAGCCTTGACTTTGGGTAAAGGGGAAAAAAACCCCAGAAAGTCTCTCCTGTCTATTCCTACTCATAGGGTTGCAGTCTGGCTGATTTAGGGCTAGAACCCACACTATCTATGTTGTTCCCAATCCCCTTTCAAAATACTCAAGTTGAAAATGTAAAGTGATCTCAAGTTGATAGTAACACCAGCAGTCAGACAAAAGCAAACGCAAATTCTCTCTGGAGGTGTGAACTTTAAACTCAGGTCTTAAAAAAATGTCCAGAGATAAAATTCCAAGGAACATGGGCCCAGTAAACAAGCCATCCTGAGGCAGAGTTAAAAGAAAAGCAAACTACAGAATCAGACCCACAAAACACTGATGATGTGGAAATACCAGGTACAGAATGGAACACAAGTCTGGAACATCTCAGAGAATGAAGGCTGACACGGCCTGTGTGTGTGTGGGCACGCGTGTGTGCATGCGTGTATGTGCGTGCGTGCATGTGGGCGTGCGCACGCGTCAGTGTGTGCGTGCGTGCATGTGGGCGTGCGCACGCATCCATGTGTGCGCGCGTGTGTGTATGCGCGCGTCTGTGCGTGCGTGTGTGCACGCATCTGCGCACACGTGTGTGAGTGGGTGCGCACACGTGTGTGCGAGCGCGCGTGTGTATGTGCGCGTGTGGTGAGGCTGCTGACGACAGGGTTTGCAGCTCAGGGTGGAGGGTGGAGCACACAGTAGTGGGAGGACGTCTGGGTTCTCCTTTGGCCTCTCCCCCCAAATTAACTGTCCCACCAACACAGTTTCCAACACTGGGTAAATAGAGCATTAAAACATGGTGGGTGCACATTATGGGTTACTATACAGCAGTTAGAAGCACAGATTAAATATACATAAAGTAATATGGATATATCTTTAAAAATATAGAGTGTAGTTAAACATTAAGAAGAATAATGATTTATAGAATATACATTTATGAAAATTAAACACATATGCACCCAAGATAATAACATATGTTTTATAAAAACACATACAAATAAAAAGATACACACCAAACACAGACTATTTGCCTCTGATGGGGAGGGGTATAATGGTGGCCATTAGCGATAAAATAGAACGAGTAAATAAAGCCAGAGGGCCTTGTTTGGGCCAATTATAATTGTGTACCATGAACTAAGGGGCATAAGGCATGTGATCACCCAGTCCTATGAACCTGAGGTTAAAATAAAAAGAAGGAAGAAACAAACTCGATGGACGGGTTAAAGAGTAGAATAAACTGGCAGAGAAATCTAAAGATCAAAAGAAATTACCGAGAATGTAAATTAGAGGGGGAAAATACGAGGCAAAAAGATCAAACATGGAGTACAGAGAGAGATACAGGAGCCTGAGGGAGGAAATATTCAAAGAGATAATGACTGTGAACATTCTACACTTCATGAAAGACACCATGACATGCAAGCATGATAAACAGAAACTAAGAACATCAAAGACAAGGAGAGCACGTTAAAGCTGTCCGAGAGGCAGACTACCTACTGAATAATTAAACCGAATAAAGGCTAACCTTTTCAGAACATGAGATATCCTCAAAGCCCTGTGAGGAAATCACTGTCAATCTAGACTTGTGCATCTAGCGAAATCACCTTTCAGGAATGAGGGCAAAAAGGAAAACATCTTCAATCTGGCAAAAACAAAGTTTAGACTGGTAGACCTTCACTAAGGTGCACTTAAAAGAGTATGGACTTCAGGAAGGAGAAAATAAATGCTAGAAAATCTATTTAGTTACTAAGTATGGTTAAGTATTTTATACTGTTATTTTTAAAATCAATTTCCTTTTCAAAAACAATAGCACATTTCCGAAATATCAGAAGTTCCAAAGAATGCAGCATGAATTAACTGGGTTTAATGACCTGCTTTACCTGTTTATATACGGCATCAGCAGTTAGGTAGGATGCCAGACAATCACTTGGCAATCTGATACTAGCAATCTTTGAATCCTCCACACTATGCTGCATTGTGGCACATGGAATTATACTGTATTACATAATGTTGTAATTCAAATAAACTCCAAGTCCAAGAGGTGAGGCGTCAGGAACAAATACTGCTATCTAGTTTCTCAGTTGGTGTAAATGGAAGCATTTAGGAAAGTTAATTCCAACACTGGCATAACCCTTATAGTTTACACTGGAGTCAAATGCTACAATCAGTCCTGTACTGAGCTCAATATTTACTCCTACAATAAACCTAATACTAATGTCTAGGGCAATTGCTGAATATATAATAGGTTTTTGTGTGTTCCTACACTGATAAATCTTCTCAGTGTCTCACTTGAACATGAGTGGCCTTATATAACCAGAAATTCTGTTCTATTGAGCCACAGTATACAAAGTAATAAAGAACATTTATGGATGATAAAATATTGAAGTGAAGTGGAAGCATTTAATCTACTGCAAAACTCATTTAATGCAAACGTACCCTGGCAATATAGCTATTCTTGATATTATACTTGAAGGGAACATTTTCATCCAGTGTATCTCATGGAAATTTAATTTCCTTCTTCTCTGAGAACTTGGAATTTGTTAGACTGTGTCCATTTCCAGCACAAATTTCCATTAGTACATAAAGTGTATTCTTACATATTAGAGAAGAATTTGGGACTTTAGAAAAATCCCACAGTGTCAAGTCTATTGCTGTCACGGCACATTTACTATGACACTGCAAATCACAATATGTATGAAGAAACTTAAAAAAAGCTACTTTAAGTTAATCATTATGTTGATTTTGATGTCAATTTCATGCCACCATGCTGTTTCTTTCTTTCTTTCTTTTTTTTGATGGGTTTTGTGACGAAGTACAGACTGGACTGATCTCAGATCAAACAGAAATTGGCACTTTTAAAACAAACAAAGCAATTACATTTGAAGAAATTAAAAACAAATAGATGAGCTAAGGACATTTAGGTTAGCTTTGATAGATTTCTTTTCTTTCCTTTTAGCTTCTTTAAGATTTTACTTTGTACCTAAATAAAACATCAGAGTCTGGATACTGAATACCAAACAAAAAGCGGTTGTAGTTTAGTTCTAAGGGCTTATCATCAATTATTTCTGAATCAAAATAAGTTAAAAATACAACCAACAATTGCTTTATCTCAACTATTGCCAAAAATCGGCCTGGACATTTGCTGACTCCAAATCCAAATGGCATGTGGTAATACTTCAACTTTTTCCCTCTTTTAAAAAAGGCGGTTTTCTTCTTACCACTTTCTGTAAAACGATCAAATCTAAACTCCTGTAAAGAAGAAAACAGAGTGTTAAAATAAAAAATTTCCATGAAATAGTTTGAGTTCAGGTTCACACAGTTGCCCGCTCTCCCTGCCCATCTTTTTTTTTTTTTTTTTTTTTTGCAGTACGCGGGCCTCTCACTGTTGTGGCCTCTCCCGTTTCGGAGCACAGGCTCCGGACGCACAGGCTCAGCGGCCACGGCTCACGGGCCCAGCTGCTCCGCGGCATGTGGGATCTTCCCGGACCAGGGCACGAACCCATGTCCCCTGAATCGGCAGGTGGACCCTCAGCCACTGCGCCACCAGGGAAGCCCCTCCCTGCCCATCTTAAAAGTCTTCTTTTAACCCAGAAAATACCAGGAAGTAAAACTTAACTAAGTGCAAATCATGTATGAACTTTCAAAAAACCCCAGTGTTATTAGAAAATTACTTCTCCCATATCAAACAAATTCAAACTTTTCTATATGACTTTTCTTCACATTTCTCTCCTACGCTGAGTTTCCTAAGTATAGAGGCAGTATTTCTGTTTTTGTTCTCTAAGGTGGGTCTCCACATACGGGCACTTGAAATACCAATGCTGGGTAGAGGGAAGGGCTCCTGCAGAGCTACCATGGTTAGTGGACAGTGAATCCTACTGGCCCCAGAGGCTGCCTACCTAAGGATCCCTCGTGTGCCCTTCTCTATCCCTTCCCATCAGCTACTGAGGGATGAGAAGGATGAGTTTAGGATTTAGTGTTGGGATGAAATAGATATTAAATAATAAGATTCACATTAGGCACTAGAGAAGAACTAAGCCACAAAATCGGTCTGGCTTGTGTTTTGATGTTGTATCGACTTTCTCCTATGACAGCTCTATTTAGAATGAGTGTTCTTTGGGTTAACTCTCTTGGTTTCTGAGATGTTTTCACAAGTAAGTTATAGTACTTGTTCCAGAAAATTATGGGACTGGTTTATGGAGGGTGTTGGGTCCTCCATCTTAATTTACTCTCGTGTGAGTCTCTGAGAGGACACTGAAGGACCTTATTTTAGCCCATGGTGAATTAAACCATCGATTACATTAACGCACATGGCATGCATGACAATGACCAAGTCTTTCCCGTATGCAGGGCTCATTAGCGTTAGACCTGCTCAGCTCACAGCTTTGCTATGAACTATGAAGCCAAAGGCAAAGAAGCAGGTCAGACTGAAAGCATTTAGGTTACAGCGAAAACCCTACAGTTCACGTATAAATCCTGAATCTGTCACAGATGATCTGATTTTCTCACTCAATGCCAGTATTCATGTCAGCAAAATCATTTCCTTTAAAAGTATTGGTTTTATCCCCAATTACCTAGGATACTGATGTTGATAAATATTCAAGCTTAGAGAACACATTTTGTGTGGTTTCTATTCCACCCCCTAAACTTGCAAGTTGATGAAATCATAATGGCAAAATTAATCTGCATCAGAGTGCAAGTATATTTTCCCACAGATAGTTCTGGGATGTATCTGGGTAGGATCTAACCAGTGCTAACCTAAAAGTATCTGTCCATCCTTGTAGTACGGATAAGGACATTCTCTGTGGACATCCACTTTGTTACTGGAGATAGGATGGCTATACGGTACTCTCTCCCAGTAAATCTTTTTCCATTACTGGGGCCCAAGCCTGCTTGCCTGGGTTCAGTACAGGTGCTTCCTCCTTCTTACTGACCAATCTGAGGAGAGCTCTTCCCAAGAGCTCCTTCCCTAGGCCAAACCAGTTGATGTCAATTTTGCCACGAAATGGTTTTCTATTCTGAAAAGCTCTCCCTGTGGTCAGTCCTATGGTTTAAGCCAGAACATGCAAAAGGAAAACTTAGCTTGGGTTATGACTTCATAGTGTGCTGATATCATAAATAAACCAGAGACTGTCATCTTTGTGTACACGAATATGCAGCTGAGAAGTCACAGTGACCAACAAAGAATGCCGAAGTGCTCTCCCAGCCCTGCCATGTTCAGTTAGTGTATGTTCAATACCCCCAAACATCTAGTCAACCAGTAATGTCACTCCTCTAGTTTTCCATCACCTTCCATTCGATTTCCTCACAGTAAATATCATAGAAATTCCTATTTAGTTGTTTATATTATGAAACAAGAAGGGAAAAGGCCAACTTCTTCTGCTCTGTGGCTACCATTAAGCTCAAAGGACATATGGGCATAAATAGCTTTTTGAGTCAAAATTTCTTCTCAGTTTGTTTTCCGTTGCCAGGACATGGAGAACCCAAGCAGGAGCCAATTTTAGTATGGGCTTGTGGCAGCTGCTAAGAATATAGTCTGGTTTTAGAAAAAAAGAAGGGGTGTAATAGTCTCACCCCAGAAATTCTGGGGTCACAGTGACATAGAACAAAAAGTTAGAAAGCTCAAGATGCTTTGATCTTTGATCTGGAACAACTTGAATACAGGATTTGTCATGTTGCAGTGACCATAACAGCTGGGTGCTTCATGATTAAAAAGGGTCAATTAAATGCAATATTATTCAATGGAGAAGAACAGAGAAATCATAAGAGAAAAGCATGAGACACTGAAATTCCCCATCACTCCTCTACTGACTGTTGTGGTTGTTCCTCAACATCTTTCTTCTGCATGAGATCTCTCGAGGCACCAATTGTGGTAATCCCATTGCTCTGGCCTCTCACCGATTTAGGAGAGGGTGTATGAACCCGTCTCTCGGTGCTACAGGGGAGGAGTGTATGGGGCCATCTGGGAGAAGTTCCCTTCTTGTGAAGAAAGAAAAACACGACAAAATGGTCCATCACTCTTCCTCCTCTAGACCTGGTTATATGTGAATATGATGCCTGCAAGGCTGCAGCTGTGCTGTCACCAGGCTGAAGCTAGCCCTCAGGAGATGGCAAGCCAAGAAATCCCAGGAGATGGGAGGTGTCACACTGTCTTATTCATCTCCATATTTTCAAAGCCCCACCAGAGTGCTATGCACAGTGAGGTTCCATAAATGTCTGTTGAATTAGTGAATAAATACATGACAATAAAGTGTATTTTAAAAGCAATCTTCAAACTTTTGAAGAAAACAGAGATATTGAATGAATAAATAAAGATGGAGAGAATGAAGAGTAGATGAATATTCAAATAGAAAATGTTTACAAATAGAAAATGGTATAATATTTAGCACTAGAAATAAAGATTGGGTAGACGATACAATTTCCTGGATAGAGAAGAATTTTGGGTATGAGTGACTGAGGAACACTGCGTACCACTCTAATCTGTGTCCTCCAAATTTTATGTTTAGTTCAGTTCAACAGCTTCTTTTTAGCACTTCCTGTATGTGCAGCATTGAAGTTTGGTTGCTCAGTGGTTGCTCAGTTTATGTTTGTATCCTTGAAATGTACTAAATGGCACAATCTCTATTCCAGTTTGAGAGACAGACAAAAAATTATTGAGAGTATTTCCACATTTGTCATGACTAGTATATTCTAATAATAGTGCAAATAATCAAAAGAATGTTGATACAACAATTTTTATAGTGATTTAGAATTTTTTCAAGGGCTTTCAAATTTATCACTTTATAATCCTTACACCTCCGAGAAGTAGGTTGGGCAGACTTGCATGAGGTGAAATAAGGCTTTTCGTCTTCAGAACCTTGGCGGGGGGTTGGGGGGTACGTCAAAGGCTTTGTAATTACTTTGTTGTTTCCCTGTGTCCTTACTTTAGGAGGCTATATGGTTAAGGTAATGCGTTACCATCTTAAATGTTGGCTGTTTCTTCCCTATGGCCCAGCCCTTTATACCTCAGCACCTCCATAGAAAAACCAACCAATAGATCTGGTCTTCTCCATAGCTCTATTTTTGGATGCTGCATTTTGGCAGAAAAGTAATCATCACCATTTACTGATTACTTGAGAGCCAGTGGCTAGAATTCTGGCTGACAACTGACAAATTTGAAGAAGCCTTCATAAAATTTTTAAAAAGTATCCATTCCTAGTTAATTAAGAGATCATCTAGATTTTCTTGGGTAGCATTTAGACCGATAAAGAAAGAAGAAAAGAGAACTGGGAACAGGTGGTTCCTTTTGCTCTCTCTCATTGTTTTAATTTCACGTGCCAATTTTCTTTTCCACATCAGCACGTGCCACCCGACTGGCTAACATTACAATAAGCTAAGGAACCCATATTCAGGAAAAGAATACTTCTTAACACAGTTTACGTGTTGCTAGCTTACAGGCCCAATTAGGTTCCCAAACATTTTTTGTTTAGCCTACATTGCGTTTTAAACTTAATTTCTCCAAACGTTTAAAAATTCTAAGCTTCACCCAGGAATCTGAAGTTTAAAAAAAATAATAAAAATGACTTGGTCGCATCAGGTCTACATGCTTGTTAAGGACTGAGGGTTGGTTCCAAAGTAGCCATGTGGTCTCCCTTAGATGCCTCCTGGGCTGTCCTTTCACCAGAGTTCTCACCACTCCTGATAGTATTGCTATATTTACACACAAGCCACCTCATCTACTGGATCTAATTAGGCCCAGTACACATCTGAATGTGCGATATCTAGTGATTTAACGTTTCAACTGAAGTATATGTTCACTTTCAGAACATTCATCCATCTCAGCACCTCCTATTTATTTCCTTCTATGGGTCTCCTGCATGCCAGGCACTGAGAATTCAGAGAAGGTAAGGACAAGGTCTCTCCCCTCCTGGAACTTACAGTATATGGACACACAGGCAAACAAGTAATTGCAAAATACCGTGGGGTATGCCGCATAACAAAGGTACACCCAGGCCACAGAGTGAGCAGTGGCAGATTCTCTGAGGACTGAGGTGGGAATCAGGGACAAAGAAGAGGTGATTAAGGGGGATTACTGTGGAGTCACCTGGAGTCTCTCGGTGGACAAGAGAGGCATTCAACAATAGAGAGATGGGTGAAGGAAGATATAACCTGTTTCTAGAATGAAATATTCTAGGGTCTCTTGGGCTTGAACATCCTGAAACCATGCCTCATTGGGTTGGGGGGAACCAATGTTCCACGAAGGCACCTCAGGTTCCATGTCCTCTGAGAATAACTATACTTATATCTGGAGTTGGTCTTCCTCATGATTTTAGCCTAAGAGCTATTGGCTACTTTCTATATCTAAGGGCTGGTCTTCTCATTCAAGATCTGTAGGGTACAAAAGTCAGGCAGTGAGGAGTATGAACTTCGGATGAGCTCCTGGGATAGTGCTGTCCGTGACAAAGGCCAAGGATGGAATTTTCCAGAACTTTCTTCTCTTTTCTTACTGTTAGTGCATGATTGTTTTGGGATGGGCATCTGTTACACGAGCATCTATACCATCTACTTATTGCCATCCTAAGTGATTAAGAACAAAAGGAATCAATCCATAAGCCTGAGAGTGGTAAGTGCTCAGTAAATGTTTATAGAATGAATGATTACATAAAGGCCTTGCCAAATCATATAGAATTGGTTCTGAACGATACCATTTTTTTTCTGTGCCGATAACTATCAGCATTCCGAAACTCATTGCAAGGAAACAACACAATAGCAAAAATTAGCTAGTTGATTTGAACATTAGTCAGGCATAGCTGGCTAATGTTAAGTCTAGTAAATAATAGAGAATGCTCTTCAACTCAAGCTAGAGCTGCCCTAATGATGCTAAGTCAGAGTTCACAATACTGCAATTTTGTTCTTCCCACGGATTTAGTATGAGGCAAACCCATCCGACTACTCTTTATGATGTAAAGTTTGGGCATTGATATTTAGCATGCCACAGGAAAAGTATAAATCGACACACTTTCAAATGTTTAGCTTTGATAGTTAAATTCCTAGAAGTCTAACTCATGGTCTTTTCCATCGTGGCGGCAGGGTTGGGGGTAGAGAACAGGAGGATCCCTAAGACCTTACCAACGGTGGTGTTTGGTAAACATTGATTATTTTTTGATAACTTTAATGTTGATTTTACTATTGTGACATGAATAATAAACTTGGTGACTAGCAGGATAATCACATCATAAAAATACTAAGCAGAAATTAAAAATTGTAGATAGAAATGAAATTTTTTAAATTTTAAAATATTTTTCAAATATTAGCTATTTACTTGCTTTACTTATTGACCACCTAGTTCCGTATGGAATTTCTTTTTTTTTTGATATTTACAAACGTGGAGATGAAGCCTGTTGTCTGCAGAAATGTTCATTCACTCACCAATACGCTACTTCTGATCTGTTATCATTATTCACATAACGTCTCTTCTGAAATACACAGAAACCATATGTACATTCTCCCCTCACTTAAACAATTTTGCCTTTGCTGATGAAATAAATGCTAATTATCTCATTGTATTTGAAGTTTGTCCTTTTCTTATTAATTTCCAAAATTCAACAAGATTTTAATCCAGCCTGGCTGAAAAACATCTTAGAAACGGGGTTTAAAAGTGGTTCAGCTCTAAACTGCTCAAAAAGAGCACAGAAGTTCCCCTTTGAAACATGGCATTTTATACACAAAAACCACTGCAGCAACAACGTGACTTCCTGAGAAGCACAGGCAGAAGATGACTCTGCTCAATTTGCATGCAGGTGGTGAACCTCTGAAGTGGTATTAAGGGATGAGCCAAGGTGGATTAATTTCCAGTCTTTGATATTCATTAACTCCAGCTTCAGAAAAAAATACAAGGAGATGACACAATTACCCTCAGAGCTTTACCTGTGAGCAGCAGCTTCACAATCTCAAGTTCATAATGCCATCCTAATTGATCAAGAAGGGGCACATACCTTTAGTAAGAGGTGAAAAAGTAGATGAGCTTAACTCTGGCAAGGACGGTATCTGACTCTGGGACAGTCAACCCCACTCTGGAAACACTTAGCAGAAGAGTCATTATTTATTCTCTAAGCCACCTGTCAATAGCTAGCCCTCCATGGGTTTTAATAATTCTCTGCCAAGCAAAACTTAATTTAGGCCTCAAGTGAATAGTGTCCATCAAGGTATCAACGTTCCTTTCATTTGAGGGAACTGGAGTTTGGTCTCATCGCTGTATTTCTCTTTATAGATCGTGAAACCTTTGAAAGAGAGATCCTTAAGGAAACCTTTCAGTAAATAGGAAAATGTTCCCATTGGAAGGAAAAACAGGAGTCATTAAGCTCTCTCAAATTCTTTCTGGAACAAGATGGTAAGAGAAAGAGCGATCACGAGGGAGAGGAATGTGCGTGCAGTATCTAAGAGGGAGCAATACCGGCGTGATGTTTATTTACCTCTGGAGCTTCAAAGATTTCAGGGTCATAATGTAAGACGGGAGGAAAGATGCCTACAAAGTCTCCCTTTCGCAGACAGCAGTCCTGGCTCTCTAAGTGTAGTGTCAAGTCCTCTTGAACGACGCGAAAGATGCCAGAAAAGGAGCATAGTCGCAAGACCTCAAGAATGGTGCTTTCTGAAAGAAACAAGCAAGCAACATTTTATTAAAATGTGACTGCTCTTGAAAAGTGCTCTCAATTTGCCATTAAAGCGTATAAACAATAGCTGTGATTGACAGGGAAATCCTTTCCCAATCAGATCCATTGAGCACCAGGAAGGAGCCAATGGGGGCTCTGAATGGGAGTGAGGAGGGGAGGGATGAGACAGCTGTGGCCCAGCCCCCAAAGCTCGGGGCATTTCACAGGCAGGAGACAACAGCGCTGTACTGGGGCAGAAAGTCATTAATTAGGAACTTCGTAGGCAAGAATGATCTGCAAGCGAGGAAGTCTGTGTTGGGGCATACACACTGGAAATTAAAACCGTATCCCAGTTAAAGTACACCACTGGTGGGTTATTTCACCAACCTTCGGAACAGTGATGCCTTCAAAGCCAGGCTTTGGCATTTACTAACCACTTAGGCAGTTAATAGTAAAGTAATTGTAGTAGTGCTTTCTGAGATAGCTTAACACTTAATTTCTTTTATGCTGGTTGTAAATAAAATGTGAGTCAGCATTTGCTGGAAAAATTTCAAAGGAAAAATAATAGGAATCCGAAGAAAACCATATTTCCCCCAGCATCCAGGGAAAATAACAGCCACCATCATAACCTGGAAGATTCCAGAAGCTGAACGTCCTTGCTTTCCCAGTGGCCTTCACCTTTTGCTCCTAGCACGACAGATTTTATGGCTAATTTCCGGCAATTTATCCTGGCAGTTTGAGGAGGAATTCCTTTGGGAATAATATGCATAATTTGCATAAATCATTCTGATAGCATGCATATCAGCATGCAGCTCCTGTCTAGGTCTGCATCTTTGCCTTCATAATCAAAACTGACTATGTTTTCACCAGCGTGAATGGGTCTTAGAAGAAAAAGCTTGATTCTCTCTAATCAGCAATGCGAAAAAAGAGCTCCAAATTGAGCGTTCTTTCCCCCTTCACATGGTAACAAATGGTTGTATTTATGGCTTGCAATTTAGAATCTCTGCCTCTCTCTCTCTCTCTCTCTCTCTCTCTCTCACACACACACACACACACACACACACAGAGGCCAGTTTCTTAGTGTTCAGCAAAGGTCTGAAATGTAGAATAACCAATTATTAGATTACAGAGGCGGGCAGGTCAGTGAGGGCTTGCATCAGGCAAAAAATAAAAATAAATTCTATTTCCCCCAAATTGAAATCTATGCACATCTTGCATAGGGCTATCAAGTAGCTTTGGGGACCTTCTCCCAGGAGGTTTCTCCCTAAGCATTCATTTGTCTAAAGAAATGAGGCTGCGGTCAGCTCTGTGTGGCCAGTGTGGTGATTCGATATGACGTACAGTGAGGCTGTGCATATTCTTCTGGACTGCCTTCGTTATTATAATCAGGAAGAGTCAAATCGGTTTGTTGGTGACAGGGCCAGAAAAGAACTTTGGTTTTGGAACATGGACTCCACTGCAGATAGCCACAAGGCACCTGACACGACGGATTTCAGCTGGCAGGACACAAGCGACCAACATTTCTATGGTGAAAAGCAAGGGTCAGCTTCCCGTGTACTGCTGCTGGCTCATGTTGAATCAACAGCAGCATAACATCATTTTAGCTTGTGGTGTGAAATGGTAGCTGACATATGCAGCAGTG
Source organism: Aethalodelphis obliquidens (assembly GCF_003676395.1). NCBI lineage: Eukaryota > Metazoa > Chordata > Mammalia > Artiodactyla > Delphinidae > Aethalodelphis > Aethalodelphis obliquidens. Next base: position 11,270,853 of record NW_020837977.1, on the reverse strand, counting down.
CTGTGCACCCACCAGGTCCAGGAGTGGTGTGGGAAGAAGAAATACAAAAGCAAAATAATTGTGGGGTGGCCACTGTGACAGGGCAGGCATCCGAATAACACGGTCACATCCCATTGGCTGACGTGCTCGCGGGAAGTGTGGCAGCTTGCGCCCACTGCGGTATCACAAATGACAATTGGGCAAGCGTATCTTATGCAGAAGTTAATCACAATAATGGAGCACAAAGTGTGGCTTAGCGGTCAGGTCATAAATGACAAATCTGTTTTACCTTCCAGGACCGGTTATGTGCGCGAGACGAGGTTGGCTCTGGATCGCAGCGATCATGTTGAGAATCATCGGAGGACAAAAGGAATGAGTGGCATTATTATCCACAAAGGAGAGGGGAGCTTCCGTGGCTCTGCGTTACAACGTACAGACACAAAAGCCACAGCCTTGCCGCCAGCTCCAGGAAGAATGCAGGCAGGGCTATATATACGTTGAGAAGAATGACAACTGCACAATAAAAAAAAAATTGCAGCCTCTACTTGTAGTTGTCATAGTTGAGCAGACACCAGCCAGTGCCACTGACAGACCAGCTGGGCCCTGGGAGGCCTTCCATGCTGCACAGTAAATTACCCTGCATGGCGGAGCAACATCTGTTTCTGTGCTAGTGCCGAACAAACAAGGCAATTGAAAACATACCAAGGGATAACCAAGCAACAGATGAACATGACCCGCATTTTTTCCCCCCTTCTCACACTCGAGGTGCTAAACTTCCTTGTGCAAGCACTCCACGGAAGAGAGGCCAGGTTGGTTTGATAAGGTGTTGTCAGAGAGATTTTACATATTTCCAAAATGGAAAGAAAAACCTGATAGTATTGTTATTCTTAGAATCTTCTTTCCCCCTTCTATCTTCATTTCTTTTATACCAAAGCTAGCACTCAGTTCTCAATTCGCTCTAGAATTAAAAAAAAAAAAAAAAAACTTTCCATACACTTATAAATATTCAGTCTTTAAACCTAATTTGCTATACTTAGTTCACATGCCTTCAAGCATTTGTCTTCCAATTTCCACTGAATAAATGCGTACTAATGAGAACTAGAGCAAGCTGCTGAGGCAAAGCTGGGTGACTTGGGTCTGGCCTGCCACCAGCTTGTGATAGGCGGGCAAATTGAGTTAAAATGAAAAGTCTTGTCAGCTGAAATTCAACATGGTAGCCAAACAGCAAGCTGTCAATCATTCCAGCCAAAACAAGGGACTGCAGGTAATAAAAGGTCATTGTGATCATTAGTGCACTTGGCTTTCATATGCAAGTTAATTTTAATTAAACATGATCTCTATCTGTAAATGTTTTATAAAACTTGTGCATAATGGGTTGTTAATTTATACTTACATTTAGCAGGTAATAGGACCCTCTACTTACTAAACGCATTGTAGAAAAATGGCTATCAAGAATGCAAATATTTGGGGGGTAATTTACACCAGGCACTGCAAGGTGCCAACAATTGCAATTGTGATTAAGATAAGGCTGCCTGTGTTTTATTAAGAAGTGAACTTTACTGACTAGTATCACCAGGGAACTGGATTACAGAATTCCCACAGTGAACTTACAATTCAAAGCCTGCCCTGTCTTCTTCACTTGGCCAGGGAGATTTGTTTCTCTTTGCAGGATATAAAAATATTCTGATTAAGTATCCCTTCTAAGCAAAAAGCTGGGGAGTATGTTGAGCTAAGATGCTTTATAATGTGACGGGGAAGGAATATGGCAAAGGAGAGGAAATGCTGGTAGAAAAAGGAATATATACACTCTCTCTTCTGCCCTCATAGCTCAATGCTGGCTGTACTAATTGACAGATGATTCTCATTTGCAGATTTAAAGAGCTGAAGCCGTTCATGACAATCAATAATGCATGTTACAACGCAACCACAAATAAGCACATCCAAATTTCTGCCTCACACTTAGGCCACGTCTGGATATGTGGAATGAATGTACTGTGACATGGCCAGACTGTTAATTTGGGTCATCTTAATGATTGGTGCAGACTGTCACACCATCTGATTAGCCATGGTGATCAGTGGATAGCGGCAGTGGCTGCAGTGAAATGAGCAGCCAGACCCTGCTGCAGTCGACGGGGGCTGAACACGCCGATGGTCTGAAAAAGGAAGGCGGACAGGAAAGGGAAAGGGGGCTCTGGAGGCAGTGTGCGCTAGAAGGGTGAGGGTGAGGAAACAGAGTGAGCCTCCAGATGTGTAGGCGAGTTTTTACAAAACCACTTTCGAGACAGGTGAGACGGTAAATAAGGCACTGTGGTCATCAGCCAATTTGAAGCCAAATAACTACTCTTTGGCTCGACAACTGTGTATTTTAAGTAAAGTTAAAAGCAAATCTGAATTGGTACGAATGCCTACTTTCACTCTGCGCTGCAGGCACGGCTTTTGGTTTACTGCTAAAATACACAAACGTAAATTCAACATTCACAGAGTCAATAAATGCACTATTAAGGAATTTCTCTGCTCAGGGCACTGGGCCACTGCTGTTGGTGGAAAAAGAGAACAGAGAATATGGATTTGGCCTTCACGCACACTACAATCTAGGTATTAAGTCGGAAGGTACATATATACAGGAATGCTCTCCAGGATCCTAGTGAAGATACTGTTCCATTTTTGATTGGATAACTCCAATGATGGCATTCAGAAAGTCCATTTTAGTAGCAAGTTATTTTTCGTACTGAGCTGAATTTTCCTCCCTTAAATTTCCACCCTTTAGAAGACACAAAGGCAAAAAAATTGAATCTCTCTTCCACATAACAGCCCTTTAAAAATATTTAAAGACAACTATCATGTCATTTTTTAATTGTCCATCAGAGATGATATGGCCTTTAGTCTTCAATTCAATTAGTCAATATGCCTCTTAAAATGTGGCAGAGCTGGGTGTGCTATTTCAGTTGGAAAAGTAGAGAGGAACTACTTTCTCTGCCCTAGATACCACACTTCTATTAATATTTCGTTGGAAGCAGATGAGCAACAGATTTTTGAAGTAATATCTCTCCATGGACTTGTGTTAAGCTTTCTGATATCCTATAGGTGATCAGCTCTGACTGCTCATTGCAATCACCGAGGTGGTTTAAAAAAAAATAAATGTTCCATAACCGGCCAATAGCATCAGAACCACTGCATTAACTAAAACCTTTAAATTAGGGGTTTTGAACCTTGGTTACACATTAGAGTCACTTTGGAAGCTTGTAACGCCATCAGCCTGTACCCCAGACCAATGAAATCAGAACCTCTGGGGGTGGTTTGAGTACTTTTTAAAGCTCCTGAGATGATTCCAATGAGCAACGGAGGTTGAGAACCACCCTCTTCTGCTGGGCCACACATTTCCTCATTCTGTTCTTACGCAGTTGATTTTTAGACCTAAGTACAATAATTTGAATTCTTATTAAATTTCCCTTTCAATCCTTTCAACTCCTGTTGCTGCCATTCATTATATTATCTAGCCCTCTTTGTTTAGTGCTGAGCTGAAAATTTGACAAACATCCAAATTAGTATTTTTCACTTTTTAACCAATGTCTCCTTATGTTACGTATAAAAATCTCACTACCTGATTTCTGGTGTACGCTTTGTGGGAGATACCTCTCTCTCCTCCCCCAGTTAGAAATTTCTAACATGAAGTAGAATTTTACCTCCTGTATATCCCCACTGGAAGAGAGGATTTTGTTAAACTTTACTACTGCTGTCTAAATTATAGACACTTTTAATTTTTCAAATACACAATTATTTTATAATATTGAATGAGCTTTTTCAAAATAACACCCACAGTTATGACAAATACATCACACTAAGACGTTAATAGTAAGGCAAACTGTGTGTGTGTGTGTGTGTGTGTGTGTGTGTGTGTGTGAGGGGGGATATACTGGAACTCTCTTTGTAACTTTTCTGTAAAACTATTCTAAATAGAAAGTTTATTTAAAAAAACCCTCAAAATTCTGATGTGAACCTCTAGCCCCAACCTCACCCTCAAACCCAACTGCGTTTGAGAATTCGTGATCTATATCCTTGTAAAATATAATGGGCAAGGTCTCTGGTACATTTCTAGGGCATTTTCCCCTGAGTTGACAACATTTATACGTTAGCGCTGAAGTTAGGTAGAGCCAGCATCAATTTCCGGCTCTGCCACTATCTAGTTGTATGATTTGGGTTGGTTAACTAATCTTTCTGCACCTTGTTACGTAACAATTAAATGAAGATAATAATACTTGAGGATTAGATAAGCTATACTTGTACTTACATATATATATATATATATATATAAGCCAGTACTTGATCATTAAATAAGCTAATAAAAGCCTGATACATAGTAAAATAATAATTATGAATATTATCATAATGTCTCATCCTGAAATTAAGAATACAGTTAACACTATACCATCTAGCCCACATTTTCTGATCTAATCATGTGCATATCACAGCTAGCATTGATGAATCAAGATACAAAGAACTCCTCTCCCCTCTCTGTTTGGACAATGAAAAAAGACTCAAAAAATTCTGGTATCAGATAGGTTTGAGGGGAAAAGCGTGAGTGTGGCCAGAAAACCCAAGTTAAAATCCTGCTTCTCTCCTTTACCTCCATGACCTTATTAGCCAAGTTATTTAGCACCCTGAGAATTTTCTCATCTGTAAAAATGACAAAATAATAGTTCCCCAGGTCCCCCAGTATCTTAAAGAAGATCATATGAAACAATAAAAGTCCATAAAATTGCTTTGAAATATTGAAGTCATGAATATATTTAACATGAACTATATCTAATGATAATGCCAGCTTGGTTCGTAAATAATTGAAAATAAAGAAAACAACATAAACGTCATAGGGATGCCACTGAGGTTAAACATCATCTTGGTGATAACAATAGACAACAGTTACTGAACCCATACTTTTTAAGTTATTTAAATACATTTTTCAGGTAAATCTTGAAGTAAGAAGTAGTACTCAATGAGATTATTTGCTACCCATTTATCAAAACTTCAATTTTGAGAACTTTCTCTTCTCACATTATCTTTTTCTCTTATATTCTCTCTGAATCAACTTTTCTACTTTTCTTTTTCCTGTATTGGAAACCTGTAGTTCTAAGTCCTACCTCTACCCCAGGTTCTTCTTTCCGGGAAAACAAAAACATTCTTACTTTTCTTTTAGTTTCTCAAACTTTCATTCTATCAGCAACTTTTCCTATGGAAATTTAGGCCCCAAGTAACAGTTCTCTGAACCCCACCGTATATACTGTCTTATTCTAAATTTATATTTAATTGTAGAGACCTTTACTAAACACTGATATTCCATTTTAGTGAGGACATGGTACGCAGAATCTTTATAACAAGTTCCATATCTAAAACAATATAGTTGTGTTTTTCTTTATCTAAAAGAAACGGGTAGAATGGTTGTAAAGAAAGATGGAAAAAAGCATAAAATCCATCACAGCCTCTTGCAACGGACGACTGCTTTGCATTGCGTTAACAGGCTTGATATTTAAAAGCCCACTTGATGCTACACGTTTTAAGTTTTGCTGATGTTGTGTGTATACTGATGTCAGAGTAAATCTGACACACGCGAGGCCTATAGGATTGGGCCACGAGTGTCAATAATATGTGCACGATGATCACATCACGCTAAGCCTATGCCCCCTCGGGCTCTGTCTTCAAGGATCACTCTAAACGAGAGAAATCATTTTTGTTTAGGAATAACATACTGGTTTCTACAGCATTCTAACTTTCCTTTCCAACTTCGCTTTATTATCGATGCGCGATGACATGCAAAATCTCTGTAAAAAAAAAACTCCTTTCCCTTTGTTTGCTCTACCAATATCAAAATTCTCCTTCCTGGTTTAAAAAAAAATGCAGCAGTCCTTTCATCCTTGTGAACTTTCTTCTTATAATAATAAAAATTCAAGATATCTTTCTTTAAAGAAATTGTACTTAGAATACATAGAACTCTTTCTTTAAGGAGATGAGATGCACATACACTCACCCCATGCAGTGCACTGTACACATTTAATTCTGTAAATCTTGCCTTTCCTCATATAGTTCATACCCTTTTGATAGAGAGAAATACGATAGAGCTATGACTAGATGCAGAGGTTATCTGTTATGAGTCTGATTCGTATAAAAATTTGCTTCAATCTGCATTGAAGATGCAATCTGATAGACATTGCTTCAAACTGTCTATCTGGAGAAAGAAAAAAAGTGGACCCTATTATCTAGAAGATTCAATTCTCGTAATGAACAACACTGGCCTCTGCTGGTACCCGAGGTTGTGATGAACGGGGTCTACCTTCTAGATTGCTGAAGGTGCTTCCTGTACTCAGGTGGATCTCCAGGCACTTGGGATTGGTGATGGTCATTTGTTGATGATAAGTGAGCTGTAAATGTCTGAGGGCTCCTGGATGAAAATCTCTACTCTAGTGATGGACTTAAATGGACCCGGATTACGGCTCTGGAACCTGCCATTTCTTCAGCTTGAATAAATTTAAACGTGTCTGCTTTAATACCACAATTTTAAAATGGTCTTTTCTTTCAATAGTGAGAAGTTAAGAGTAAAAAGAGAGTTGATGAATTTCAACTAAATTTTAAGAGTTTATAACTGTGTTCCGAATACAAACACATATTCCTTAAAGTTTATTTGCTTTACGTCCCTGTAGTATCTGACTCATAAAATGCAATTGAAATTACTTGAATAAATGGGAGATGAAACCTTGATATTCATAGGAACCATAAATCTTCTACCCAGAAAATACTGCGTGTCTACGTGAAAGCAACTACCCAGAACTTTATGCAAAGTTTGTGCATTTGGTCCCCAGTCATTCTGAAAAGCAAAATAAAATAATATTTGTATTTTAATAATGCTGGGATTATTTTCCTTCTCCAAGCAAATATAAAATTACTTTGATAATGCACTTTGTTCTACAGCGGAAACTAACACAACACTGTAAAGCAATTATACTCCAATAAAAAAAATAAATAAAATTACTTTGATAACGTATGCTAAAAACGGCATGACTGAACAAGCTAGCCAACTGTCACTACAAGGCAAGCTTCCTGCTACTGCCTTTGATGGGTCTTATCCTAACCAGTGGGAACAACCTCCGGAATACTTGGGGCCATTCTTCTTAATGTCAGCTGGTGGTCAACACTGATCAAGACCTGTAGGGCCTTTGCTCCCAGAAGTTCCCATCAAAGAACCTGGAACATATTTAAAAGGGAGAAAATTGAGGCCAACATGGGCTAAGATACTTGCCTACATTGTCAAACGAGGGGAGCAACAGAGATATATAAAGACTTGCTCCTGCATTTGTCCGAAGGGCCCTGGAATAGTGTATAGTAAAAGAAACCACAGGATGAAACGTCAACACAGACAAAGCAGAGAATAACTCGTTGGACTGGAATTTAACTTTGGGAATTAAAATTCATTCACATAATGAGAGTCGTCTTATCAAAACCGGAAAAGGCGAATCCACTGTTATCAAAAGCTCACTGTTACAGGCACACAGGCCTACACAGAAAAAGAAAAGCAACTTAGTCACTTCTGACCTCAAACGTATTTGAAATAGTGACCATGCATATCTCATGAACCAGTGACTATTTTATAAAATATTGACATTTCACATGAAGTAATTTGTAGCTGTGGCTTTTTCTTTTCCCTCCCTCACTCCCTCCCTTTCTTCCCTCCTTTTTTTTTTTTCTTCCCCAAGTGTGTTTAAATCATGAACTTCCAGTGGAAATCACTCTTACTACATTTTTGCGAATCATACGCTGCAAACTGTATAATACATCTTAATCTCTGCCTGAAAATATGGACACCATTTGAGGGAAGAATAAGTGTGTTTTGCACACAAGTTGTCTGTCTGAAATACTTTCTTTTTTAATCCCGAATACCTTTCTTGTTAAGATAGCCCAGCATCGTTTGGAAAGCATTAACACACCAACAGATGCTCAGAGTCTAGTGACTTAACAGGCATAAACCTTTTTTTTTTTCAAATAATTGCAAAGCTTTGGTTTAGCCTTTTGCATACCTTACATAGTTAATTACCTAGGCCTTAATGTTTACATGCAATGAGAGTATCTACAGCTATAAACTACATAATTTATAATTGATGTAAATGGGTGTTATTATGTCAATTAGGCAGCTGTGTCCTCCACCTCTTGGTAAACAGCTTTGAGTGATAAACTGACTTTGCAGAGAGATACCTTCTTTTCTTCATAACAGATAAAAATAAATTACCAAGGTAGACCAGGCTGTCCAATTGTTCTCTGGTGAGGTGGATGGAAAATCCAGGCCCTTTCTTTTGACCTGTTGACTGCAGCAAATGGTCAATTTCGTCACGCAGCACTGCCATAGCTTCTGGGTGCCGTAGAAGGTAATACATCGTCCAGAACATAGTTGGAACAGTGTTTGACACAGAGGCCCAGAGCAAGCCTAAATGATGTGCTGGGAGAAAATAAGTGAAAAGGAAGATTAATAGCGTTTATTACACTGATTAGATTTGCAGTGTGCTAATTAAAAGATGTTAGGACACAGACCCAGCCAAGGATCAGTGCATGCTAATGAGGACCAATAGGCTTCTGAAGTCTAATTTTCTGCTTAATGAGAATAGTTTAAAATGTAATGTGTGTGTGGTGGGGGAGGGGAGGGGGGATGAGATAAGAGGAGTAAATGCAGCTTAGTTATACTCTTTCTCATTATCCCTGTTAAGTATCTTGCATTAGCATCTCAGCAAAAAAAAAAAAAAAAAAAAAAAAAAAATCAATTATCACAAAGGGTTGTTTCAGAGTAAAACATTTTATCATTAGCCAATTAGAAAGAGCATAAAAATTCTCAAGGTCACCATTTTGTCTTTTTATTTCAAAGGTCTACTGTAAATTATTTTATTTTAGACAAGTCATCATTCAGAAGTTTCTTACCTCCTATTTCAGTGTCCTTGGGCATATAGTATTTCTCCAGGATATCTTGCCTCATTTGAACAACTTCTGACCATCCTTGTAACTTGGCTAAGTTTTCTGTTGTCAATTGTTTTATAAGTTTCGTTCGAATAGACTTGATGTTTCCTAGAAGCTCAATGGGTATGCCTGATGCTAAATGTGTGAATTTGCCATCAAATTTAAAAAAATCATCTCTTAACTCAGTCATGAATGTTTTCCTATCGCCAGAGAGAACATTTCCATGTATGGCTGTAAATGTCACCTCAAATATCACTGAGCTGCAGAATGTCAACAAATATTCCGTGTCCCAACTTGTGGTTTTTAAGAGCTGTGGTTCAAAAACTTGTTTTAGAGTCTGCATTGTGTTTTCCATCAGTGTGTCCAAATGCTTCCCTCTTAAAAGTTGATAGCTAGTATGAATCTTGTCGTTCAGGTCATGATATGTCATCATCTTTTTGACAGAAAATACTCTCATTAAGAATTTACTAGTAAACATTTGAAAGCTTAATTTTTGATTTTTTACCACTGACTGGTACTGGAAAGGGTCCAGGATAAACGTTATGTAATTTCCTAAAAGAAATAAATGAGAATATGAATTCATGTGGTAGTAAAACAAAACAAGATATCTGAAATTTGAGAATATCTTAATCAAAATTAGAAAGACCTTAATAACTCACATCTCAAAAGATGTAAAGTACAATAAAAATCTGTTTGATTCAAAATTCCACTACATATTTCCTTTTAAAATGGAAGATTGTGGGAAAACGCTAGAAGCTTGAAGTTAAATGTTCTGAAATTCTTAATGACTTTCAAAAAGATAGTTTATTCTTCAAATTTTTATTTTAACAAACTACCAAGATATTTAAATTATCTTTTAAATAGTCTCAAAATTCATTACTTAAACACCTCTTATATTTTTCCCCAATAATACAATCAGAAAACAAACAAGCAACTCAAATTGGTAAGATGCTACTCCTTTACTGATCACTTACACTGCATAAAGAGCTTTTTCATGCTTGGTGTTATCTTAGCTTTGATTGGATACAATAATTTTAACTCAAATAAATGAAGATGTGGTACGAAGCAGGTACTCACAAATGAACATCTAATTCAACACTAACAACAAATCACAAACACCAAGGTTTTCATTTTATCGATGAGAAAATAGTAGCTCAGGGAGATTTAGTAACACGTCCAAACTCTCATATTGATTTGTGACCGAAAGAGGATTTCAAAACTAGAACCCATCCAATCACGCTTTCATCCATTCATTCATGCATGCATTCAACATTTATTGACATCCAGATACTTGGTTGGATCTCTTTCCTTTTGAGATAAAGATGTAAATGAACCATTGTATTGTTATGGACAGTAATAGAGCAGAGGTGGGAACACAATGTAAGGGCAACAGGAAGTGAGATATGCTTCGGTCTGCCTGGAGTTATCAACAAGGGTTCTTTGAGGAGGTGACATTTGGCATTTTCATATATCAGTCCAGACTTAGGGTACTGGTTAAAAATACAGATTCCTTCCTGATTCTGATTCAGAAGGATTGAAGGTGGGACCTACAAGTCCCTCAAGTGATTTTATAAGAAGGCACATTGAGGAACAGAGTCATACTGTGGTCTGTCTCTCCAAACTGGCACGGATCTTGGAGATTCCTAGTTGCAGCCTCTCCAGCATTTATCAGCTAAAGAAAGTCAGGAGAAGTTAAGAGCCAAGATCATGCCACCATTTTTAGTGGCAGAGCCTAGACAAGAAGACAGTCCCCATGCACTGTTCTTTTCCTTAGCCGGTGCTGACTCCTTCTCACTGGAGGGCTGCTTTAAGACTCCTGCTAATTAGAGATAATATGTAGGCAGTATTCAATGCTCGCATTAATAAGTCTTCCCTTTCCAAGAACACACATGAAATTTCGACGATCCTACAACTTTAACACTTATTTGTCTTCTAGAAAACAGTAAATAATTAGACATGAGAGTTTGTCGAATCATCTATACTTAGCTCTTCACCTCATCATTCCTGTGTGTGTGTGTGTGTGTGTGTGTGTGCGCGTGAAGCTTTCTTAGATGAACAACTTCTCGCTTGTTATTTACAGTAACTCAAACAGCATCACAGAAATTAAATTCAATTTGGTACCAGATTTAGGATAAAGTTTTGAATAATTTTCAACCTAATCCTAGAAACAGGATAAATGTTTTTTTGTTTTACAATTGTAAAACAGAGTTTAAGTTTTTAGTGTACATGAATAGATGTGCTATAATTCTTTTTCTAAAAATAAATCGTATGACTTGAATTGTATCCACTCTCTTTCCCCTTTTATTTAATAAGGTGGGCCAATCTAGGAGTGAGGGTAAAGCTAGAAGAGACTACTCATTCTGGTCAGACCCTAAAGCTGTATCTACGAAGTAAACTGGATTTTCTGCCCCCCACCCCCTCCCCGGAGAAGAAAGAAAAAGGAATCAATTGGATTTGGGCATATTTTATGACACCTGCTTTACCATGGCAGCTTAATTAAATAAAACTGCCAGCATCTGCCTGACAAATAATTGAAAAAAGAGTGAATTCTCTTACTTTGCAAAAGATATAATTTTAGGCAAGGCTGTGTATTTTCACAGGTGGTGATTCATACTTTTCTCCTTTCACTAAACAAAAGGATTTTGCTTATAAATGTCTTTACAGAGTTATTTTAAATTAGTCAGTAAAATTCAGAGAATATATAAAAGGCTCAGTCTGTAAAACATAATTTCTAGAGAATATTTTGAATTTTTTTCTGACCAATTTTCTATATTCATCAAAATCTAAGTGGAAAGGCAAAACTATCCAGCCATGGCAACAGAAGCCACTGGCTATTGGCCTACTGAAGTAGAGGCTTCATGGACTTTACAGTCTTTATCTAGAATTCATCAAAACTACACATATATTCCCTCTCTCTCTCTTTCTCTATCTCACCTTGGGGGTAAGGATATGGGAAGAAACTATGAGGTTAATTTCAAATAAAAACAGTAAAAGCTAAATGTAGAAAACTGTGTCTGGTTAGCAACCAATTTTAATATTTTTTTAATAAACAGTTTGTTGCATACAGGCTCTTTTAAAAAATCATTACTGATGAGTTTAAAGCAATTTGTAGATAAAATTCTCACTCTTTTCAAGACTCTTTACACTCCGGGATCTGTATTTTCTTTTTCTCATTCTTATTTTGATTTTCTTTAACATCAAGGCATTACGCTTTACTGACTCATCTGAATAAGATGTGGATTGCTGAGTAAGACCTTTTGATTTTCTGGATTTTACTTTTTGAGTGGGTTTGGAAGTACTAATAACACTGGAGATGCTAGCTGGCTTTCCAACTTTTAATCTTCAGTATAAACAATTTAAGCTAAGTTTTCCAAAATTAATATTAATTTAAACCATCTGTCCACCATCTGCTAACGTGAGATGCAAAACCAGAGTTTCTTTGTAATCTTTAATAAGACAGTTAGGAAAACACATATACATTCATAAAATGAATTTAAATTTCTTAACAAAGGAAATTTGAAAAGTTATTCTAAAGGCCATGGATTCTTGAGCAAAAATAACTTTTGTTCCAGTGTGGTTTTATGTAAATGAATGCCACGTGTCAACAGGCAAGTTGCCTAGTTCACAAAGATCACAAGATAGAAACAATGTCCTTTGCTGTGTTTTCAGAAGGGAGAAGAAAGCTATCAGCAGCTGATGTGATACATTGATTTAAAGAATTTCAGAGTTTGCATTCGTCTAAAATATAAATGTGAAAACGAGGTTCACTTTTGCAAAAAAGTATACGTATATATAAAACCATCCTTTTGAGCAGTAAATTTGAAATGGGGTCAAAATTTTTAATGTATTCTTTACCAATAATTTCATTGTCTTCCTTTTTTAGGAGCTGGCTGGGCCTTAAGATATTAACCCCAGCATTCCTGAATAACCTGCATACGATGGTTTACTAACTCAACAGCCTTTTCACTTCCTTCAAAATTACTTCTTTTAGGAAGGTGAAGCTACGTGATGCCAAGTATGTCACTAAATGTTAAAAAAAAAACAACACATCAGTCACTTTGATGTCTTATACACAAGAAGTTTGACATCTGGGTCATTATAACCTGAATTTTGATGCTTTCATTTCAGATATTTGGTGCAGAAACACATCCAAGAGAATTCAGAACACCTATTTGACTATTTGAAATAGAAATGCCCAGTCAAGAAATATGAGATAAATTGGAATTTTAAAGAAATTTTCCATAACTATAACCTTTTGATCTCCATGTTTAGCTGGCTCTTCAATAGACGTTTTTTAAATGTCAAGCTGAAAATATTCATTGGAAGAGTGGACTGTGAACCAACTTTTTATTTTATGAGGATGACCACGTTATCCTCCCCCTCTTATCAGCGAGATTTCGCTAGCTGTTGACAGTGATGTACAGTGGTGCTTCGCTGGGGTGACATCTAGGGAAAACGATTCCGCTGCACCACCACACAAAACCAATTAGAGAACTATTTTCTGCGACAGGTCACGAATTTACGTGGTTTCTCATGAAAAGATGTACCTTTTAATTTCTTTATTAAGATGACATCCACGTCCCTTGAGACTTTTGGGGATGACAATCATTTGCTCATCACGCAAGAAACATACACGCACTGAACTCACATCATGGGACAACGGTGGGAGACGCTGTTCCTCATTCACATTTTCCAAATGAGCTATTTTGCAAACTGATCATTAGAACCACATACATAATAAGGATTTTTTACAGGAATTTATTCAAACTCTAGGAAGAAGCTAAAGGGAAGTAGCAGTTCGTATTCAACTATGGCTGTCTACTGTTGAGTTTAAAAAGATAGCCATGGCCAAATTATTTAGACATGAGAAATTCAGCAAGCTTCTCAGTATCTAAGATGAAGATAACAAGTGAAACTGGTTTTCTGTTTGTTTTCTTTTTTCTTCTTTAACATCTTTATTGGACTATAATTGCTTTACAATGGTGTGTTACTTTCTGCTTTATAACAAAGTGAATCAGCTATAGATATACATATATCCCCATATCTCCTCCCTCTTGCGTCTCCCTCCCACCCTCCTTATCCCACCCCTCTAGGTGGTCACAAAGCACCGAGCTGATCTCCCTGTGCTATGCAGCTGCTTCCCACTAGCTATCTATTTTACGTTTGGTAGTATCTATAAGTCCATGCCACTCTCTCACTTCATCCCAGCTTACACTTCCCCCTCCCCGTGTCCTCAAGTCCATTCTCTACGTCTGTGTCTTTACTCTTGTCCTGCCCCTAGGTTTTTCAGAACCTTTTTATTTTTAGATTCCATACATATGTGTTAGCATACGGTATTTGTTTTTCTCTTTCTGACTTACTTCACTCTGTATGACAGACTCTAGGTCCACCCACCTCACTGCAAATAACTCAATTTCGTTTCTTTTTATGGCTGAGTAATATTCCATTGTATATATGTGCCACATCTTCTTTATCCATTCATCTGTCAATGGACACTTAGGCTGCTTCCATGTCCTGGCTATTGTAAATAGAGCTGCAATGAACATTGTGGTACATGTCTCTTTTTGAATTATGGTTTTCTCAGGGTATATGCCCAGTAGTGGGATTGCTGGGTCATCCCATTCTTCTTTAGATTCTTTTCCCACATAGGTTATTACAGAATAATTAGTAGAGTTCCCTGTACTATACAGTAGGTCCTTGTTGATTATCTATTTTATATATAGTAGTGTATATATATTAATCCCAAACTCCTAATTTATTTCCCCCCAAGAGTGACTTTTTTAAGTGAAGAATACAGTTTTGTATTATGAAGCCAAAAGCTCACTTAGAATAGAAGCCCCAGCTATGGCCTTTATTTGTATTATAGTAAGTATTTCATCAGCTCTAAGGTACTGGGAATTTCCTTATCGAATATTTATTGTGAATCAATCAGTGCTGAGCTCTGAACTAAATGTTGGCAGTAAAGAAGTTAGAAAACAATGAAGGGAAATAGACAAGTGAATTAGCAATACACTCACAATTTATTAAATGCCATGACAGAAGTTATACTAGGAGTAATTGGAGCCTGGAAAAGAGGCATCAAACACACCATGGGGAGGGAAATGGTCAGTGAAGGACTTTGGGAGGAAGTGATACGTGACGATGGCCTCAAAAGATGCATCCACGTCAGGCATCTTTCAAGGACGACTGAGAAACAGAAGAACAGCGTTCTGGCAGAAAGAACCACAACAGAAAAAAGCAGCACAAAAGGACATGGTATATGAGGAGGAAATTCCAACAATTTGGTGTGTTAATGGTGCATTATAGTAGCAAGAGACGGGGCTGGAGAGGTAGGTGGAGCCTTGACCCTGAAGAGCCTCATGAGGGTCACCAGATACACTACAATGTCTCTGTTTCTAAGACACATGGTTTTTTTTCCATTTCAATTCTTCTGAAATCAGAGTGCACATAATTACTGTTGGAAGAGACTTGCCAGTTGCCAGCCAAGGGGGTAAGATGCAATGAAACAAATACTACCTATTCCTGTGAGAAACTGACCATGCTGACCATTTCATCCAGTTGGATCATTTTTTTCCTCCCAATGACATGGAAATGGTAGCACAAAAGTGAAGTTGCTCTATGTACAAAAGGTTGCTTCAGATACTTGGCAACATAATTACAGTACGAAGAAATTATCTAAATTCTTTAGGCATAGAACATAAAATTCCAAAGACTGTTAGAGAAAGATAAAGGGGGTTGAGCAAAGAAAGAGGCACGTGTAAATATGACCCAGATAAGGAATGCTCAGCATCGGTGGAAGACCCAGGAGGCACAGTGTCAAGACAGTGAAGGAACAGAGTGTTTTGAGAAGGAATGAGGGATCAGCTTTGTCCACCAGATAGAGAGGTCCAGGCAGGTGATGGCCCATTAATGACCTCAGCAAGGCAGAAAGCTGGTTACAGCTAGGAGGCCTCTGGGAGCTAAACAACCGGGGGCAGCAAAGGTAGGTAACTCTCTTTAAAAATCTAGATGCAAAAGAGAAAAAACAGAAGTGAAAAGTTAACTAGAGGAAAATACAGGAAAGATTAAGCATGGTTAGAAGCTTAGGGTAAGGACCCAAGAGAGAAAATAATGAAGATACATATATGAGAGGAAGAAATAATGTAATGCCAGCCCAGAGGAGACAGTAAGCGTCACGGGGACAGGTAAATGGATTGTCTTGAACATTCTCTGAAACTGGAGCAGAGGTGGTAAGGATAACTGTGAAACATTTGATAGATACGTGGGGATCTGAGTGAGAGCATACCTGATGTCTTCAATTTTCTTGGGAAGGAAAGTGAACTGTGTTACAGAGACCGGTAAGAGGTGGAGAGCTAGAACACAGCTTTCCTGCCCTCCACCTGCACACCCAACCAGAAGTCAGAGGGCAAAGGCGTGGAGATGATCTACTGTGTAGAGATTGGCCTTCCGGGACAGGGCAGACACAAGTGAAGAAAAGGGATGCCTAGCCCAGGTGATAAACTGACGTGGAAGACTGTATGCAAACATGGCCACGATAAACTTCTTCTCTCTTTCTACATGGGCTCCTTTGCAATGTGACTCTGCCACTCTGCCCAGGAAGAAGTGGAAATCTATTTTCCTAGCCTTGAACCTGGGTTGGCCCGTGACTTGCTTGTACTAAGTCTGGAAGTGAGGTTCTGTAACATGTGAGCCAAGGCCTCAGGAGGCCTTACAGATTTTCCTCTCACCCTCTTGAAGTACTAGCTGCCACATATATAAGGACATCTTCTTGAGGACGAAACATCATGTGGAGAAGGAGGCCCAGCCAGGCATGTGATGAGGCCACCTTGGGCCATTTAAGCCCCAGTCAATCAGCCAGATGACTCAAGCCACACAGGTGACCCGGGCCAGAGGAGCTGTTGTTTTGAGGCATGACATTTGGGAGAGGTTTGTTAGGTGGCCAGAGATATAGCTGCTACAGCTGGAGAGCATGGGCCTTGAAGGAGGATGAGCTGAGCACATTCCAGCTTCTCAGCGCCCAGTGATGTTGGGTTACGTAGTGATGCTGCTGTGTGCTTTTTCCTTGTTTTGTAAACATTTTATTGAAGTTAGAACCATAACAGATATATTTGTTTTCACCAGCAGGATTATTACTTTATTTACATCTGTGCTAATGAAAGCTGTGGAACATTCTTAGGTCCACACTGCTCTCTGTGCACTGAACCATAACAAATACTTTTAGATTAAAAATATATTCTAGATCCATGGCTGTTAGGGGCTCAGGGCGAGGGGAAGAGGAATGAATATGTGGAACACAGGGGATTTTTTAGACCAGTGAAACTATTCTGTGTGATACTGTAATGGAAGATACCTGACATGTTGCATTGGTTAAAACCCAAGGAACTGGACAACGCAAAGAGTGGGCTCTAGTGTAAACCACAGACTTTTTTTAAAAATAAATTTATTTTATTTATTTATTTTTGGCTGCGTTGGGTCTTTGTTGCTGCGAGCGGGATTTCTCTAGTTGCAGCAAGCGGGGGCTGCTCTGTTGCGGTGCACGGGCTTCTCACTGCAGTGGCTTCTCTTGTTGCAGAGCATGGGCTCTAGGCACGTGGGCTTCAGTAGTTGTGGCATGTGGGCTCAGTAGTTGTGTCTCTCGGGCTCTAGAGCGCAGGCTCAGTAGTTGTGGTGCATGGGCTTAGTTGCTCTGTGGCATGTGGGATCTTCCTGGACCAGGGCTCGAACCCGTGTCCCCTGCATTGGCAGGAGGATTCTTAACCACTGCCCCACCAGGGAAGCCCCTAAACCACAGATTTTTTTTTTTTGCGGTACGTGGGCCTCTCACTGTTGTGGCCTCTCCTGTTGTGGAGCACAGGCTCCGGACGCGCAGACTCAGCGGCCATGGCTCACGGGCCCAGCCGCTCTGCGGCATGTGGGATCTTCCCAGACTGGGGCACGAACCCATGTCCCCTGCATCGGCAGGCAGACTCTCAACCACTGCGCCACCAGGGAAGCCAAAACCACAGACTTTTAATGTTGTATCCATACCGGCTCATCAGTTGCAACAAATGTGCCACACTAATATAAGATGTTCATAACAGGGGGAATTATGATCAGGGGAAAGAGGAGATATATGGGAACTGTCTGTACTGTCTGATCAGTTTTCTGTACACCTAAAACTGCTCTACAAAATCAAGTCCATTAACGTACTCTAGCTTTTCAAGAAACAATTCTTAAAGGTAAGCTACACCAGACCAAACGACAGGTGATACCAGGAGAGCGGGGTTCCCTAGGGACCCTCAAGAGACTTCTATACTTTGTTTTTTAATGTGAGGATTACTGTACTCAAAAACATAGTTTTCTTTTGCAGTAGCCTACAAATAAAACAATAATGTACAAATATTCCATATTTTGCCTAGAGAAAAATATAACAACATTAAAGAACAAGTGAGAAATGATGATACAAGTAAGGAACTTATTGTGCCACTTACCCCCAACTTAAGTGCCACTTACCCCCAAGGAAAAGAGTGAAAACGTCACCATACTGCTTTTGAAGAGTAGTCATGAAACCTAGGGGATCTTTTTGTAATTTCAGGGCTTCTCCAAAGTAAGGAAGCCAGCCTTTTATCAATGGAGGTTCACCAGGTCTCCTATAGAAAAAAAAAAAAAAGGAGAGAGAAATTAAATCATTCTTATTTTAATACCTGCGGGTCATTAATCCAGTCTAGAAGTAGACTGGATGAATTGTACAGTTTTTTTTCAGTTCTTTTATTCAATGATTCGTATATAATCATCAACATGTATTTACTGAGCCCCTCCAGTGTGTGTGGCTCTGGGACAGACAGTTCAATTTACAATTTTTGGTGAGCAACTTTTGTGAGAAATTGTGTCTTGTGAGGCCCCAATGGTTGGCTGAAATGACAGACATATTCAGTAAACATTTTGTGTTTGAGCACTCTTGCTGTGCTCTGGGGGTTAGATGTCAGGTAGTTTAGTTGCCAAAGTAAAGCTCTTTGCTGTCAGATTTCAACTAGACTGGAATTACATAATTAGAAGAGGGGAGATTATTAATCTTGAAAAATCTTTTATGCTGTTGAGAACAAGAACTTCAACATTATTTCCATGAAGGGTGTTTTGTTATATTCTTTTATGAAGATTTTTATTCAAACTACAAATAAATAGGAATATTTGTTAAATTTTACAAGATAACTCTTTTTAACATACGAAGTGTGTTCAGTGAAACACTGAAATGCTGTGAATTAAAAACCAAGTTTCTTCTTTTTTGACCTATAATCCTAGCAAAACCGGACTTCAAAATTTCTTCCTTGGGACTTCCCCGGTGGCGCGGTGGTTAAGAATCCGCCTTCCAATGTAGGGTACATGGGTTCGAGCCCCGGTCCGGGAAGATCCCACATGCCGCAGAGCAGCTAAGCCTGTGCACCACAACTACTGAGCCTGTGCTCTAGAGCCCGTGCTCCGCAACAAGAGAAGCCACCGCAATGAGAAGCCCGTGCACCGCAACCAAGAGTAGCCCCCGCTCGCCACAGCTAGAAAAAGCCTGAGTGCAGCAACGAAGACCCAACGCGGCCAAAAAATAAAATAAAATATTTCTTCCTGGTCATTTATTTGGTGAACTCAATCTGACTTAAAGTTTAAAAAAAGATCCAAAGCCATTTTATCCTAGAAGGGATTAAAACAAATATTCAAGAGAACTCTGATGATACTCTATCCCATCTGTGAAGATGACTTATACTACACACAGTACAACCCATTTTGATTAATCACAAGATATTACAAGCTCAGATCTAATCAAAGATCAAGATTATGTTCATACTCAGCATGGAATTCTATGTAGCTAGATTAACCCTATCAGAAGCTTCTATTTTCCCACAACCCAACATGGTAGAATTAAAGTTAAAAGAAAAAAAAAAAAAAGAAATATCAGATTTTTCAGGGGAAAAATAAACTGAAACAAAATAAATCCAAGGTGTGATAGAAATAAAGGAATCAGTATCAAAACTTTGCTTTCTGTTTTTAGAGGACAGTTTATCTTTATACTAATTTACAAAATATATGCTGTTGTTTAAATACATATACTTAGAATAGGAAGACAGGAAACATTGCATAGAAATGTGCACCTTATTCTTCACCCCACTCCCCATGATTTTCTTGAATGTAACTTGAGCAATGAAGACTTGCTTTTTTGAGAAACATACAAGTGTACCAAGAAAACACTGCAACAGTTAATTTTAGGTCCAAAGATTGATAAACGAGAAAAGACTGCACATGTGACTAGAGAGTAGATCCCCAGCCATAGCATGAAGGCTCTTCACCAATGACTCTTCCAAAATCTGCAAGCGATCTAGTTCACAAAATTTCCTTTCAAGATATGAACTCTCTTCCGTGGCCTACTTATACTGTTTTGTTTAATGTTACTTGAATGTTGCATTGTGACAAAGATTTTGAAAGGCTTTTTGTCATATCATTATTTAATGCAATTCATTTCATCCTCTGTGCTCTGTCACGCGGTCCAAAGTTGTATTCTTCACGGGGTTTCCGAGGGGGTAAAAGATGGAGCTCAGAAATCCGGGGGAATATGAACTTAACATTCAAAGTGAGGGAAACACATTAGGAAACCATTTTATTGTTACAAAGATGAAAGGGTCATCATTCCTTTCAGCTGTGCTCATTCTGGCAGAAATAAGCCTCAAACTATTAAACACCATGTCACAACTGTGCATGTTTTCAGGAAAAAATATAGTACTAGTTCAACTTACGACCCACCGAAGACAAATAACAGAAATCTGTCTTCATCAGTGTATTTGTAAAAATTATTTAGGGAGGAAAGACATCACCATAATGAACCAGAAAGGCCTGCTGACACCTGGCACAGCACAAATACTGCTATTTGTCTCTCTCATGCTCTGTGACTTTGAAAATGAAATACTGACTGCTCACTGCTGAGTGAAGGGATAGGATGCTTAACACTTATTGGTGGTGCTCCAGTTCCAAAGCTTAAGAGGAGCAGGTCATGAAACAATGGAGGGTAACTAAAAAACTCCCCCCAGATCAATGGTCCACATCCCTCTTTTTCCTACTCAAACAATATACACTTCCTCAAATATCCTCTTCACTATTTAACAGACCACAAGGACATATCCTGTAAATTATACAAATTAAAGCTTACAAAGGTTCTCAATGATTAAACCCATGTTCTATGCATAGACCACTGCATCACTGCTCGCAAGGTCTTCCTTACAAGTTGTAGGACACATCTTAAACTTTATGCAACGTGTCAAGTACGGTCCAAACTTGTCTGGAAGCAAAAAGTGGAGAAGAATCTAAATACATAAGATAGCTATAAAATATAAAAGACATTTTAGACATTTTCCTTTGGTGAAAAAGAAGCACATAAAATTTAAGAGTGGACCAACACAGAATACTTGGTTTCCAATGACATATGAAGTTTGTCTTTCTGCTACACCTTGCGTTTAATAAACAGGTAGAAGATCTGACCTGTCACACATTGTTCCCCTAGACATTTAAAGGCCAACACTTTCCAAAGCAATCTATACTTGTCAAAGTAATTTCTTTTCCATTTTTCCCATGATCATTCTAGGCTAGGAATCCCAGTTATTGAAATAACCTCCTAAGCAAGTAGGGAGCAACCTTAATACATGCACAGCAATCCAGGAAAAATAAAATTACGTGTTGATTAAAAATTGATAAAGACTTAATATATTCGTATCAGGTCACCTAATATCTGCAATGTTACCTTAATAATTTTTTACTTTTTCCTAATTGATAAAGATTTTCTTTGTGTGGGTGGTTAAAATTTCAGAAACTACACAACTGAAGGGCGTTGCAGTAACCGAAGATAACACTGACCTTTGGAACAAACTTTGCTGTTGAGCGAGGCACATTTTTTTTTTTTTTTTTTTTTTGGTACACGGGCCTCTCACTGTTGTGGCCTCTCCCGTTGCAGAGCACAGGCTCCGGACGCGCAGGATCAGCGGCTGTGGCTCACGGACGCGGCATGTGGGATCTTCCTGGACTGGGGCACGAACCCGTGTCCCCTGCATCAGCAGGCGGACTCTCAACCACTGCGCCACCAGGGAAGCCCCAGCAAGGCACTTTTGAAGCTGCTCTGTTTTATGCTTCCTTGACTTACTCTGGAAGCTACTTGACTGGAAATGTCATTCGCCTTATAGTGTCTCTTAGAACTGTATTCTAGAAACATCCTCTATTCCTCCACTATGTTTTGGCTCCAGTGGGGGCACTGGGATGCCCAGAAATGTTCCCACAACTCTGGAGAGTTAAGGATCCACATGCTCTTCAGGATACTGGTGAGAGGGAGCCTCACCGCAGGGCTGTGGATGGAAGGTCCCTGAGGAGGAGTGTATGGAGGAGTGTCTGAGCCTTGGCGTCCTAGCAGCCTCAGCAAGTGCCCAGGTGCAGCAATAGACACCCATGCTTTGCTCTCTCTGGAAACCAGGTGAGGGACAGCCAACTGGAGCACTTCAGTAAGGGATACAAAGGGGGAGGACCACTCCCCAAACCCTAGCCAGGAGGCACCCCCAGGAAGCAAAGACGAACAGCATGAACATCTGTACAACAGGACTCACCAGATCAACAGAAAGGAAGGGGAAGAGAGAATCCCAAATCTCATTTAATCTTTGTATAAAAGAGACCCAGTTTTAAACAAGAAGTGACTGAGCAACTTCTCAGTGCAAATATTCAGTGTTTTCTGCCATCAGCAGAAATAGGGGCTTGGAAATTTGAGTTCAGTTATAAAGAATTAAAGTTACATTTCTGCACATCTGACTTGTTCTGGGAAATTTTAAATCCCAATGCTAGCTATGTGTAGATAGATGCTCAGTTTCTTCCCCTGAATGAGAATAATAATATTCAATTTAGAGATTTACCAATCAGGCTGAGATAGAGTATTTGAAAGTAGCTGGTACACAGAGCCGGGTTAGTTTTCTTGTTATTTGTATATTGCAAGCAGTGCCTGGAAGTGGTTTTGCTCAGCCTGGACTCTTTGGTTTGTCAACCCTCCCTGCTTATCTATACCTTTCATGGAGCTGCTCAGGGTTGAAGCATGGACTTCCCTATCCTTCCAATCACTGGCTAAATGAAGTTGTTAAACGCCCAGATATACAAAGACTCAATAACTTCAGGTGAACAGGCCCGAAGTCTCTGCAAAGAGCTGACTTTCTCAAGGAAAGAATGATCATTATTCAGAACAGCTTCACCAGGTGTGTGTCTGTTTATGATGAGGTTCTCTGGACGTGACCTGGTCCAAGAGTTAATGAAATGTCTCTGCATAAGATGCAAACAGGAATTTGGGGGGTGGGCATTAAGGAGAAAGAGAAAGAAAGGAAGTGGAAGGACAGGGAAAAACTAGTCAGGCCACATCATGCTAAGCTGGGACTCTGGGAAGGACCATGGCAGGATGCACGGCATGGCAGGGTAGGCTGCTTCCAGGAACAGGTGTGACCAATCTTCAACTCTAGGAAGTTGTTTGCTGGCCTGGGAGCCACATGGCCTTTTTCATCTGCAAACATTCATTTTGAGTCTGTTGGACACACCACAGAAACTTGTGTCAATGGCAGGTGAAAAAGTTGAGGAGTTAGGGCAGCGTCGGGCTGAGGGACTCTACTGGGTGGGGGGAAAGGGTCAAGTGCATGTGCAGGAGGCAAACACAGTGGGAAGGTCGTGAGCCAGAGAGCACCAGCTCCTCCTCCTGCTTTGCAAAGAACCCTTTGGGTATTAAAAGGAGAATGAAAACCCAAGCTGCAGGCTGGAAGAACAATCTTTGCAAAACACACTTCTAATAAAGGACCAGTATCCCACATGTACAAAGAACCCTGAAAACTCAACAATAAGAAAAAAAGTTTTAAATGGGCAAAAGGTTTGAACAGACATCTTATCAAGGAAGGTATGCAGATGGAAAATAAGCATATGAAATGCTCCACATTGGATGATATCAGGGAACTGCAAATGAAAACAACAATGAGATGGCTAAACTCAAAACATGGACAGCCCCAAATCCAGACATGGATGTGGAGCCACAGGAACTCTCCTTGTTGGTGGGAATGTAAAATGGTACAGCCACTTGGGAAGACGGTTGACTGTTTCTTGTAAAACTAAACATAATACCATACAACCCGGCAATTATGGTACTTGGTATTTACCCAAGCGAGTTGAAATTTTGTGTCTACACAAAAAACCTGCATGCAAATGTTTTCAGCAAATTTTTCATAACTGCCAAAACTTGAGAGCAATAAAGATGTCCTTTTTTTTTAATAATCCAATTTTTAAAACTTTATTTATTTATTTATGGCTGTGCTGGGTCTTCGTTGCTGCACACAGGCTTTCTCTAGTTCTGGCGAGCGGGGGCTACTCTTCGCCATGATGCAGGGGCTTCTCATTGCAGTGGCTTCTCTTGCTGCGGAGCATGGGCTCTAGGTGCCTTGCTTCAGTAGTTGCGGCACGTGGGCTCAGTAGTTGCAGTGCGTGGGCTCAGTAGTTGCAGCATGTGGGCTCGGTAGTTATGGTGTACGGGCTTAGTTGCTCCTTGGCATGTGGAATCTTCCCGGACCAGGGATCGAACTGGAGTCCCCTGCAGTGGCAGGTGGATTCTTAACCACTGTGCCACCAGGGAAGTCCCAAGATGTCTTTAAACTGGTGAATGAATAAGCAAACTTCTATATAAGTCCACGTAGTGGAATATTATTTAGCTATAAAATGAAATAGCTATCATGTCCTAACAAGACTTGGAGGAACCTTAACTACATATTGCTAAGTGAAAGGAGCCAATCTGAAAAGGCTACATACATTATGATTACAATCATATGAACTGGAAACAGTAAAACTATGGGGATTGTTAAAAGATCAGTAGCTGCAAGTTGTTAGGGGAGAAGGAAAGCAGAATGAACAGGTTGAACACAGGATCTTTAGGGCAGTAAAACTATTCTATATGTCACTGTAATGGTGGATACATGTCATTATACATTTGTCAAAACCCACATAATGTACAACACAAAAAGTGAACCCCAATGTAAACTTTACGACTCTAGTGAATAGTAATGAATTCATGTTGAGTCAATTGTAACAAATGTACATACTGATGCAAGATGTTAAGAAGATGGAAAACTATGTTGTTGGGAGGGTCAGGAGGAGGTTTGGGGAACTCTGCAATTTCCTCTCCTTTTTTTTGTAAACCTTAAACTGCTGTAAAAAAGAAAGCATATATATAATGAATTTTAAGCAGGAAACATATATCAGTTTCCATTTTCTTAAAAAAGTTAAAGAGATTTTTACAAAAGACAGGCAATTCTAGATTTTAGGATTGGTCAGTATGTAAACTGGTACAATCTGCAACTTTTTCTTTTTTTTTTTTAGGAGTGAAGAGTTCTAGACACCAAAAAGTGAGAACATCTACTGTGGATGGTCCTCAACCAGTTAGGTCCATTTCTCGCTATGACCTCATAAGGAGCCATTGTAATGGAATTCCAAGCACCTATTTAAGACCCTGCCTGGACTAAGTTTTTTTTGTATCTTTTAGCTCAGGAAGCTGGTTTTCAGTGACCTGAGGGACTTTGACCAAAGTTAGTTTCTTCCTTGGCATTGCAGGGTTTTTGACTATTTTGTTTGCTATTATTTTTTTTCACTTTTCCTTTACTCTTTTTGATTTTTCTCATTTTTTTAAAATTTCTTTTTCTCATTTGTCTTTTTTCTTTATACTGTTTTTCCCATTTTTTTCTTTATTCATTTTTCTCACTTCAGAAAGTCTGTTTGTTAATATCTGTTGTTTGTTTATCTTCATTTTTGTCTGGCCCTGTGCTTTGGTTCTATTATAAAGATCAGTTTTTCAGGTGGGCTTTGGAGGTGATTTTCTTTTGAGGTGATTTGGATCAAGTTTTTCACCAGCTTTTCTCAATTTTAAGCTGACCTTGGGGCACTTTGTCTATGCAGTAAAAGGCAATCTGCTGCAAGGCCTCTTGCCTGCCAAGGAGAAGGATGAGACCCACGTGGGCAATGACCACCAACAAGTATACCTTCACCAAGGTGAGGTGGCCCCGGCACATCCTGACTGGGAAAGAGGTGGCCGTGAAGGTCATTAACAAGAGCCAGCAGAACTCCTCGGGGCTCCAGAGACGATCCCACAAAGTCAAGATAATGAAGGCCTTGGGTCACCCCAACACGACGAAATTATATGAAGTGACGGAGACGGAGGAAACACTCTATCTTGTCGTGGAGTATGCTGGCGAAGGTGAGATGTTCCGTTACCTGGTGGATCATGGCAGCATGAAAGAGAAAGAGGCTCCAGGCACATTCTGGCAAAGAATGTCCACGGTACAGTATTGCAGCCAGAAAATCCACCCTGGGTGCTGACCTGAACGTCAAGGTTGCAGACCTTGGCTTCAGCCACGAATTCACCTTTGGCAGTAAGTGGGATACCCTGTGTGCCAGCCCCCCACCCCCTTGTGCCGTCAAGGCCAGAAGTAAGATGGCCTCACAGTGGATGTGGGGAGCCTGAGTCATCCTATAAATACACTGGTCACTGATCCCTGCCTTTTGATGGACAGAGCTTGAAGGAACAGGAGGAACAGGTACTGAGTGGAATCCACCATATTTTCTTCTACTTGTCCACTGAATGTGAAAACCTGCTCAAGAAATTTCTCACCCTCAATTCCAGCAAGGGAGGCACTTTTTAGAGCAAATCACAGAAGTTCCCTGGATGCCTGCAGCTCAAGAAGGGGAAGAGCTAAATTGTATGGAGCGACTCCCTGACTACAAAGTGCCTGGTGGGCTGAGCTGGTGGCGTCCACGGCTCCACCTTGTGAAGAAGGGTGAGCGGCAATGACACGATGTGAAGGTCTCCGCCCTGAGTCTTTATCCACAGACAGAGACACTCACCTCAGAGTCCACCAATACTTATTTCTCAGAGAAATTTGTTCACAGGACACCTTTAAGTGAATAAAGCAGTTAAGTAACCACGGGCACAACAGAATAATATTATTTTCCTTAAAGAAAATATGGGAATAGAAATGCAAAGACTCTAGTATGGTTTAAGATGTTAATGGTCATTATTTTGGGGTGGCGAAATTACAGGGGTTTGGCCCTCTGGTCATCTGACCTGCATGACAAAAACATACTGCTCTTGAAGATTATTTGTCATTGATTTTGTAGGATGTTTCTCAACCTGGGTTGTCTGATGTTTTCGCATGATTAGACTGAGGTTGTTAACATTTTTGGAAAGAATCTCACCGAAGTGTGCCCTTCTCAGTGTATTGTGTGGAAATTTAAAGAAGATGCTATTTTAGTGTGAACACGAAAGGCAGGTACAGAGAGCACTGTGTTCTAAAAAGCAGTCGATGGCAAAAGCTCTACAAATCAATCAAACGCTGATTCTAAAACTGAGCGCACCGTTTCCGAGGTTGGGGAGTGAGGCAGCAGCCTGAGGTCCGCCCTGAGGATGTGCGCACCCCATGCCACAAACAACCACACCCCAAAAAGGAAGACCAGACCCTGGGGGTCAGACTCTGTAACTGTACAAAGCATGGACACACTGTGCCACCCGGATCGCCCATTACTTCTTCCAGGGTTCAGGCAACCTGCCAATGGGGCAGGCACAGTTGGTTTCCGTGACAGCCGCGGGAGGGCGGGGTGCTCGTCACAACTGGGGTTGCAGCTGCTGGGCTGTGACAACCTGACAGACCCTTCAAGGCTTTGAAGGAAGAAGCCTTGTGGCACAGAGGACACTGTCTCTACCCCCCTCACAAGACTCCAGTGCATCTCATGTGCACAGTTAGGGAACAGGTTGTTTCCCCTTGTAAATGATGAATCATATATGCTTTAGGACTCTTGATTCATATGCGGTACATGTATGATCTGCTTAATATTTGTTTACTGCAAGAATCAGACCTCCTGTAATCTCTTTTCAGGATGAGCATTAATCCAACTCTGTCTAGAGAAATTATACAATTCATTACCATAGATAATCTCCATTGTACCCTGTGCTTAATCTTCATTTTTTCCCCAGTCCTATAATCTTGCAAATCCACTGGTGCTGTGTGATTGGCACCTGGTGTTCACACAACCTCTGCCTCACAAAAAAATACATGAAAAATTCCTGGATAAAAATGCCACTTTTCAGTCTATCAATGATTCTATTCTCTGCTCGTTGGTAACCTCTGTACCACTCTACGAAGATCTGTTAACTTTGGCAGAAACAAGACCTTTACTCTTGAAATGTTTTGGCTCTATCAGGATGGCAACTGACTTAAAACTTGACTTAATTTCCCAGTAGCAAAGATATTCACCATTCAAGCACTTTTGATCAAAGTGCTTAAATGTAAAGGCAATGTAAAAGCAAGCAATGCTTAATGGTTACAAATGTCTCCATTATTGGCATGGAATCAGAGCAAAACTAGTACAAACGTAACTAAATGTATCTTTACACCCTAGAGCATAACTCTTCAAGCCATATTCCAGTTGAATCTTTAACTGTCAGTTCATCTATTCAATTGTGTGATCTGAACAAAGCTTTGTCTGTACAATGTGCCTTCTAAACTCGATTCCATTAGCAGATTTATACGAATGCCTTGATCAAGTGAGTGATTTGTAGATGCTCCTTTGGCTAAGAAGCCAAACCACATCCGTGGAGGATTTTACTCTGAGAGGTCTATGATTGAGGGTTTTTTTGTTTGTTTGTTTGTTTGCTGTGAGGAATGCCCAGGTTGGTACCATGGAATAATAATGTCAAAGCATATTTTATAAAACTATAATTTAAAACTTAATTGAGTCTCAAGCAGGCTTCATAATGACCACAATACTGGAATATCATTTCTTTATAAACTTGACCTTGGGCTAAGTAGGGCATAAGTCCAGCCCTCATCTGTTCTTTTTTTTTTTTTTTTGCGGTACGCGGGCCTATCAGTGTTGTGGCCTCTCCCATTGTGGAGCACAGGCTCCGGACGCGCAGGCTCAGCGGCCATGGCTCACTGGCCCAGCCGCTCCGCGGCATGTGGGATCTTCCTGGACTGGGGCACGAACCCGTGTCCCCTGCATCGGCAGGCGGACTCTCAACCACTGCGCCACCAGGGAAGCCCCCTCATCTGTTCTTGTGTTCGCTGCTACACAATAACTCCTGATTAATCTCGCTACACTGTGTGGCTCAGATCTGGGTCTCTGCAAACTACCACCAATTTGGTGACTTTAGCCAATTTGCTTAACTTATCTGTGCCTCAGTTTCCTCATCTGTAGAATGGACATTCTACCACTGTACTTTCCTCATATGAGAATTAAATAAGTTAGTGCATGTAAAGAACTGAAGACAATGCCTTCACATAGTAAACACTAAGTGTTAGCTGCTATCACCATCTTCACATTACTACTGGGGATTATCTAAAATATAAATATAATCACGGGTCTCTCCTTATTTCTCTTCCCTGAAAGTTTTCAATAGAGTACCAGTTTTTAAGACATTTTTTCATTTGCTAGCATACTTCCTTTATTTGTCTGATTTGGATTTTAGTTTAGGGCTGCCATATATG
The DNA here is from genome assembly GCF_003676395.1 of Aethalodelphis obliquidens. Classification (NCBI taxonomy): domain Eukaryota; kingdom Metazoa; phylum Chordata; class Mammalia; order Artiodactyla; family Delphinidae; genus Aethalodelphis; species Aethalodelphis obliquidens. Next base: position 11,241,346 of record NW_020837977.1, on the reverse strand, counting down.
ATTTGGTGGTAAGGAAATGGGGCGCCAGAATCACCTTCTTACATTTTTCCGGGCTTTATATTCCCTGAATGAACACACTCAGAAGAACAAGAGTGGCTCAGAAGAGCCCTGAATCTTAGGAGGAAGCTGGTCAAGAACGTTTAAATGGCCTAGACAATTCTAAAAGCGGGAAATTGATTCATAATGGAGAGTTATTTCAAGTCCTTAATTAGAAAACCATGCAACCGAATTTGTAATTTCTGAGATGATCAGTTGCTAATTTATTTTACAGACAGGATTTGAATGGACTCCATGGAGGAGATATCAATTCCATTAACTCATCATTTCTTACATTTGATTAAATCATTTGATTTTGAAACATTTAATAAAAAATCAGAACCCACAGTTTTGTGGAAACTAAATTATAACAGAGGACTAGCCCAGAGAGCCTTGGGAATGACAATATAGAGGTCAATGCCAACAATATAGAAATGCATAGTCAAGTCATCAAATGAAATTTCATCAATACAAGCCTATGAAGAAACCAAGGTCCAAATTCTGAAGGCCAACACTAAAATAATCAAGCCCGGCATGTCAGAACCACAGGAAAGGTAATTCAAGGGGATTCTGGTTTGCTGAGGTGGGAAGCTAATGAAAAGCCTGAGGACCATATGCTACATAATGCAATAATTCAGAACCATATCTGAATATTGGGTAAAACATTAACAGAGCAAAAACTAATAGTATCTCTACATTTGTAATACAGCACACAGCACTGAGAAAGGCAACATTTTGCTCTTGTCATGAATTAGAGGGCTTTTAGAAAGGGAAAATATCATTCTTTTCCAAATACTGGTTCCTGACTTTGGCTGGTGATTTTAAGTCACTGCAGAAAAGGAATGTATGACTATTCCAGGAACTCCATCATCACTAATGTTAGAACATGGGACACAGAAGGCATATACAGATCATTTAAATACAGACAATTCTGAAGTTGTCTTGAAAAGTCTAAATTTCTATTAAAGATAACCTTCTATATATATATATATATTTTTATTTATTTATTTATTTTTTGCGGTACGCGGGCCTCTCACTGTTGTGGCCTCTTCTGATGCGGAGCACAGGCTCCGGATGCGCAGGCTCAGCGGCCATGGCTCACGGGCCCAGCCGCTCTGCGGCATGTGGGATCCTCCCGGACCGGGGCACGAACCCGTGTCCCCTGCATCGGCAGGCGGGCTCTCAACCACTGCGCCACCAGGGAAGCCCTCTTCCACATATTTTAAACATAATTATTGCAGTGTCCTTTGCTCACTTTTCTCCCTCTTATGTGCACCCTTCCACTTGTTTTCTGAAATCAATTTTCAGTGTTTTTACCATGATCATTATTTAGGTAGTGTTCAATTGCTTTGTTTCTGTGTTTGCCTTGTTTTCTGTGTACCCATCACTAATTCTTATCAATCTCTTTCAGTCCTCTCTAAAATCACTCACAATATGGTTAGACATATGGTCCTGTAATTTTCATATAGCTCCTCTCTTATTTTCCATCAATTTTTATTTTGCTCTACTCAACAAGAGCCTTTCTTGACTTTTTCCCTTCCAGAGATTATTTTATTTCTACCTTAGATTTCTAATTTCCAAGAGGTCTTTTGTGCTCTCTGCTTCTACCTTATACAAATTACATTCCATTCTTGTTTTATAAATGCAATTTCTTCTGTTTCTAAGATTAAACATAGTTTTTTGAGGATTTTTTTCTGTCCTCGAATTGTCTGTTTCCTTTCTTTTCTTTCTGTTTCTTTGTCATAGTTTCTCTCTTTCACGATAGGAGCTTTCTTCAATGTCTCATGATCTTAGCTTTCTCTCACATTTGAACACAAGGCTGTGTGCGTGTTGGTGAGGCTGGTGGACGTCACCATATCATGATTGGAAAGGGGCCTCATCATTTTAATGAGCTACCTCTCTCTACCAGTTACATGGATGAGGCTGTATCTTTTAAGAATTCTAATTTTGCTTTAGGGACTTTGGAAATAGGACATAGTGTACAAATATATGCAAATACATTTCCTATAAATAGTTAACATTAACCAATTTTGAACTTGTCTTAATTCTAATTTTTTTGGAGATTATTGCCAAAGTCATTTGGAGTAATGTTTGCAGATAAAAAATCTTAGAGTTCATTTCTATTTATGGAGGTGAGAATAAATAGACAATATTATCAAAAAGTTAGAAAAGAGGAAAAGATGATGGGATGTAGAGTTATGCAAGTTTTCAGTTGAAATTTCAGGGTGAAATAAGCGATTTTATTAGTTCACTGTATTGCTCCCAAAATTACTCTAACACTCCCGTAAGTTAGTTATATTATCTTGTTTCCGGGGCTGCGAGGATTAGGGAGAACTGGCAGGGAGAACTGAGGTACAGATAGACTCTTCTTTTTCATTTGAGGAAGCGTGTGTGTGTGTGCGTGTGTGTGTGTGTGTATGTAGGTATGCATGCACACATGTAACTGTATTTTGAACTAGGACCTGACCAAAGTGATGCCAATGTCAGTAATACATTAATCCTTTCCACAGACCACCCATCAGAAGGCAAATGTGTTAACTCTCAGTAGAGTAAAAAGCATTAAAAAAAAGCAAAGACTCCAATCTCTCTCTTCTAGTTCCTCAGATACTTCCTTATCCCTCTTCAGAAAGAACTGGATTTTGGATTTTGACAGAACGCTCATGCATCTATAGAAGATGTTTTTTTTCTCCTCTATAAACAGGAACTGAAAAAACAGAAGCCACTATTAGATTTGTAAAGACCACTCTACTGCTTTGAGAGCTTACAGGTAACTCCTCAAAACACTAATTTAATGATTGTTAATGACCATTTAAAATTCATTCTGCTTCTTTCCAAGAATTAAAAATTCTACCCCATTATTTTCAAAGGATTTTATTTCAAAGTATGAATATGAAAGAAACAAGCAGTTTATGTGTGTGTGTGTGTGTGTGTGTGTATACATACATATGTACATGCTTGTGGCATGGAAAGTCCCTTGAAGATTTGGAACAAATATATTAAGAAATCTTATAACTCTAGTAAGAAGACAATCCAATAAAAAATGGGCAAAAGATGTGAATAGACATTTCACCAAAAAAATATACAAATGTCCCACAAACACATGAAAAAATGCTCAACGTCACTAATCTTTAGGGAAATGCAAATTAAAAACTAAAATGAGATACTACTACTCACTCACTAGAATGGCTAAAATCAAGAAGAATGACTGTAGCAAGCGTTGGCAAGAATGAGGAAGAACTGGAATGCTCATACACTGCTGGTGGGAATATAAAATACTATAATCACTTTGGAAAAGTGCTGAGCAGTTTCTTATAACGTTAAATACACACTAACAATACGATTCGGCAATTCTACTCCTAGGTATCTCTCTCTACCTAAGAGAAATGAAAATATGTGTCCACACAAAGACTTGTATGTGAATGTCCGTAGGCACATTCATCATAATTGCCCCAAATTAAGAACAATTCAAATGTCAGTCAACTAGTGAGTGGATAAGCACAAGGTAGTATATCTATATAATGGAATATTATTCAGCAATGAAAAAGAAACAAATTACTGATGTATGGAACAACATTGATAAACCTCAAAAGCATTATGCTAGGAGAAAGAAGCCAGACACATGATTCTATTTATAGGAAATTTCTAGAAAAGATAAAAATAGAGGCACAAGGCAGATCATTTCTCCCTTGTGGTTGACGGTAGGAGCAGGGATTAAATGCAAACAGACATAAGGAAACTTTCCAGATGATGAAAATGTTCTAAACTGGATTGTGGTGACGGTTGCACAACAGTATCAATTTACTAAAGCTTATCAAATTGTACACTTAAAATGGACGAATCTCATGATATGTAAAGCATATCTCAATGAACCTGCTAAAAGAAAGGAGGCATCTTATATGATGAATTTCGTATTTCCATTGTCAGAAAAGTCTTTAAATGAAATATATCACACCAAAAATTATATTGATATTTAAATTTCTGTTATTAGGTAAAGAAAAAGCAAGGATCCCTTAACAGAGCTTAAGCGTTCCATTTAAACTTAGATGTTGTGGGCAAGTTTTGTACCACTTCTAAATATGAAGAAATATATTTTTATTTTCATGTTTTCTAAACAAAAAATCTCTTCTGTAATGATTTTGCTGAACACTCTCTATGACTTCTGCAAAATTCCATAAGTAAAACAGGGTCCTGAAACTGAAGAGTTTTGGGAGGCTCATCACGTTTTACAAATAAAGAAACAGAATCAGAGAAGTAAAATAATTTGCCCCAAATCACATAGTAACAAAAAAGACCAGGGACTAGGTCTCCTGACTCCCAATCCAATAACTTGTTTTTTTTCTGACTACACTATCCAAGGAAAGACAGGCACATGTCAGGTTTAAGGGAGTACTGACTTTCTGAAATCAGATTTTTCTCTTTTCTGATATGTTTTTCACTTGCAATGAGCCCAGGGCTGATAATGCTACAAAGTAAATAAACATAAGATGTTATCTCCCATAAGGCAACTTCTGTTTGTGGCCAAATGAGCCAAGATGAAGAAACACTTCAAATAAAAGACTCAGCGGGAGTAGCAGAGCAAAGGGCCTGCTTAGCTTCAAAGGAAGTCTGACATATAGCCACTGTGCTTCATAAACTAGAATGTAATAAACTTGCGTGAACAAAAATCTCACTTCCATATTCAACACAGGTTACATGAATGAGCCGTATGAGAGCTAATTTTTGGAAACAACATTAATTCTCTGGAAACAAAATGACTCACTTGATATCAGCCAGAGTGTGGTAGTCCAAGGGTTTCAAATCCTACATCCCATCCATACCTTTCCTCCAGATTCGAAGAGTTATCTCTAGAAACTTCTCAAATTAAATCTTAGTTTAGTTTAATGTCTGGGTTTTAAAAAACTCACCTCTGGTTGGTGGAAGTACAATAGGCATCTGAAGCAAAAGAAAAGATGAGGATATCTGTGTCTCAGAAAGTTTTAGCCTTTACTATCACCAACTCAGAGCTGCATTATTTGTACTAAAGTGATGGAGACTAAAGGATTTGTGGCACCTAAGTTGTCAGAGACCATATACAGCAGTATTGATCCAAAAAGCCTCAGGAAAACTAATTCTTAACAAAATCTCAGTAAAGCCCTGGACGAAGAGAATATGAGAACTTTATATTCCTTAAACATACATTTTTAAGGAAATAGCTTAAGAGCTGTGATAAACTGCAGTAGTGTTCAAACTATCCACTGCTCCTTCCTGTAGGAGCATTATTCACTGATGCCCCGCGGATGCCTGGCTTAACCATGTGACTCTCATTGGCCAACGATCTGTGAGCAGTGACACATGCCACTTCCTGGCAGAAGCTTTATGAGCCGTCACATGGCTCACTATGTTCTCTTCCCATTGACACAAGTCAAAAAATGTCCCCTAGTGAACACTCTCCTTAAATCTGGAAACTCGAATGAAGGCAATGACTTATGGTGAGCATATAGGGTGAATAAGAAATAAATCTTTCAGTTGTAAGCCACTGAGTTATCTGACACTGTAGTGTAACTGAGCCAAAGATGACTGAAGCAAGAGTTAAACAGAAGAGATTTGTTTCGATTAATGAACTACACAGTACTTTGGCGACCTCAGGCTGATTGCAAAATAAGAGTGCTGCCTACTATATATAAAATAGATAACTAATAAGAACCTGCTGTATAGCACAGGGAACTCTACTCAATACTCTGTAATGGCCTATATGGGAAAAGAATATTAAAAAAAAAAGAGTGTGTGTATATATATATATATATATATATATATATATGTATATGTATAACTGATTCACTTTGCTGTACACCTGAAACTAACACAACATTGTAAATCAACTATACTCCAATAAAATTTTTTTGAAAAAGTGTTGCTATATATTCCCATCACCCTAGACCAATATTTTGCAAACATTTTTGATCCAATGTATATATATTGTGATAGACTATACATATATATTATAGATATATGAATATGTAGATGTAACTAAAAGTCATGAAACAATACTATGTGTGATGTACTCTGATATTTTCTCTTCTATTTTATTTTATTTTTTTTGTCCATTTTTTTAAGTCCATTTCAAGTCCTGTTAATGGGTCACAACCCATTATCCTAATTTCTACCCAGTGTTTACCTTGTTGGATTATCCCAAAATGTATATTCATATTATTTTTTTTTCTCCCAAATTTTAATCCAATAGTACTTGACTCTGGATTCACCACAGAATCACCAGGAATATTTTTTTTCATATACTGCTCCTGACCCTCAGAGATGGTGATTTATTTGGTATGGACTGGAAATTATTATTTTAACATTTGAGAATTCCTTGGTTCCTTTCTCAGAAGAAGGCAAGAAGCAGAGCCACTGTTGCCAAGCGTGTCTAAGGCCTGGTGATGATGCATCTGAAGGAGCCTGTCCCTGGGAGAATCAGCAAGATTTTAACTTTTGTTTTATATCCAAATTATAGCTAGCTATACAACAACTTTAAAATGAATTGTTGTAACATACATTTAATTATCAACTTCCATATAAATCACTGGGACATATATCTGTTTTATGCGAATACACTTGCTTTCATTCCTGAAAACCTGTCACCTTCATTTGGCCTTTGAGCCACAGAAGACCCTAAAATTCCTCTTATCTGGTCATATAGCTCCTTTTAGATGCCAATGATTTCAAATGAATTTTGGCTCTGTGTAGCCATCTCAATTAACCTGGGTGACCCATTCATCAACGGATCAATCAATTCATTAATTCAAACAATTACTGGGTACTCAATTTGTGTCAGATGCTGTTCTAGGTGACAAGGACATGAAGAAGAATAAGAGACACAGGATCTTCCCTAGGAGAACTCAGTGTTGTTGGAGGTGGGTGTTAGGTACAAACTCAAAGATAACTGAGATACATCGTCATGACAATAATGAGAGGGCTTACAACGGATTATGTGCTCTACCGTGTAACTCACTTAGTTTGATTTACTTTTTCTGTACTTCATTTTTCCTGTCATCACTCTGTTGAATTTAAAACCCTAGACCATATGCATCTGCTCCTCTTCCCTGTGTGTCTGGTCTCCATACACTCTCGCCAGAGGAATATGGTTACTCAACAGAAAGACGGTGGTATTTAAGGATTGTATCCATCTTGGCCACGTAAAATTATGCTCAAATCCCCGCATGGGCGTGCAACTCCCAGAGTAGTTTACTCACAATCCTGAAGGATGTGTTCACATCCTTTCTCCACACATATCATTAACGTATTATTTAACTTCAGTGCTTGTTAAGTGGTGTTTTTGTTTGTTTGTTTGTTTTTGCGGTACGCGGCCCTCTCACTGCTGTGGCCTCTCCCGTTGCGGAGCACAGGCTGCGGACGCGCAGGCTCAGCAGCCATGGCTCACTGGCGCAGCCGCTCCGCGGCGTGTGGGATCTTCCCGGACCGGGGCACGAACCCGTGTCCCCTGCATCGGCAGGCGGACTCTCAACCACTGCGCCACCAGGGAAGCCCTTAAGTGGTGTTTTGATGGCTACTTGTCACACCGTCCTGTGAGTATAGTATTAGGCTAACCAGACAGACTAGGGAACCAAGGAGTGGGTACTAACACTTTCCTGAGCGATACCAAAATCTAGGCCATCATTCTGGTTCTTTGTGCTGCTATGAGGAGACAGTTTAACCTGGAAAATGTAGTAATAAAACTCACAAGGCTAATAATTGAGAGGTTGGAAAAACATGCAATTTTCAGAAAATGGAGGGGAAACTTAATAGGGGCCTGCAGCTGTGAAAGAGGATGTATGATGACTTGAAGCTCTTAACTTATTAAATGAGAGTGAAACACGGTGGCTTTAAACTGCAAAACTCTAAACTAGCTTTAAATTTCATATAAGCATAAAGGATAAAGCCTTAATGGGAATTGCTACTAAGGATAAGGAGATTTGGAAACTCGCACACGTTCTCACAGGTCTTAGGGGTGTGAGGGTGGTCCTTCCTGAACATGAGGGGTTAGATCAAATGTTGTTAAGTTTCTTCCAGATTAAAGTTCTAACAAGAATTAAACTGGGCTCTGCAAAGGTTTGGAAGAAGACGGCCAAACCTTCCACGTGAGGCCACTTTAGTGTTCTTAAAAGTTAGTTCCTACCAGTTCAACAGCTCTGACTGATTGCCATTTGTCTGTAATGAAGCCACTTTTTATTTTGAACCCCTTTCTTTCTGAGAACCAGAGATGATTTAAACTATTTTTCTCTTATAGTGGAGCCATAGCAGTTGATTCTAGCTATATCCAGATGGTTTGCATTGCTTAGGCTGATTTCTGTGAAACTGTTTAATGTTGTTAATAATCCTTTTAATACATTTAGATTTGTGTGCAGGGTAAAGGGGGGGGGCAGATCTGGTACAGACTAGAAGTCACAGCTCCTGCTGGACTTTTGTTTATTTGTTAAATCCAACTGTGGTCTCTCGTACTAGTTCCAATTTTGTTGAACTCTAAGTAACCCCTTCCTTTAAGCTGTGACACTCAAAAGCAGTGGTTCATTAATAGGGACATTCAGGGAATGTGAACCTGATTGGGAAATGCATACCTTAGAAAAATAAATTTTTTAACTATAGTTTTTATTCTGTAGAGGAAAAATCATGTTGTGAAGCAAGATTATCTTCCACATTCAGTGAATCCCAGGCCTGTTGATTTTAATTTTTAAATATCCAACTTCCGGCTCTTCAGCCCACCTCACAAGATGTTGGCCCGACCTCGCTTCCCAGCTGGACCCTAACGAAGGCCTCCTGGCTGACTGGTCTCTTTCATCTCAGCCTCATCCCTATAGAGGATAAAAATAATAACTAACACGTATTGATAGATTACTGTTGGGTTAGGCACAGCGCTCAGTGCTGTTCATGATCTCCTTTAATCTTCATAATAAGGTGAGAAGGTAAGTTCTACTACTGTCTCCATTTTCTAGACGAACAAAGACTTAGAGGTCAAGCAACTTGCCCAAATCATGTCAATTCTGTTCTTCCCAGTAAACCAGAATGTGAAGGCGCACCAGGCCGCTTTGCTGATTAAAATCTTTATTGGCTCCTTGGAACAAGCAAAATGAAGCACAAGTTCCTTAGCATGGTGTTTAAATCGTAACGATCACAGTCAAGTTTGGAGTGCTTTCTGTGTATCCAGAATTTCACTCCGGTGGCTACGAATTCTCACCACAACCCCACAAGAGAGTGTGTGCTCTCCATTGTGGCAGATGAAGACATGAAATCTTGGGGGCAATTTCTAAGGTCACAAAGCTGTTATTCATTGGCAGAGATGGGATTCCAACCCAGCCCGTTAGACCCCAATCCTGTATTCTCCCCTCTGCCACTTCGCCTTTTTCCTCCAACCTATATGACTTCACCTGCCCCTCTACCTTTTCCTGCCTTTCACTCCACTCCTGTACTCAAGTAATTCAGGAACACAGGCAATTTCCGAAACATGCTCTTCCCTGTATGAAGAATGTATTTACTTCTCTTGTTCACTTGGTAAGCATCTAGATGTCACTTAAGACTCAGCTTAAACAAACCACTTCTTATGAATGATTTGTTTCGATCTTCCTCCTTCTACCCTCTCCTGGCTGGAAGATGATAACTATTTTATTTTCAATGGTGCTTTGTAAATAGCTGTGAAGAGGCTGCTACCTTATTTTATTGTAAATATTTATTTATAATAGATAGCAATGGGGAATCATATACTGATTCATTTTACACCACTAATTATTCCCGAATGCCTACTGACGTGCCTTATATTTATCTCTGTTTTCCCAGCTCTTAGCACAGTGCCTGACACTTAAATAGTCCCAAACAATGACAGTATGAATGAATGACTAAGTAGATGGGGACTCCACTCAGGAGTGTGCAAGAGCGGAAGCAACAGCAGTCACTTCTGAATCAGACTGTAAAGCTCCTGAAATACAGTTTGCCCTGATTCACTTGCCTTCTCCTTTTGTGGACATAGCCTTTTTGATCTAAACACCATGTTTTAAAAGATGCCTTTAAATAGCCAAGGAACCCTTCTAACTCCTGAAAGTTGCAAATACATAGGAAGCGTTTGCTAGGTAATTCCAACAGGGCGACCCTTCACATCCTGGGTTCTTTAGCTCTGTCACCTCAACCAGCATCCCAACTCCAAACTACTCATATGTTGATGACTGCCCTCGTCACCCTTTCTCGGCTAAGTTCCAAGTGCTTTCTTTTCAGCCACTGTTTCATCACTAAGAGACCAGGTTGCACTCAGCTTCATCCTAGATCCTGAGGACCAAGAATTTCATTTCTTTCCACTAAAGCTGGCAGCGCCATGCTCCGCTCCTGTCCGCCCCCTGGACGGCCAATCTTTCCCCTGAAGTAGCCCAATTCTCCCTGGCTCTCAGCAGCTCCATCCCTGCCACTGTTCTCCTTGGTCAGACCCACTCAGGCCCCTCTAGGAGGGCTGGAAATACAGACTGCAACTGCGCAGTTTCAGGTTCCGCCCAGGCCAGGGAAGGGAAAAGGTTGCTTGTACTGTTTCTCTTTGTTGTGTCTCAGATCACACACTGTCCATGGCCAAGGTCAGCTGTGGGGTGTGAGTGTCTGTTGCGGGGGGGTAGTACTGGAGATCTGACCTATTTGAAATTTCAATAATCTAGCTAACAGGAGTTCACTATTTTTCAGGCCACACAATAGAAATTTACCTACACACACACACACACACACACACACACACACACACACACACACACACTGCTACTGGTTCCAGCTCAATGTTAATAATAATAGAACCCTCTTATGTCAGACACTGTGCGAAAAACTTTGAATAGATTACCTCATTTAATCTTTACAATCACCCTCTGAAGCAGATTTTTTCTTTACTCTTTTTTTCCAGAGAGAGAAACCAAGACCTGGGGAGGTAAGAAACTTGTCTCACACTATAGCAGGGAAGCTGGGATTTGAGTGGGGCTATGCCTCCTCTCCCCTGAGTCAGAAGGTGCGTTTTGGCTCTCACCCCGCCCTCCCGCCTGAATGCTACAGGAACGCCATGCCCCAGAATTGGATCAAGCCGCTGCTCTTTCACCCAATTTCACTGGCTTTGCTGATGACTGCAGACTTAAAGGGCCAGAGTGCAAAAGGGTGAGAGACCCTGGCATGAAGACAAGGCTGTGAGCAGAGCCTTCATCTAGGTGGGGCGTTACCTTGGTCGCACCTGTCCTTTATCTATCAATTCTTGTCTGTCCTAAAGGCACTGAAGCATGAGAAACACGGAGACAGAATATAGAGTTGAAACGCCAACAGAACAATGGCATAATTCGTTTGTCCAAAGGAACCCAAGCCAACTGCAATCTGGCTAGATTATGCATGGAATTAAGATTTGTCTCGGCCAATCACACTGGCATAATCATAAAAAAGAAACCCAGACCATGGCTGGCCATGAACTGGACTCTAGCAACTCATACAATTATTTTCTAGGTGTCGTATATGAAAATGATACTAGCCACTACTGCCAGACTGCCAGTGGGACATACGTTAATGCTCATTGATTCGGCAGACAGTGCCTACTGTGCTAGAGGCCTTGCGTCCAGGCTCTAGATGACGGAAGAAGTTATGAGGGTCAGAAAGGTCAGCATCATCATTCTTTAGGTTCCAGCTGATCTGGTGGTTGAGGGGTTCAGGGGGGTTAAAGTCCGCAGACAGCTCAAGAACATGCTTCAGGCTGAGCTCTGCCTTTGAAAGGGAACTGGGAGTCTTTACAACTGATACATTGTCTCCTGATACTCTGATATGGGTTATCTCCCTGGCCTGGTAATAGCTGTTTATTTTTACCTTCTTCTGTTCTCTTAAAATCATTGATTTCTGAGAACTATTCTTCTGCAAGGGCCAAGCTTAGATCACAAAATAGCTCAGGCCTAAATGGCTTCTCTTATTTTAAGAAAGTTTAGGTCTGGTTCCCTTCCTCTGGGAACCTCCTACCCCATCAGCTTACAAGATGATGAAGGTGGGGAGATTAAGGCTATATGGAGTATCAAGGATCCTTGACTTTTGGAGATCGAGGTCATGTTCTTATGAGGTGATCTGCAGAGGCTTCAAGGAGGAGGTGGCATTTTACATCAAAGGCAGAAATGCTGAAGGAAGGAATTCTAAGAAAAAGGAATGCTGATATTTAACAAGCTATGTAAACCAGACTAGGCAAACTGCATTCAGGCAAATTGTTTTAACTCAAACTGCTTCACCTTTAGAGCAACTTGAAAAAATTTGCTCAACATCACTAATCATTAGAGAAATGCAAATCAAAACTACAATGAGGTATCACCTCACACCAGTCAGAATGGCCATCATCAAAAAATCTACAAACAATAAATGCTGGAGAGGGTGTGGGGAAAAGGGAACCTTCTTGCACTGTTGGTGGGAATGTAAATTGATACAGCCACTATGGAGAACAGTATGGAGGTTCCTTAAAAAACTAAAAATAGAGCTACCATACGACCCAGCAATCCCACTCCTGGGCATATACCCTGAGAAAACCATAATTCAGAAGGAGTCATGTACCAAAATGTTCATTGCAGCTCTATTTACAATAGCCAGGACATGGAAGCAACCTAAGTGTCTGTTAACAGATGAATGGATAAAGATGTAGTGCATATATACAATGGAACATTACTCAGCCATAAAAAGAAACAAAATTGGGGCTTTACACCATTGTAAAGCAATTATATTCCAATAAAGATGTTAAAAAAGAATAAAAAGTTAAAAAAATTAAAAATATTAATACTATTTCTTTAATTATTTTTAATGACTGCCCGGTCCTAAAATATTAGCTCTCACTAACACGCAGAAGTTACACTTTAAGCATTTGAAAGTTAATGTATTCTTTCTGCAAATAAATGTTAATGCTCTTTTTAAGATGATTTACTTAATAAAATATATGCACTGACAAAGAAAAGACTTGAGGCTATACACACACCACATGTTAAATTAACTGTGATTGTTTCTGGGTATTGGGACTATGGTTAATTTTCATTTTCTTGTTTGTACTTTTCAGAGTTTTTCAAATTTCCAGTAATAAAGATGTATTTCTTGGGTAAACAGTTAAAAGCACCAAAGTTATTTTAAGTGGACCTTTAAATGTGTTATTTTGGAAAAAGTGTCAGAGCTAATAACTCAGTAACTCACATTTAATAGCAAAAAAAAAGTACATTTAACAAATAAAAACCCACTCACATGCCCGGCACTGTCCTTGTCATTAAGGGTACTGAGATGAATCGGAGTTCCCTCAGAGTTTGCAGTCTACTGAGGGAAGTAAATCAAATGACTTAGATAAATTAAAAATATATCATTTTGATTTGAAAGAAAGGATCAGGGTCCTGTGAAAGAGGATCATGAGAACAAACACTATTAAACTGGTGGCAAGGAGGGGTTAGGGAGACAGGCTCGGAGCAAGTGACATGGGCGGCCCAGATCTGAAAGGTGAGTAGGGACGGGCAGAGGAGGAATGTCCAGGTGAGGGGAGCAAGTTGCCTGAAGCCTGCGGGGGAAGACAGCTGGCCACAGGGGCTGGACTAATGATGCTGTGTCTGGAGCACCCGAGGCGGAGGATGCCCTGGATGGGAGGAACCTGGAGAGACAGAGAGGGTCCAGATCTCGCGAGAACTTGTAGGCTCTCTTCCGCCACCAACTATAATCTGTCCTCCACAATAAGTAGTGTAGCAGGTAGGACTGAAGGAACTCAGGCAATGAGAGACAAGCAAACAGCTCAGACACTTGGCATAAATCCTGGCGTCACCTTGGGGAAGTTCCTACCCAGCCTACCTCTACCCAACCTTAGTTATCTGTAAAACAGAACTCACCCTCATGAGGGTGAGGTGGTGGTTAGATTAAGTGAGATTATGTGTTTGAAGATCAGTGCCTAGAATAGTATAATCAATTTTAAAACTAATTATGATGACTTCCAAGCAACATCTTGGGTATCAAAAATCCTTTCCATCACTTCTTTTTAGAGGTGAAACCAGAAGTAACATGTGTTAGTTTGAAAAAAAACCTATTCATTACATAACTAAGAGATGTATATAATTAAAGAGCCTGTTTTTAGGGTATCAGTTTTTGATGAAAAAGAACAAGCTTGTCTAAATGTAATTCTACATACACTCAAATACACATGCACATACATACCATTTTTCTCTTTCAAAACGTTGTTTTAGATTTGCATCATTCGATTTAACTGGGGCTCAGAATAAACAAATATATTTTACACTGCCTGGACAGCCTACATTTTCATGTTATCACAAATGCATTTTAGAAAGGATATCACCCAAAAGGCTTATCTTCCAGGAAATGCAAACAGAAGGAGAAAAATCTGAAATGGCCACCTAGGAAAGTGTGTTTGCGTTCTGCAGAATGGTTAGTTTTGATGACTAACTGATTTAGTGAATGAGAATGAGTAGAACTCACCAGAATTCTGAATCGAAGAGAAAAATAGTCTACTATCCAATTATTTGTTTGGATTTTCCCCCTTCAACCCTATTGGTTATCCCTGTTATTTAATATAATGGTGAGTTGCTTCGTTATAGCCATTATCTGCCTTAAAAATATTACACATACCACCAAATAACAAACGCTGTTGGCTATTAGAAAAGAGTTGTGCTACAGTATTATTATTATTATTATTATTTTGCGGTACGTGGGCCTCTCACTGCTGTGGCCTCTCCCGTTGCGGAGCACAGGCTCCGGACGCGCAGGCTCAGCGGCCATGGCTCACGGGCCCAGCCGCTCCGCGGCATGTAGGATCTTCCCGGACAGGGGCACGAACCTGTGTCCCCTGCATCGGCAGGCGGACTCTCAACCACTGCGCCACCAGGGAAGCCCTACAGTAGTATTTTTATGTAACCTGGGAAATTCAGGTGAAAACATATGGACCCTAGAACGTTCATCTGTTCTACTTCTGAAGTCTTTACAACCCTACAGGATAGGGCTTCCACTCTAATTCCCTTACTGCCATCCAGCTTCTCACCCAAACAATCTCAAAGTTACTGGATATAATAGAAAAAAGCCAGGGTTCAGGGGCTAAAGGTAAAGTGTCTGCTTGATTTAGATATTTCCTTAATTAAATATAGCCATTCATTCTCAAAGGCGGAGGGGTACTTTGAATGACTGGGGGAAATAGAAGGGAAAAAACCAAAACCTACTACTATGTGCTAAGTTGTGCTAATTAGGTCAATATGTTTCTTATTCATATTTGCAAAATATCTGTGATGGGAGAAATAACTGTGTTTTGGTGCCTTGGAACAGGATGGGGAAAAATGATTATCTAGTCTTTTTTTTTTTTTACAACCTAAAGAAATGTTTTATTTGGATCTCCATCAGCAGTTATAAATATTAGATACAGGATAACATATAGTAGGTGTTTTTGATTGTTTTTGTAAACCCACTTAACTTTGCCAAATAGAAAAAAATATGATGACATCATCCTCTGTTCAATCGTATCAAATCCTCTGTACAACTCAACTCAAATGCTACAGACAACTGTTCAATCTTTCAAAGGATTCTTCTAGTATAGGAATAGTTTCAGAGGGTAACTACTTTTTTTCCCAAGTAAGATCAGCCTTCCTGTCGCCAGCAGTATTTGAGATGTTTGGGGTTTTACCTTTTTTTTTTTAAATTTATCTATCTATTTATTTATTTATGGCTGCATTAGGTCTTCATTGCTGCGCATGGGCTTTCTCTAGCTGTGGCGAGCAGGGGCTACTCTTCATTGCAGTGCGTGGGCTTCTCATTGGGGTGGCTTCTCTTGTTGCGGAGCATGGGCTCTAGGCTCGCGGGCTTCAGTAGTTGTGGTACACGGGCTCAGCAGTTGTGGCTCGCGGGCTCTAGAGAGCGGGCTCAGTAATTGTGGTGCACGGGCTTAGTTGCTCCGCGGCACATGGGATCTTCCTGGACCAGGGCTCGAACCCGTGTCCCCTCCATTGGCAGGTGTATTCTTAACCACTGTGCCACCAGGGAAGCCCTAGCGCTTTACCTTTTGATGAATACATGACATGCCAAGTTCTATGGGTCTACAGATTCATCACTCTCCAAATTTATAGGGATGTATGCAGTGTGATTTGATAAATTGTTTTGTTTTGCCTTTCATCACTCATACGATATTGAAAGGACGCTCCCTGCATATCTTAGGCATCATCTATCAAAAATAAGGCTTTGGGGAGAACAAATAAAATGCGGTAAAAACTTGTTGAACTGATAGCTATATAGTATGAATGTGTCATCTCTGAATATGAAGGACCACTCTATGAGGCTCGTATTTTATATTTTTAGCAAGTTTACATATCTGGTTCCCAGTGGTTTAAACTGCACTTTGGTTCAAACGTTTGCAAAGCTTCCCAAGTGTCTTTGGGAGAGAGAGTGCTATAAATTAAAATGATTATTAATCTTACTAAATCTATTCCTTTTTACTGGCATTTACTTAGGAGATCTGGGCCTCCTTATGATGGATTGGTTTGGCAACCTACTTGACATGCTGGTTGGTATATGAAATAAGAAGCTGGATCCTGACACTCAGTCTTGCTTTGTCTTGTTTTTAAAGGAAAAAAATCTCTTTTAAACTGACAAGTACGTATATTGACCAAAGAATGGTTTAAAAAGAGATTACTAGGACTTCATAATTGCTACACCTGCCAATTTAAATCAAGGTGGGAATGATAATTCTATTTACATTTTATCACGAGAACAAGTTTCCCTAATTAATAAAATGTTCTTTACTCGAGGCCACTAATGACTATGAGTCCATAAAAATATGTTTGAATCCCAGAAGAAAATTGTTTTACAGGTTACAAAGCCTAAATTTCCCTTCTTTTTTTTTGGCCATGCCTCGCGGCAGGCGGGATCTTAGTTCCCTGACCAGGGATCGAACCCCTGCCCCCTGCAGTGGAAGCGCAGAGTCCAAACCACTGGACCATCAGGGAATTCCCAAGTCCTCAATTTCTTATCAGAGACATAAACCGTAACAGTCAAGAGCTCTGTTAAACAGATTCCATGGTTAAAACGTTCACCTCTTTTTAGACCTTAGGCAATCTTCAATGTAACAGGTAATGGAAAAGCTACTTTGCCAATATAGAGAGCTCAAATGAATGAAAAATCAGAGACAATAAATTAAAACAACAGGAACACTTCAAATTTGCCATTCTGATAGGAAACGTTTCATACACTGAAAATTTCCAGGGCTGTTGATAGCATGGGGCAAATGGGAATTTTCATACCCTCTTAGCCCTTTGAGTTCAGTATATCTTACTGATACAGAAAGATTTCTAAGGCATGCCATTGAATGAAAGTGGTAAGTTATACAATAGTGACACACTACTATGGTTCAATTTATATAAATGAGTCCTTCCCTCGTGCATCAATAAAATATATGCAAAAATATAGATTTGGGAAGCTTGAAACCGAACTCCCAACAGAGCTTGGGGTAGGAATGGGGGGAGTGGAAGGAGGGTGCAGGATGAAGGGGCTTTCCCAGACACTCCTGTACCAGTTCAACTTTTTATAGGTAGTTCTGCCCTCATATTTCTTATGTAATTATTATTTTAAAGAAAACATGTCTTTATAAAAACCTGTGGATGAATTACCTCGTTCACAATTTGTCACAGAATTTCAAAGCAGGCAACGGCATCATTCCATTTCTTTGAATTTGATTTGTACTGTACTCTGAAGCTTCAGGGATTTTCTAGAGTCCCATGGGGGGAGGGGACAAAGGCTGCAACTAGTGGGTTTCTCACACACACACACACACACACACACACACACACACGCCACTCCCTACCAACTCTGGCTTCCAGCTTTGCCTTTCTGTGTTTCACAGATGAGAATTAAATGTAAGGTTTTGTGTGAGCAGTGTTTCAGGACTTAACAACGTTTAAGGGCTATTCCAGCTCCATCTTGAATTTGTTCCCACAAGGACTACAACCCGACTTGCCCAAAGCCACACGCCAGTGCAGACCCCAGAGGACATTAGGGGTCTCACCTTCCCTGGTGTCACATAGCCAAGGCCTCTCCGTAACGCCAGGGAGCCCCCACCTCATACATACATCACACAGCCGCACACTGGGAATCAAAAGCAGGCAGCAGCCGGGGCAAAGTGATGAACAGACCTCACCTACACCAGCTTTCCTAGTCACTTCCCCTTAAATGTTTACAGTTACCCTTTAATACCTTAGGTAGGTATAATCACTTCATGTCTTCTAACTTCCTTAGGAGAGAGAACTTTTGTAGGACATGATCTGAATAAGTACACAAAGTAAG
The DNA here is from genome assembly GCF_003676395.1 of Aethalodelphis obliquidens. NCBI lineage: Eukaryota > Metazoa > Chordata > Mammalia > Artiodactyla > Delphinidae > Aethalodelphis > Aethalodelphis obliquidens. The sequence continues at coordinate 11,223,019 of NW_020837977.1, read as the reverse complement.
AAAAAGGTCGGTTTCCACTATTCTCCTCAAGATAAAAGGATTGACAAACGAATTCATAAAATGACATTTATCACCGTCGGTAAAATATAACACTAAAGACACTAAGTACCAAACAGGTTAAATCGGTCACCTCCCCCACCCGGTTAAGAGCTGACCCACAAGGTCCAAACGGACAACAGCTCAGAGTAGGCACAGGGGCCACTCATTCTGCAGGAACCAAACCTCAGCAGCAGACCCTTCCAAGCAAACAGTTCACTGCCATCCTCATCTGCAGAGATGAGGAGAGACAGCTCTAGACCCAGAGAGGGCAGAGGGAAACCCACCCCACTGGGGTGTTAGTTATAGTCACACAGTGGAAAATGGCAATGAAAAAACAGCCTGACATAGACAACCAGACCCCCAAATAGATCTTTTCTCATTCTTCCCGCTAACAAGGATCTCCCCTTCTCTGAACGCCTAGTCTTTTCTTTAAAATTGGTTTTAGTATCACTCATTTTAGCTCTGAATCATACACTGCCCATTGCTGTGGCTTAATTGTTTCCTTGTGTGGAAAGTGTCTTCCCATCCAGATCATAAGCATTGGAGGGCAGGGCTATATCTTATAGGGCCTCTTGTAAGGCCCATGCAATGAATTAATTACTAGGTAGCCAAAGTATTACTGACTACCCACAATGTGCCAGGCACTGCTCTAAATACTAGAGACACAGAAGTGTGATGGTTAGTTTTATGTGTCAACTTGGCTAAGTATCAAATTACTACAGTCAGTTGACTCTAAGTCAAGGAGATGACCATTAATAAGGGGGGTGGGCCTTGTCCAATCAGTTCCAAGGCCTTAAAAGCAAAACTGAGTTTTCCCTGAGAAAGTAGAAATTTCTGTCTCAAGATAGTATCATCTTAGCCCGTCTTAAAATATTCAGGCTGCCATCCTACACTATGGATTTCAGACTTGATGGCTCCTAAAATCATACGAACTAATTTCTTCTTTTTTTTCTTTTTTTTTTTTTTTTGCGGTACGTGGGCCTCTCACTGCTGTGGCCTCTCCCGTCGCGGAGCACAGGCTGCGGACGGGCAGGCTCAGCGGCCATGGCTCACGGGCCCAGCCGCTCCACGGCATGTGGGATCCTCCCGGACCGGGGCACGAACCCGTGTCCCCTGCATCGGCAGGCGGACTCGCAACCACTGTGCCACCAGGGAAGCCTCATATGAGCTAATTTCTTAAAATAAATATCATATATACACATTATATACATACATGTATTATATATATCACATATACACATGTTATATATCATATACATTTTATATATATATATATATATCTCCTATTGGTTCTGTTTCTCTGGAAAGCGGACTATTATAAGAGTTGAACGAGATTTAAGGTTTTGTTATGGAACGTACATTCTTCTAGGGGGCAAACTAATAATCACTTATACGCATCACTACTCAAAAGAAATATAGTGAGTGACAAGGTTGTGTAGAAAATACAGCAACACAAATATTTTTGCAAGTGGCTGGAGAGCTACACTCAGACTGAGTGAACTAGGAAGGCTTCTCTGAAGCGGTGACATTTAAGCTGAAACTGGAGTTGATACTCTCCTGACTTTTTTTGTTCCTTCCACAGAGCTTGTATAAAGTGATTTACATAGTATGCACTCAATATATTATTTTGAATAAATAATGAGCAGATTAATAATATGGTCTTAGAGAAGATTGGCTATTCTAATTTTAGGTAACTAAAAACAAGCCGGGTTTAGGACCTTAATGAGAAGACAGTCTTTCCTCCACGATGAAATTACATCAACTTGGAGCTAGAGGCTCTTGTTTCTGGCTTGATTAACGAATGGAGGTGACTGATTAAGTCGTTCTGGGTATGTAATTCCTTTTACCTGCACTGATTTGAAAACAATACAGATATAACACAGTTGGCAGACAAAGTACAAAGCAGAACAACCGGGCTTCCCTGGTAGTGCAGTGGTTGAGAGTCTGCCTGCCGATGCAGGGGACACGGGTTCGTGCCCCGGTCCAGGAGGATCCCACATGCCGCGGAGCGGCTGGGCCCGTGAGCCATGGCTGCTGAGCCTGCGCGTCCACAGCCTGTGCTCCACAACGGGAGAGGCCACAACAGTGAGAGGCCCGTGTACAGAGAAAAAGAAAAACAAAAACAAAGCAGAACAACCATCCCTTTCTGACTCTCTTCTGCCTCTTCTTACCTCCTTCTTCTCTTCCTTTTCTTCAAAGCACATAAACTCTCACCCACTCTGAACGCACAAGACTTGATGCGTTATTTATCATGGAGAAAAGATTCTGTATTTCATCTTTCTTGTCCACGATTCTTACTATCTAGCCAATCACATTTACTATCGTTATTACTGAATGATGTGTGTGTGTGTGTGTGTGTGTGTGTGTGTGTGTGTGTGTGTGTGAGAGAGAGAGAGGGGAGAGGGCAGATGATGGGGAGAAAGCTGACTCCTCCAAATCTTAGCCCAAGAGATGTCCTTATCCCAGAGCTGTAACTCATATCAATTAGGGGAGATCTGGGCTTGACAACCATTTCAGGTAAGGCAGCAAGACCCAGGGGTGCCTCTCAAAGAACGCAGACTTGAAGTTTCTGTTTCTTAGCTCATACAAACTGACTTCTGAGTGTGAGCATATGAGGCGTAGGTTATGGCTAAAGACCAGGTGTAGGCAAAGCGAGGGCCACCATCAGCTAGTGCGCCCCCTTTTGTCTGTCCTTCACGGATTGCAGGTTTTCAGATGATACGTGAGAAGCGATGTTAACCATGCTTAAAAATATACTCATTCTGTTCAGCTGGGTCTTATGGGGGTCAAATGTGAAGACAGTAGTCATGTTCAGGGCTAAGGGAGAGAGTGAAAAAGCAAATGAGTTACAGTGGCAAAATTACAGCATCCATTTCAGAAGTTAGACATAAGAAAGTCAGATTCAGAGTCTCTTTAGTTCCATCTCAAGAGGCATTGTACCTGTCGTGCACCAGCTCAAGACCTGGGGGTCTAGACAAAATAAAGCCAAGTGAAGCCATTACAGAAAAGGATACTTGGAATGATGGAGAATGGGGTCAGGTAAGTTGCTGGTTTCTTTAAAGGTTCAAAAAGTTTCAGGTAGAGAAATCATGTCTTAAAACAATGATTCCACCTATTGGGAGGGATTAACTAAGCCAGTTAGGACTGTGCTGAGACCTCTTTCCTTCCTGTCTGGAGCTATGATGCAGAAAGTGTGAGTGGAGGCTGATGCTCTGAATATAGAAGGTACTTTGGAGCATTTTCAAGCAGACTCCCATAGGCAGTAGAGGTTGACCAGAACAGGTAGTGTGCGAAGAGATAAGAGGCAGTGCTGAAGACTTAATTAACATCTATGCTCTGAGAACAGACAGAATACTTTGCCCACCCAGCTTGAACAGGATTTCCATGGTAGCAGGGCCATGTTTTGGGGTGAGGTCATAGGATATGCATTTGAAGAGTTTTCTTCAGCAAAGGAGAGGGGAAAGGGAAAGGTCATGATAAGCTACACAAAGAAAATAACACTCATTTAGAGTCAAGAATCATAGATTTTTTAGAATTAAAATGGACCACAAAAATAACTCAGTTTCTCACCGTCATTATTTCAGTGGTGAACTTGAAGCCCAAAGAGAAACACCTTTCATTTGAAGAAATCCCTTTCTTCTGCCATGAGTAGGTACTTCTATTCTGTAGGTAGAGACTACCCAAGCCTACCAACAGGTTCTTGACAGCAAACCATCTCTACAGCACTTGCCCTAGGCCCTAGTTCTCAATGATATTATAGCAAGAGAACATTTATAAATAAAATCTGGTGTTTTTTTGTGTGTTTGGGGGGTTTGTTTTGCATTTCATTTGTCAGCCTGCTGTGGTCCCACCTATTCACACTGATTCAAGCTATTACATAATAATAATAACCTTTTTTTTGGGGGGGGGTTAGGACAAGAATAAAGACGCAGACATAGAGAATGGACTTGAGGACATTGCGGGGGGGAAGGGTAAGCTGGGACGAAGTGAGAGAGTGGCATGGACTTATATATACTACCAAATGTAAAACAGATAGCTAGTGGGAAGCAGCCTCATAGCACAGGGAGATCAGCTCGGTGCTTTGTGACCACCTAGAGGGGTGGGATAGGGAGGGTAGGAGGGAGATGCAAGAGGGAGGAGATACGGGGATATATGTATAGCTGATTCACTGTGTTATAAAGCAGAAACTAACACGCCATTGTAAAGCAATTATACTCCAATAAAGATGTTAAAAATAATAATAATAATGCCAAGGGTAGGGATTTATAGGCAGTAGCTCAAGGAAAGGTATTAGACTTTCTCCTGTGAGCCCAACACTTCTGATGATTCACTATATGCAGAACATTCTATGCACCACTATGCAACCCCTCTCTCCCCCTGCCCTCCTCCCACACCTTAAAGGTTCAAGTTACCTATCTAGACACCCATTTGCTCTGGTCTCTTGGAGTTTCTCCATCTTTTGTGGACCCTGGTGTCCCGGACATTTTTTTTTTTTTTTTTCCCGGACATTTTTATGGGGCTGCACTCTGTTCTGATTTTCCCTCATCTTATGTTTAAATGAATCTGCTTGGAAAATACTGTTCTGTATAATGTTTACTCTGTTTTATAATCCTAACCCTTGATTAAATTCCCCCTGGTCTTCACGTCTGTCCAGGAAGTGAAATGCCTTTGCCTTATCCCTGTTTGAACTTGATTTCGGATGGCTTCCCGCCTCCTCCACATTCTTGGGTTCCTTCCTATTACCGACTTTCCATCATGAACAAGATAATAGGTTTAGGCTTGCGGCTGGCGCTCCCTTGCTCTGGTCTTGTCCCCCCTGCTGTCCCTGTGGCTGCCACATTAGCACTGTAGCCACTTCCTGGGAGCCAGTGTTAACAGTACGCGCTTGAGTTTCTGCAATTCTTGCCACTGTAAGTCGGGTGTGAGGGCCAAAGCAGAAAGCATAACTCAAACAAACCAGTGTTTTGAACAGAATTATGACTGCGGGTAATTCATGAGTCTATTAATTGTTTGTTCTTTCCTGCTCTGGGTGACATATTAGCCACCATCGAGTCTTTAACCATAATAAACGGGCAGACAAGGTGACAGTGGAAACAGGTCCTTGATTAAAAATCCATGCCCTGCAAACCTGCAAATTAGATCATCAGAGTAGATGGGATAGAGTTTCTCAGCAAAAAATGCACCATTGCCACAGACCTCTCAGAAAATTAATAGCCATGGGTCTAAAGGATTTGCGATAACTTGATGTTTGGAAAAGTACAAAAATATGCTTTAAAATGATATCCATCTAAAGCCTTAAAAATGGTGTAAAATACCTGGTTCCTAAAAATGCCAAACAGCTAGCCTGAGTGCTCTGTCTGCCCCTTCCCTCCTTCTGCCCCTCCGGAACCGAGCAAGGTTTTAGCACCTTGTTGACAGAGCCACGAAGTGAATGATCGACACTAATGGGATTTTTAATCTTCAACCTAATTAACTTTGTTAAAATTAAGCCTTACTAGGAAGAATCGGCACAAAGAAATTAATGGAAGCAATGGAATTTTTGCTGGATTTAACAGCTGAGTACTGACTCTAGCTATAATGCACTCAGAGACAGATATTTTAAATTCAGTTCCACTTTTCTCTTGTGTGCTTTGGAGTTTCCATTTTCAAAAGCGCCTACGTTCCCAGCGCTGAGCGTGTCCACCTTTGCCACTGGCGTGGACCAAGCTATACCAGAGAGGAGATCTCCTCGTCTGTCCACGCCGTGTACCCTCCACCTTGTTGGACCTGGTTTGCCTAGAGCCTGGCAAGGGTCTGGCATGTGGCAAGTGATACATGTTTGTTGAAAGAATGAATGTGTGAATGAGTAAGTAATTATAACTTTAAAAATGGACGGCACTGAAGCTCCAGCTTACTTTCCTCACCATGTGGTTATTATGTGAAAAGAAGCAAGGATATAGTGAATTGGCTACGTTCTTCCTTGTAGAAACTAAGCAAGCTGATGTTTACAACATGACCTAATATGGAGAAGAACTTTTTAAATTTTTCTTTTATTCATTTATTTTTATTTTTTAAATTTTTTATTGAAGTATAGTTGATTTACAATGTGTTAATTTCAGGTGTACAGCAAAGTGATTCAGTTTTATATGTATATGTGTGTGTATATATATATATATATATATATATATATATATATATTTTCTTTTTCAGATTCTTTTCCCTTTTAGATTATTACAAAATATTGAGTATAGTTCCTGCTGCTATACAGTAGGTCCTTGTTGGTTATCTACTTTTTTTTTTTTTTTTTTTGCGGTATGCGGGCCTCTCACTGTTGTGGCCTCTCCCGTTGCGGAGCACAGGTTCCCGACGCGCAGGCTCAGCGGCCATGGCTCACAGGCCCAGCCGCTCCGCGGCATGTGGGATCTTCCCGGACTGGGGCACGAACCCGTGTCCCCTGCATCGGCAGGCGGACTCTCAACCACTGCGCCACCAGGGAAGCCCTCTGTTTTGTATATAAGTTCATTTGTACAATTTTTTTTAGATTCCACATATAAGCACTATCATATGATATTTGTCTTTCTCTGTCTGACTTACTTCACTTAGTATGATGATCTCTTAGAAGACAAGAATCTTTCATAGTAACCTAGCTCTAAGCAGAGCCACTACCAATTAAAATTCATGTACACCTGAAGTCCAGTTAATGAAAAATACAGCAATACCTTGTTTTGGATCATAGAGAAATGGAATATTTTTGATGCGCCAGCTTTGTATAGCTGTAGCTATTACAAAATATTCAGGATAGCAATATTTGAAAATTTTATCACAAATTTCCCTGACTCAATATCATCACGCATAATCATAACTTAAAAAAAATTTATGACTGGAGGTCTTAATCATGAATAGCAACTACGAGATGATGCTCTGCACAACAGGGGTAGTTTCAATCCACTGAGTTTCCTGGGGCTGCTTGTCTGTATTCTTTCTGATTCCTTTAAACTTGGCTGTTTGGGCCACTTTACTTCTATGTGCACTCCAAACTCTGGGACAATTCATATCTCTAGGTAAGTAAATAAGAGCAATAATTCACAAAGTCACCCTAGTGTTGTTTTTGTCACTAACTTTCTTTCTTTAACCTTTTTTTTTTTGCGGTACGCGGGCCTCTCACTGTTGCGGCCTCTCCCATTGCGGAGCACAGGCTCCGGATGCACAGGCTCAGCGGCCATGGCTCACGGGCCCAGCCGCTCTGCGGCATGTAGGATCTTCCCGGACAGGGGCACGAACCCGTGTCCCCTGCATCGGCAGGCGGACTCCCAACCACTGCGCCACCAGGGAAGCCCCAGCCTACCCTTTCTTATCACCACACACCAGCGATTCTAAACAATGTTCCTGATTATATACTCCTCACCCTAAAAACCTTCTGTTGATCTAAATTCTAAGCAATTGTTGGGCTTAATCAGAATAGCACATTTTTCTTACATTTCCCTTCATAAACATGGTATCCTGCCTGAAAGTTAAGTCAGGAGAACTACCAATCATACTTCCCTCCTATCACACCCAGACTCAGTGCCATGCTTTTATTTCCAGAGTAAGTTCTTAACTGTTCAAAAGGATGTAAACTCATTTTGAATAATTCATGTCTCCCAATCCGGGGGTTCTACATAGTTCTGTGTTTAAACAGTAGATTCTAAATAAATATGATAGCACAGTGGTTATAATGGTGAAGCAACAGAACCAGTGTTACAATTCTGTCATTTTACGTAATCCCTTGGAATTTTTATTTAGCTCAAAATTTTAAAAGACAAAATAGTACAAACCGCAAAGTGTTATATTTTTGTTTGGTAAATGCAAATTTTAGTTCATACATGAAGTATTTTACTGATTTTGAATAATATCTATTAAATCAAATTTACTTCTTTAGTAATTTTAAAGACTTTAAAAATATTAAGAAAATACTTATGACTGATTATTACATAATTCATCAACCAATGATTGTGTCATATAGAAGAAGGAGTAGTAAAAATCCCTTCTGAGTGGTAAATACACTAGCTCCAACACTGGGACAAAGGTGCTTGACATGGGGAGTATGGGAGCAGAGCCTGAGAGGGTGCCCCTGAGATACACAGGCATAATCCCAGGGTCACCCACAGTATTATGTATCCAGGTCCTGCTTAAGGGCGGACACATTTTTCCTGCAGAGATTTACCAAAAAAATTGACTTTTGTACACAGCTCCAAGGCCAACCCTCAGAGGTCTGGGACATCTTGTACTCTTGGGGGGATACAGGTAGATCTCTAGTTACCAAATCACTCAGCGTATAAAGGCTAAATGGGAGGCTCCTTAGACAGAGACAGACGAATCCCATATGATATCGCTTATACGTGGAATCTTAAAAAAAATGATACAAATGAACTTATATACAAAACAGAAATAAACCCACAGGCATAGAAAACAAACGTATGGTTATCAAAGGGGAAAAGGATAAATTAGGAGTTTGGGATTAACAGATACACATTACTATATATAAAATAGATAACCAGCAAGGACCTACTGTATAGCACAGGGAACTCTACTCAATATTTTATAATAACCTATAAGGGAAAGGAATCTGAAAAAAATAGATACATATGTCTGTATAACTGAATCACTCTGCTGTACACCTGAAACTAACACAACATTGTAAATCAACTCTACTCCAATAAAAAGAAGAAACGCATTGAAAAAAAACACTGGGGGCTCCTTGAGGTCAGGGACTCTGTTTCATTTCTTAACTCTCAGTCCTAGCACAGTGCATGGAACAGCTCTGATGTTCTGTGTGTCCAGAGAACGAATAAGCAAACGAATAGATTTCAAATAAAATGAAGGTCTTCTACCACAATAATTCATATACTTCTTAAAATGTATCCAATTAGTCTGTGGTTTGTCTTCAGTTTTATATGTATTCTTTGCTCAACCATTCATTAGTAAATATTTATTGGTGCCTACTTTTTTTTTTTTTTTTTTTGTCGGGGGCGGGTATGCGGGCCTCTCACTGCTGTGGCCTCTCCCATTGCGGAGCACAGGCTCCGGACGCGCAGGCTCAGCGGCCATGGCCCACGGGCCCAGCCGCTCCGCAGCATGTGGGATCCTCCCAGACCGGGGCACGAACCCGCATCCCCTGCATCGGCAGGCGGACTCTCAACCACTGCGCCACCAGGGAAGCCCGGTGCCTACTTTTTGATGGCACTATTTTAAGCCCTGGGAATATAATAATTGACAAGTACAGTGTTTAGTCTCGTGAGTTAAGTGCTTCCTGATCACAGAATAACATGACATAGTATCTTGTGCGTGACACACCCACATGCACCTGCCAACCATTCAGGAAATACAGACTACGTGGCATTCTCCCTTGAATCTCACGGAGTGACCTGGATTTTACACAGTTTGAGACCATCCAACGCAAGAGGTTTCAAAGAATCTCTTCAGAGATTTATGGCTGGATTGCAATTTTGTCCTCCTAATTACAAGGGGCAGTCACATTGGCTTTGGACTTTAAACTCTCATTAAATTTACCACCTGGCATGTAGTAGACCCTCAATAAGTATTTATTAAATGAATTAATCATACAATATCCACAACGGCTCATTTGTGATCTATTAATAGTATATAAATTTCTCAGGAATACAGTCTCTATTGCAACTTGATTTCTCTTGCACTTTTAATTCAGTCTTAAATGGTCGTTCACTCCCGTTTTTTTTACTAGTTCACCGCATTAAAACACTGCCTTCTCCCCCCTCAAGCTTGTGATTTAAATATGCTCGCAGAAATTCCTATTAATTCCATTCCAAGTATTTGCACAGAACTGATCCACCATCACCGTCTGCTAATGATGCATCTGTCATTTTATTGACACCCCTAAACAGCTTTATTCTCTTTTCTAATTAAGAGACAAAACTGGTATTGTCAGCTGATGAGCCGACATTTGGGGGCTTTTGTTCTAATGTAAAAGGCAGCACACACTATGCTGTGAAAACAAAAACTCAGAAATGTTAACAGAAAAGCCCACTAGACAAAATATATTTACGTGTACAATTTGAATTAAGATGGTTAGAAGCCTAATACTCATACAATATTTTGAGTTCCAGGGAAAAAAAATACACACTCATGGCAAAAGAGATTCCAAACAAAAAGTGGTGCTTCCTGCCCTAACTGGTCATTAATATTCGGAACAAAGCAGTCTCGTGCTCACTAGACAATCAAAAACCCTAAGAAAGGAAACCCTTTAGAACTGTTCAAAATAATATGCTGACTTGTCATAGAGATAACAGTAACATTTAAATAACAGCTAAATAAGAACTAAAAGTTTCTTACCAAAAACCCATAGAAAGGAGGTAAACAGCACATTTTTAAGGGCTAAAGAAAGCAATGATTTCCTGATGATGATATTAGCCAATTGCCAGAGAAATGATAATTACAGAGAAGTACCAAACTAACTGCTCACCAGAACGTTCTCAAGCAACTGAGGAGGACAAGCCGTAAAAGCTCTATCACCATCACATTAAAAATCTAATCTAAAATCATTGCATGTCAGAAAATTAAGGATTCATCAAAATATTCCCAAAGGTTACAGGCTGAAAGGAATGCGTAAGAAGGAGCCACAGTCCTGGATTTCTTCACGTAGAAATGGATCATAGGGTCTCCATTTTAAAATAAACTCAATATAAAAACCTGGTCTTGCCAAATGAGATCATTGTTATAAAGCAGTCAGCACGCATGCCGGCACACAGAAAGCATCTGATAATATTAGCTGCTCTTATTATTGTTACTATTATTGTGGTGTCAGAATCAGCTCCTTTAGTGCCTTTCATGGTTCCCTCCCAAGGTTTAAAGGAATCCCAGAAGGACTGCTTGTGGCTAAGGCATAATTCTAGCTAATTCTGTTTCTACCCTCCTGTCTAGATATTTTTGCTCTTCTTTGGCACATTAATTCCAAGCTCTTGTCTCCTACCTAAATTCCCCCTCTGCCTAAATGCTTAGGACAGAGGCTCTGATTTGCATGTCCTGCCTTTATGGCTCATTCCACCCTGACTTTGCCTTTGTATCACTCCATGTCTGAGACTATGAACAAAACCTCCCGCACATGTAGCCCAGGGTTAGGCTCCAATTCCTGTCTGTTGAGAGGCAGAGTGCGGGTATGTTATGAGTGAATAAGAACTGCTGTCCACCTGCACCAAGGCTGCCCTGCCCTAAGCCCTTAAAAGAATCAGACCTTACAGGGTACTTGGGGTCACTAATCCAGCAGAATTGATTTAGCATCAATCCTTTATCCCTAAAAAAGTCATTAGAACAAAAGAAGGTACCTATCGTGTTCCCAAAAGCTCCTTTTTGTGACAACGAAGCCAATTTATTAGTTACAAATTAAATGCTGGCTCATCCACGATGACTCAGTGGACACCCATGTCATCCAGGAACTGCTGCTCCCACCATCCACACAGGAGCTGCCATGTGCTAATATGTGCTAATATGACCCAGTCTTGGTTTCAGTAGATTGGCCCAGGGTGGGCATTTCACCTACAATGAGCCAAGATGAGCTTTCCTCTGGAATACTCTGGACAAGCCAAGAGGTGGGAGTACATGCAGTGATACGCAGAGCAAAACAATGTCTACCATCAGTGTGTGGTAACATGACTGCTGCTAGTGATGATTATACCATCTACCTCGTGGTAGGGGAAAGAAGCTGACGTGACAAGGTTCTCCTTCTGAGGTAGCCGAAGGAAGGCTGTTCACAGCCTCCTGTAGTCCTCTCCACACACCCCCAGGCTAGGATGGGTTCGTGTGACAAATACACGGGAGAAGTGAAGGTATTTGACGTTCCAGAATAGGTCATAAAAGGCTGGTTGCTGTTTTGGGTTCTCTCTCTTCCCCTCTCTCTTCAGACCACTTGTTCTGGGAAGCAAGCCGCCATGTTGCACAGGCCTGCAGGCTGAGCAGCTTGGTCTCTGGCCAACACCCAGCGAGGGATTAAGGTCTGCTAACAGTCATGTGAGCAGATTTTTCAGCCCCAGTCAAATCTCGAGATGGCTGCAGCTCCAGTCAATATTGTGACTGCCACCTCGCTAGAGCCCCTGAGCGAGAACCAGCTGGCTAAGCCACTCCCAGATCCCAAACCTCAAAACTGAGAGAATGAATGGGGCGGGGGGGGAGGGAACTTATTATACAACAATGAATAACTAATACATGTTTGGAATAGAAGGTCCGATGTATAAGTATAGCACTGAGTTGTGGCCAAAGGAGAAGCCTAGCATGAGCAAGTAATGAATTTATTCTAATGGATAATTTGGCCGGGCTGTGGTGCCCAGTTGCTTGGCCAAACACTAGTTCAGATGTTGATGTAAAGGTACTGATGGATGGGATTAGCATTTACAGTAAGCTGATTTGAAGTAAAGCAGATTACCTGCCATAATGTGGGTGGGCCTCATCCAATCAGTGGAAGGCTTTAACATCAGAACTGATTTCCTGAGGAAGAAGCAATGCTGCCTCAAGACTGCAACACAGAAACTCTGCCTGGGTTTCCTGCCTACTCGCCTGCTGTATGGATTTTGGACTTAAGGCTGTGACATCGACTCTTACAGCCCTGCAAATTTCAGACTTCCCAGCTCCATGATTGCATGAGTCTTAAATTCCTTAAAAGTTCTTTCTCACAGATACATGTGTATACACACACACACACACACACACACACACACACCTGTATATAAAATATATATATTCTGTGTATATATATATATATAGAATATTATATATATTATCTATATATCGTATTACATGTTATAATATTATATTCTATATTCTCTATAAATATATATATATATATATGTATATATTCTATTGGTCTATTGGTTCTGTTTCTCTGGAGGACCCTGAATAATACAAATACTAAGAGAAAAGCCCAGTAGAGTCCTTACTGGAGTAGCAGAGGAAAGCTTTTTACAGAACATAACGTCTGAGCTGTGCATTTGAGGATGGGTAAGCTTCCGTTAGGGAGTTAAAGGGAAGAGATGAGAGGCCAGGCAGAGGGGATGGCAGACGTCGCTCACCAGTGCCAGATTGACAGAGCCCAGTCTGTCTGGGATTGTGGGTGTGGATGGTGGAAGACAAAGCTGGAGAAGAAGTGGGATAAGCCAGGTTGTGAAGCATCTGGAAAGCTAGGCTAAGCAGCAACAGTCATCCTATAGGCCAACGTGAGCAAGTGGACGCTTTTAAAGTAGGGGCACTAACCAAAAGGCACCCACCTGCACATAAAACCCCAAATTCATTTTGGGTAGAAGAGTTGAGTGCACTTGGATAGGTTAAGTTTAAGATGCTATTAGACCTCTGACTGGAGATGTTAAATGGGCAGTAGAGGGCTTCCCTGGTGGCGCAGTGGTTGAGAGTCCGCCTGCCGATGCAGGGGACACAGGTTCGTGCCCCGGTCCGGGAAGATCCCACATGCCGCGGAGCGGCTGGGCCCGTGAGCCATGGCCGCTGAGCCTGCGCGTCCACAGCCTGTGCTCCGCAACGGGAGAGGCCACAACAGTGAGAGGCCCGCGTACCGCAAAAAAAAAAAAAAAAAAAAAAAAGGGCAGTAGGACTACGAGTCTGGCGTTCAGGGGGAGAGAGGTCCAGTCTGGAGATTCAAGCTTAGGGGTTTTCAGGGTGTAGGTGGTATCCATGGTTACCATGGAGCTGGGTAAGACCCCAAGCTGGGGCACGAGGAGAGAAGAGGAGGGTCTTCAAACCGAGCTCAAGGGGTTCCAGTGTTCAGAGGTACCCAGAGGTGGGGACGTAGGAAAGGAGACTGAGAAGAAGCAGCCCAGGAAGTAGGAGCTGAACAAGGAAGCAGGAAGAGAAGAGTGTTTGAGGAGAAATCAGTGAGGCATAAGCTTGTTTCAGATATAAGTCCCCCCACCCCACCCGGCTCTCAGTGGTTGGAATGAGGAACGGAGCAAACAGTATCCGACCTCAGGGCCTTTGCACCTGCAGGTTCTTCAGTCTGGAATGCTGTTCGTCCAGACACCCCTGTGGTTCACTTCATTCCCGTTGCTGTTTAAATATCACCTACTGAGAAAAGCTGCCCCTGACTCCTACTTAAACACTCCTTCCACCACAATCAGCCTCTCTCCCCTGGTTACAGGATATGGTCTGTTTGGTCCACTAAAAGGGAAATCCCACGAGGATGGGGGGGTCTATTCAATGTCCTCAATGGTGCTTCCTCAGAGTCTAGAGCAGTGACTGGCACAGGGTAGCATTCAACAAACCTTTGTCAAATAAATGCACGATTGAACTTATACACTCCTCATTCCACATACTGGGTATTCAAGAGACAACACAGCATAAGAGAGACAGAAGAACACGGTGGTTTAAAACAGGTGGTCCAGAAAAAAGAGAAGCAATCAGATATGTGAATCTAAACGCTGACTCACCATGAATGGGACAACTACAAACACTGACGTGGGTGTGTTATATTAGTGACTCAAATATAATGAATGAAATTGCAAACAAAACAAAGGTCAAATTTCCCTTGGTTTATACCTTTGCTATATTTCTGGAAAATTCTTAAAACTAGACAAAGATCACTTCGTGTCTGAGGTAGCTAGTCTCTGGAGATGGTCCTCAGTGTTGTTCTCCTCCCTGTATGGAAGAGCTGTTTCTCACAAAAGGTGGAGTTTCTTTGTCCTCACCTTAAGTCTGGATGGGCCTTTACCAGTAGAAAGCAGCCCAAGTGCTGTTCTGAGACATCTAAGCCCAAGGCTGAAGAGTGCTGGCAGCTTCCACTTGCAACCTTTTGGAAGCCGCTATGTTATGAGAGCCCAAGCCATGTGAAGATGCCACATGAAGGAGGTCTGAGGTGCTCACACTGACAGCTCCAGCTCAACTCCCACCCAAGTTTCAGCAGCGTGAGTGCGCCATCTTGGATGTTCAAGCCCAAGTGAGCCCAGCTGACTGCAGCAACAGTCCATGTCACCTGGGACAGAACTGCCCAGTTGAGCCAGTCATCTCATAGGATCTTAGGAAATAATACACTTCTATTGCTTTAAGCCGCTAAAAAACAAACAAAAGAACGAAGCAGGTGGTCCAGAACCATACGGCCTCACTTGCTGTGTGAGGCTGAGCAAGTTACTTGCGATCTCCTTTTGCTTCAGCTTCCTCATCTGTAAAATGGGGATGATGGGAATATCTACTATTGATTGTAATGAGAATTAAATGAATTCACATTTTTAAAGGGCTTACCAAAATGCCTGGTACATAATAAACATGTTGTAAGGCCTTAAATAAATAATTTAATAGAGTCTCGAAGCAGCAGAAATAATGCTAAGATGTAATTTATTACAGAATTCAGACAAGATAAAGAGATTTATTTTTTAAAATACGTAAGGTCATAATCAGCATTCAAAAACTTCTTCCAAGTTCAGAGACGATCTCACCCCAAAGCATCTATGAACGCCATCTTCCCAAGCAGTGACCAGCAGGCACATGGAAGGTGCTTAATAAATATTTGGTGATGGTTTGAATTAAAGTCTGCCTTAATTTTTGTCTCCTGAATAATTCAGAAATGCATAATAATAGCAAACAACTCTACTTCCCAGACATTTCTCTAAAAAAGATATTCACACAGGAAAATAAGCACATGAAAAGATGCTCAACATCACTGGTCATTAGAGAAATGCAAATCGAAACCACAATGAGATGCCACCTCACACTTAACTAAAATGGCTGTAAAATGTACAACCACTGTGGGAAATAGCCTGGCAGGTCCTCAAAAAGTTAAACACAGAGTTATCATATGACCCAGCAGTTCCACTCCTAGGTACCACCACGGGAAACAAAAACATAGATCCACACAAAAACCTGCACACAAATGGTCATATCAGCATTATTCATAATCGCCAGAAAGTGGAATCCAAATGTCTATCAACTGATGAATGGATAAAGATATGGTATATCCACACAATGGAATATTATTCCATTGTTCATATTATTATTCCATTGTTCACAATATTATTCCGCCATAAAAAAGGAATGAAGTACAGTTATACGCCAAGATACGGATGGACCTTGAAAACATTATGCTAAGCGAAAGAAGCCAGACACAAAAGGCCATGTACTGTACGAGGCAAAGTTTCCAGAACAGGCAAATCCGTAGAGACAGAAAATAGATTAGTGATTACGTAGGGATGAGGGGAGAGAAGAATGGGGCGTAGCTAACAAGCTCTTTTTTGGAGGTAATGAAAATGTTCCAGAATCAGGCAGTGGTGATGGTGGCACAGCCTTGTGAATATACTGAAAACTGTACACTTTTAAAACGTGAATGCTACAGTGTGTAAATTATATCTCAATTTAAAAAAAAATAAACGCACCCCCCCCAAAAATTCGATAGCATCTAAAGGTATGTGGCACATAACAGATGCTCAACAAATGTAAATTTTTCTTAAAAAAAATTAGTCCTTGGATAATTCAAAGTTTCTTCAAGTATTTTTCTTGTGTCCATTTTCACTCTGTATAGCTGGGAAAACAGCTCCACCTGCTTTCAACACTGTGGAAAGGAGTAATAAATAATAAAAGCCACACTCGTTCATTGCAGGTCTTTTCCCTAGATAAAAATCTCTCTCTTGCATCCCAGTGGATTTACCCTAGGTTGCCTGTAAGATTCTCTTCAGTATGAGCTCACTAAAGCTGCTAGCACAGGGGACGGAGACAGGGCACCCTGCAGGTCACGCTGCCCTTCCCAGCCATCTCCTGGGTTTGCAGAGTTCCCTCATCCTATATCACAACACAGACAAGTGCATTCAGTACCAAATAATTATACTCAGCTGTTGTTCCTATGCTCTCAGCTCCTATCATCAGCATAAAACTCATTTCCCGACTCAGTGACAGCCATGGTGATAACATAGATGCCTGCACATAAAACCCCAGATTCAAGCTGGATCACGGTACCTGTGACAGTGTCATGGCAGCTCCTGCAGGAGCACTCCCTGCCCCTCCTCTGGCACCTCCCCAAGCAAAGCTTTAGAGATAGGGGCTATCACGGCTACAATTAATATGGAAAAAGCACTGAAAACTAGCTTTTTGTGAAGCTTTTCCATTTTCTAGGACCTTTCTTTCCTTCCTCCCTTCCTTTTTTTTAAAAAAATTCACCCATTTATTTAGCGATAAATATTGATTACATATAGATTACATGTCAGACGTAATGCTGGATGCTGAGGATACACGGAATGAAAAAGACACACCTATGACCTATGACGAGTTTACACTTCATTTTACGATACAATGCACAGCTCCCAGGAAGCTCTCAGGAGTCCAACTTTTGCTGAAGTGCAAGTTTCTGGGGTTCTGGTTTTCTAGGCACTGGGTGCTAAAAAGCTGTTAACTTAAAAATAGATTTTGAGACGTCTGTCATTAAGTTGAAACAGCCTTTCATTGCTTTCCTAGTATCAACTAGGTTTTATAAAACAGCTGTGCAAATGCTTTTACCTTTAAAAGTATTCTTATTTGTCTCCAAATATATTACATACTTTTTTGAGATAAATGCTTTATAATATGTATGAACATCAAACTTTAAAATATAAGATATTTATAACGTCTTCCTGGTACTCGTTATTTAAACAAATAATGAAGTAAACACTTATATAAATTCAAAATACTCATAAGTGAATGGTAAATTCAATTTTATTTCTAGGCTTTTCTTAGACATATTAGTAACTGAATTCCTTCACGACGCACCCACACACATTGCCCCTACTTTCTTGACAGGAACCACAAGGACTTGGCTTCTATACTGACACTTGCGGACATATATCCAGAGACATTAGTATCCCCCAAATCATAAAAAGCGTAATAGTGTACTTTCCCCTTTCTGCACTATTATTTATTAATTAAATCAGTCCGTGTTGAACTATCCATTGTCTGTATTGATTACACACAACTCCAAATTGGCTAATAGTCCAGCAAAAAAGTTATCTTATTCTGGGTTTCAAGCGGTATCTCCACTCTGGAAAATGCCTCAAATACATTTTAGCTGTGTACTTATGACATTAAATATATCTTCTCTTCATAAATAAGAAGAAATACACTGTGATGTAATACCCTTTTTTTCTAACTCTAAAAGAATGGCCCAACTCTACATATTCTGGAAAATAAAACCAACTATTTGACGCTATCAAGTTTCCCATCTTTATGATAAAATGCTCTATTTAAAAAGTAATGGACTGACACTGATGAAAGAAATTAAAGATGATACAAACAGATGGAGAGATATACCATGTTCTTGGATTGGAAGAATCAACATTGTGAAAATGACTCTACTACCCAAAGCAATCTACAGATTCAATGCAATCTCTATCAAACTACCAATGGCATTTTTCACAGAACTAGAACAAAAAATTTCACAACTTGTATGGAAACACAAAAGACCCCGGATAGCCAAAGCAATCTTGAGAAAGAAAAATGAGCTCCCTGACTTCAGACTATACTACAAAGCTACAGTAATTAAGAGAGTATGATACTGGCCCCAAAACAGAAATATAGATCAGTGGAACAGGACAGAAAGCCCAGAGATAAACCCACGCACATACAGTCACCTTATTTTTGATAAAGGAGGCAAGAATATACAATGGAGAAAAGACAGCCTCTTCAATAAGTGGTGCTGGGAAAACTGAACAGCTATACGTAAAAGAATGAAATTAGAACACTCCCTAACACCAAACACAAAAACAAACTCCAAATGGATTAAAGACCTAAATGTAAGGCTAGACACTATAAAACTCTTAGAGGAAAACATAGGCAGAACACTCTATGACATAAATCACAGCAAGGTCCTTTTTGACTCACCTTCTAGAGAAATGGAAATAAAAACAAAAATAAACAAATGGGACCTAATGAAACTTAAAAGCTTTTGCACAGCAAAGGAAGCCATAAACAAGAGGAAAAGACAACCCTCAGAATGGGAGAAAATATTTGCAAATGAAGCAACTGACAAAGGATTAATCTCCAAAATTTACAAGCAGCTCATGCAGCTCAATATCAAAAAAACAAAAAACCCAATCCAAAAATGGGCAGAAGACCTAAATAGACATTTCTCCAAAGAAGATATACAGGTTGCCAACAAACACATGAAAGGATGCTCAACATCATTAATCATTAGAGAAACGCAAATCAAAACTACAATGAGGTATCACCTCACACCGGTCAGAATGGCCATCATCTAAAAATTTACAAACAATAAATGCTGGAGAGGGTGTGGAGAAAAGGGAACCCTCTTACACTGTTGGTGGGAAGGTAAATTGATACAGCCACTATGGAGAACAGTATGGAGGTTCCTTAAGAAACCAAAAATAGAATTACCACACGACCCAGCAATCCCACTACTGGGCATATACCCTGAGAAAACCATGATTTAAAGTCATGTACCACCATGTTCATTGCAGCTCTATTTACAATAGCCAGGACATGGAAGCAACCTAAGTGTCCATGGACAGATGAATGGATAAAGAAGGTGTGGCACATATATACAATGGAATATTACTCAGTCATAAAAAGAAACGAAATTGAGTTATTTGTAGTGAGGTGGATGGATCTAGAGTCTGCCATACAGAGTGAAGTAAGTCAGAAAAAGAAAAACAAATACCGTATGCTAACACATATATATGGAATTTAAGAACAAAAAAATGTCATGAAGAACCTAGGGGTAAGACAGGAATAAAGACACAGACCTACTAGAGAATGGACTTGAGGACACGGAGAAGGGGAAGGGGAAGCTGTGACAAAGCGAGAGAGTGGCATGGACATATATACACTACCAAACGTAAGGTAGATAGCTAGTGGGAAGCAGCCGCATAGCACAGGGAGATCAGCTCGGTGCTTTGTGACCACCTAGAGGGGTGGGATAGGGAGGGTGGGAGGGAGACGCAAGAGGGAGGGGATATGGGGATATATGTGTATGTATAGCTGATTCACTTTGTTATACAGCAGAAACTAACACACCATTGTAAAGCAATTATACTCCAATAAAGATGTTAAAAAAAAAAGTAATGAATTAACCCAGATGCTGTATATTTGGTGGGGGCGGGTGGACAGACAGCCACTCTTATTCACAGCCTACTTTGATCTCAAGAAATTCTAAGGTCCTTGTAATCTGTAATCCCGTTTTCTGCTTCGAAAATACTGGTTAAAGACACACACACACCCCCAAAAGAATTTTTCTTTCCCGGATGTGAAGGAGTAACACACATTTTCAATAACATATATATGTTGAGCTGTGGTTGGAGAAATATTTGAGACTTTTCGTATTCAAAAAAGAATGTGGAAAATACATTTTGGAAATGGAAGAGATTGTCCACGGCAGGCTTATGCTTCTCCTTTAGCTGGAACTACTTTTCCTGTTCATTCCACTGTGGGTTGTGGAAAGAAATATCCCCAGGCATTCTCTTTCTGCCAGGACATTTTTGTGGTTTAAACATGCACATAAGCAATTCGTTTTATGCCTTCCAGTAAGAAATGGAACTGAATACTCACAGTATGAAGGGACTGCACATGTGCCACTTTGCACGGAACCCACCACGCCATCCTCCCTCCTGGTTTTATGAACAGTTCAGTGCTGCGGGATGGAGCCACTCCTGGGATAAATGCTGTTCAGGGGTGGAGGCAGAGGCAGCTTAACCACAATAGTGAGAAGAGTCATGTAAACAGCTTAGGTATTATTTAAATATTCTACAGAAACATCCATAGCTTCATCGAAAGCCTAAATTGACGTAAACATTTCTGAAAGTTGTATTCTTTACCCAAAAGTGTACATTTCCTCATTTATCCACACAAATGCAACCATTAGCTAGGTAACAGAGTTTAGAGAAGTTAAGTTGACTTAACTAAACAGCAGAAAATGAGAAATCAGCTCTCCCTAAAGCTCTGAAATAAAGGACAGGAGAAGAGGAGCCAAATGAATATTCACTCCTCCTATTTTCCTCCTGTCCACTGTCAAAGGTTCCAGACTACCAGGAAAGCAGGAAACCCACTGGCACATGCATCCAACACAGGTAAAAACGGGCACCAGTACAAGCATATAGTTGTGATGGCAGCTGGGGTGGGGGGATGCTGGTGGTCCGAGGTGGGATGGGGATGACCTCCAAAGCCCTTTCCAAGTCTACATGCAATAGGCTACTTTCTGCTCACCTCTGTCTCCCAAGTGCCTGAGACAACCTGGGTGTATAAAGGAACACATTCAGGGAAAGGGGAATGGCACAGAAAGTACCTTCCACATCAACCTTGTTAGCCTGAGGAACTAACAAGTGTGTGTCCAGCACAGCACCCTTGGGCTCATCAGAGCATCAAGGATGAACAGGTGCTGATTTCTCCCTCAGCCCAGCCTCTCCCACCTGCAGAGGAGTTAAGTCATGGTTTCAGGCCTCCTGCTTCATAACTGTTAGATCAGGGGGCCCACACCACTCACAACTCCTCAATAGCGACCGTGCTTATCACAGGGTTTCTGGGAATACCCGCAGGGCTGTACTTTCTAACAAAGGTGTTTATACTGGAAGGTGCAGAGTGCTGATATCTAGATTCTATCTCAAAGTGCTGAAGCCAATCAGCATTAACCATGTGTCCTCTGTGGGCAAAACATTATTAGAAAAGAAATTCACAGATGCACTAAGGAGACAGACTCATGGAAATGAATATCCAGTACACTGACAATTGGTGCCTGCCCAAAACAGCCCCAGCTATCCACCTTCCATTGCTCCTGATTCCATTCTCATGAAGCAGCCTTTGCAAGACCAACATGACACGCTAGTATTTGTGTCCCTGAAAGGGTCCAGCTCCAGCGAGAACGAGGCCCTGGAGCAGAGGATGGAGCCGGGTCCTCGCTCTGGCCTGCCAGCTGCTTCCCTCAATACTGCTAGCTCAGTCGTCTGCAACAGCAACAGAAACCGGCCAGAGACATTTCAAAGAACATCTCAGAGGAGCGCAGAGAGAGCAGAAGCTGCATCACAGCGGACTGAGTGGATCACAGCTATAGCCGTGGAAAGGTAAAAATAAACTCAAGCTGCTTTTCTACAACTTTCTCTGACTATCACACTGCGTACGCCTTCAAAGAGAGCAGAAGAGGGGAGGAAGTCTGCTGAAGCCATTCTGTGCGTTGTAATTATCTGTAATTTTCACGAGCAGGGACCCAGACTATTTTTTCACTGCCTCTCTGCGCAGCACAAAGCACTGGGGCTGGTTCATGACAGGTGCTCAATAAATATGTGAATGGATGGATCGATGAGAAATGAATGAGGGTCCCTAATTCTCCTAACCTGTCCTCGAGCCACAAATGACTCCTCCAGGGGCTAATGCAGACCCTTCCAGTCTACTAGGGTGAAAAGCGCTTTTCCATTTCCAGCACTTCATATTTATTTATTTATTTAATTTTTTTTTCTTTTTGCGGTACACGGGCCTCTCACTGTTGTGGCCTCTCCCATTGCGGAGCACAGGCTCCGGACGCGCAGGCTCAGCGGCCATGGCTCACAGGCCCAGCCGCTCCGCGGCATGTGGGATCTTCCCAGACCAGGGCACGAACCCGTGTCTCCTGCATCGGCAGGTGGACCCCCAACCACTGCACCACCAGGGAAGCCCCAGCACTTCATATTTAGATTCAAATTGTCCAGACCCATCTAGGTTCTGCCAAGTGTCACAGTCTTGAGACCACCTGCTTCTTTGCTCTCAGGGCAATGACCTCTTCTCATTTGCAATCACTGTTCTCCAAAGGAAGCCCCATTACGACCATTTGTGGAGCATAACCATGACAATGAAGTGCTGTCGTGCAGAAATCTGAGGGTGTGGCTAGCGGGAGTGTCAAGGCCCCCCCCCCCCCAGCATGGGTGTACCTGCATGCATGTGTGTGTGTGTGTGGGTATGTGTGTGGGGGCGTGTGTGTGTGTGTGTGTGTGTGTGTGTGTGTGTGCTGGCCCAGAGCCTTCAGAGGCAGGGGTTCCTTTTATCCAGCCCTTCAAGCTTAGGGCCACAGCAATGCTTACGTAGCACCATTGGACAAGGAGGTTAATTCTCAGAGATGGCATTTAAATAATACTTTCACCTACTATTGAAAACAAGAATTGTACACCTGTAACATATAATGTTGTACAGAAACTATACTTCAATTAAAAATAACCCCAAAACAGAAAAAACAAAAAACCCAAACAAGAATAAAAATCATTATACACTTAAAGTTATGGGTGAACTGGGAGCGGGGTGAGAAAGGACCATAATATATACATGGAATGGGTTAACAATGAGCTTAGAATGCATATTTCAAGACAGTTCAAGAAAATAAATGTTTAAGAAAAATGAAGACTAATGCCACACACACCTACATATATATATACATATATACACACATATATACACACACACACACAGTTGTGTGTGCATACATGCCTGATGGCCTCCTAAGCCCACTAGCTAATTAACCTGGTCCTCCCAGGAATCCTGTGAGGAAGACAGATAGTAACAGTCTTCCCATCTTAAGAAGAGAAAACTGAGGTCTAAAGTGACCTGCTTAAGGCCAGATGGCTAGTAAATAGTGACAAGATGATAACTGGGTCTTTTGCTCCCCAGTCCAGCGTGTTTATTTAGTTAATCTCTCCTCAATATGCATGGAGGCTTGGGAGACAAAATTACCATCAGCCCTCTTTCAAAAGGGCAACTAAAAAGAAAGGGAGAATAAGGCAATGGGTTCAAGTCTACTATTTTACTAAGCTCTCCAGGTTCTATACCTATTGAATATTTCATGAACATGAAGACGTCCTGTAATTGCTTCATTCCTGCCCCAAATTCAAAGACAAAAATAATTTAATTTTGAACTTTTTGTAGTATGAGCTGATTAGACAATATCATCTGCAACAAACTTTTAATTATATGCTTAGGGTCAAACATTTGAAACCTTATTTTCATTAAACTGGTACTGCCATCAACTCTGCTTTTTAATTTTGAATACAGCTCCTTTTCTATTTATCCCAACCGTATATTCAGCTCAGAAGCAAAATCTTCCAACTCCTCCCTTGCTCTGGATAAGGGTGAATAAGTGAGTTCTGTTAAGTTGCTGTTGTACGTTAGTTTGAAAGGCAATGCCGCCTGTTCTCTGATTGGGTTGTCAGGAAGGTATGGAGATGCAGTGAAAAATACGAGGATGCTACTAGGCCTAGGTACAGACTGTTGTCCGTGCTGGTCCACGATGAGACACAGAACATGAGGGGAAGCGTTTAGAAACTCTCACAGCAATTTCACAGAGTAGTTTTATGTCTGATGACTATAATAATAAAAAATTAGGTAGTATTTCAAATGCTTTTTATTTCACTTTTCTGGTCATTTATTTTTATTGTATTTTACAGAAGTACTGATCCACGACCAACTGGAAAAGGAATAAAAGAATGTGTCCACCGCCACAGAGAGTTTGAGAAGCACTGTGCTGGGCAAGTCCGCCAGCCCTTCTGAGTCAGGTTTTAGTTGAGAGGAATCTAATGATTTCCTACAATATCAAAGATACCTATCAAACTCTTAGAGGAAAACATAGGCAGAACACTCTATGACATAAATCACAGCAAGATCCATTTTGACCCACCTCCTAGAGAAACGGAAATAAAAATAAACAAATGGGACCTAATGAAAGTTCAAAGCTTTTGCACAGCAAAGGAAACCATAAACAAGACCAAAAGACAACCCTCAGAATGGGAGAAAATATTTGCAAATGAAGCAACTGACAAAGGATTAATCTACAAAATTTATAAGCAGCTCATGCAGCTCAATAACAAAAAACCAAACAACTCAATCCAAAAATGGGCAGAAGACCTAAATAGACATTTCTCCAAAGAAGATATACAGATGGCCAACAAACACATGAAAGAACGCTCAACATCACTAATCATTAGAGAAATGCAAATCAAAACTACAATGAGATATCATCTCACACCAGTCAGAATGTCCATCATCAAAAAATCTACAAACAATAAATGCTGGAGAGGGTGTGGAGAAAAGGGAACACTCTTGCACTGCTGGTGGGAATGTAAATTGATACAGCCACTATGGAGAACAGTATGGAGGTTCCTTAAAAAACTACAAATAGAACTACCATATGACCCAGCAATCCCACTACTAGGCATATAGCCTGAGAAAACCATAATTCAAAAAGAGTCATGTTCCAAAATGTTCACTGCAGCTCTATTTACAATAGCCAGGACATGGAAGCAACCTAAGTGTCCATCATCGGATGAATGGATAAAGAAGATGTGGCACATATATACTATGGAATATTACTCAACCATAAAAAGAAATGAAACTGAGTTATTTGTAGTGAGGTGGATGGACCTAGAGTCTGTCATACAGAGTGAAGTAGGTCAGAAAGAGAAAGACAAATACCATATGCTAACACATATATATATGGAATTTAAGAAAAAAAAATGTCATGAAGAACCTAGGGGTAAGACAGGAATAAAGACACAGACCTACTACAGAATGGACTTGAGGACACAGGGAGGGGGAAGGGTAAGCTGGGACAAAGTGAGAGAGTGGCATGGACATATATACACTACCAAATGTAAAATAGATAGCTAGTGGGAAGCAGCCACATAGCACAGGGAGATCAGCTCGGTGCTTTGTGACCACCTAGAGGGCTGGGAAAGGGAGGGTGGGAGGGAGACGCAAGAGGGAAGAGATATGGGGATATATGTATATGTATAGCCGATTCCCTTCGTTATAAAGCAGAAACTAACACACCACTGTAAAGCAATTATACTCCAATAAATATATAATAAAAAAATGATACCTGTATCTCAATATGAGAACGTAAGTTAAATGTAACTCACGTTACATATATATATGTGTGATAACCACCTGCATTGTCAATTACCCCTGGTGTTGTGGGTCCTCTGCCTTCTGCATACACGGATAGTGAGAAGCAAAATAACCCTGCAATAAATCAAATCAAAGGTCACTAAGGTGTAAGGTGGGATATTTAAGCAAAAGCCAAAGGGCCCTGCTGGAAGCCTGAAATTGTAAAAATCTGAACTCTGCTGACTAAAACCAGCCGCGCTGAGAAGGGAACACTGCCCCTGCCCTCCCTCTGCTCTCTGGAGCCGAGGTGAAGTAAGCAGGTGGTTTCAGCTCAGTTCCTCATTTATAAACCGGCTCAGCGAAAATACACACACAGAGCCACGTGTTTGGTGGTCTCAGAAGAGGGGCTGAGGACTGACCGGACATGAGACACAATTACCCTCTCACCCTCCAAGGAAGTCCCCGCAGGTTAGGGGTGATGGATATCAGCAGGTCAGCATGAAAAATGCCAGCACAGCTGCTGCTCTGTGGGGAGGGCCTGAGGGGGAAAGAGAAGGTTCTCACTTCCATATGACTTCTCTCACCCGCACTAGAATGGACTTAAGAAAACAAGTGATCACGTTATCCCTAATATATGTTCTTGAATCCCTCATGGTCCTTCAGATTCTAAATCTCTGTTATCTGGAGGAAGCATTTTAAGTTATCACCTTTGAAAGTTGTACTTTCTTTTAAAGAGCAAAATAAAATAGGAAAACTTCCGTTGGGGGGGGCTGTAAAATGAGGGACCTGATGACACTGAGTTCGATTATTTTGTATTTTTATTATTTTGTATGACATTTTGCATGCATACGATTTCTGGGTAGACAATGGATATATTATCAACCCTCTAATAAAGCCTGTGTTTCCTGTTCTCATGGGTTTCTTGGGCATTCGTGACAATGCGGACTCCCCCTAGTGGCCAAAGTAATATACGTAAATGCACAGGTTTGCTGACAAAAAAGGTTTATCTTTTGTAAACCTGTATGTTTTCAAAAGAAAATAATCTTTTGTACAATTTCTTTTGGAAGTAGTTCAAATGAAGTAGTTATATATAAATCTAAGAAAATGTAAAATGTAGATTTTATTCTTAAATTATTAAGTGTATATGGTAAATGCTATATTTAGCTTATCATTCTTATAATTGATTAGACATGAATTCATCCTTCTGAATTTATAATGTTAAATGTTCAGCATAAAGAAGACTCATTATGAAATTTATTAATAAAGCCATGATTATTCTTTACCAATACCAGCGCTTAGTATTTAGGTGATTGAATTTCCACAGACAGATTATTTCCAAAGCAGATATCAGGTCATTCAGCAGAATCATGATAATCTGATGTCTTCAATGAAGGCTTTATTTTACGTAACAAACATGTACCCTTTAAGGTGAAATTACAGATTCCTAAAATACTAGAATTGAAAGTTCTGATTAAAGGAGATAATATGTTTGGAAATGCTATAAACTGCAAAGTAAGAACTTGGATATAAATGATTATTTTTGCCATCTAATCCTAAGACTTTGTTTTATGGGTGAACTATAAAAACCTGGGAACCAGAGAGCTCAAATGACTTGCTCTTGGGTCACTGAACTAGTGAAGCAGAAGAGGGAGCTGGAATCCGGGTACCACGACTCTATCTTTTCAGACCACATATGACTGAGGAGAAATAATCCTAGTTTTACCAGCATCCTTCCTTTAAGTTTGCATCTTTGCACAGACTTGTGACTATAATGTATGCAGACGGATTCCCACATAACAGAGTCTCTTTCCTTTGGACATATCACTTACAGTTTTTTACATTTTATCGATTATTTAAGCATTTTTAGAAGCATTTACTAACTGACAGAACAAACTCCTAGGGAATTTCTTTGATGGAATGAAAATGAAAAATAAGTAATTAATAATAACAGTAAAATATATGCAGATTCCTGGTCCAAATGATCTCTTCATTACTATGGACTTAAGAGTTAAACTCTGAGTTTCCTATAAATTTCTGGGATTTTGGGAAGAAGAAATGATGCCAAATTAGTAAAAGTACTTTGAAAATTTTGGTAAATGCTATAAAAACAAGTTCTTGTTTTAGTTAGCCAAAGTTAAATCACACAGAAAAAAAAAATGATTTTATCTATGGCTATAGTTTCCTGGAAGATGAAGAAAAACAGGAGGAAATCAACAATCCTTTTAGGAAATAAATAAAAATAGAAGAAATTCACAAATTCTCTCCACAAACATGTACGGAGCAGCTGTGCTAGGTGCTGGAGACTGCACTATAACTTCCTCCTGAGAGTTTTGGCATTTGATTTGGACTAGAATTAAAATCTTATTATAATCATAGCTGTGAACTATCACAATTATATTCACATACAAAAAGAGTAATGAGTTGCCAATTCTTGGGGAAGGCCAAACACAGTTTGAATCCTTGAGTTTTTTCTTGACATGAACATTTCTAAGCGCCCTTATCAATCCAGGTTGTAAGCTCTGAGAGACCAGGGGAGTGTGTCTGTCTAATCCACTTCTGTACGTCCAGCTCATAGGATGGAATCGGGCACAGGGTAGGCATCCTTACGTGTTTGCTGAATTTGAACTCCAGACTGGAGATCACCAGAGTTCCCCTGAAGGGTGAAGGGTTGAAAGGCTGAAAGAGGAGGATGGAGAGGTTTCACTGCCTTTGTAAACAGCATGCATGCGATCGAACCACCAGCAGCCGGGGGAGGACATTCAGTTTGGGGCTTCACTCTTCAGATGGGTGAACGTGGACCACAATGAGCAGTACTTATCCAACGATTATGCAGCATCCCCCAACTGTCCCCTACATCCCAAGCTGGTGGATGAAAAATGCATGAGCTCTTAACCATGGGTAGAAATGTCAGAAGAGCAGACAACAGATATCAACACTGATTCTTCAGAGTTAATATGAAACAAACACACACAAAAACAAAAACAGTTTGCACGATTCACTTTTCATTCTTTAAAGGCTGACCGAGAGGGACAAGACGGTGCCGGCTTAGACTAGATGTCTTCACATATTACACTTATCGATGGTGACAATATTTTGGAAATCAAGAGTAGAATCACCTTGCTCCATGTCTCTGTGTCAAACAGAATGCCCAGCTCAAAAAATAAAAAGAGCTGAAGACACACAAAATCCCACCAGTTTTCCAACGTTCCATGCTTTGGATTTTTTTTTTTTTAATTCTAACGCATTATGGGTGATAGAAGCTTCTTTTTACTGTCAGAGAGATCAAAGAGAGGTTGAGACAGACTCCATAAACAGATGCTGCCCAGTGACAAACCTGAAAGAAGCAGACAGTGAGGCCAGATGTTGGGGTGAACTTCGGTCTGCAGAGCACATGGGCATGGTGTTGATTTAGATGGTTGTTGGCAGAAGCTTTAGCTCCAGCAGCAGGGGGAAAAAAAGTCAACTATGGAATCCTTCCCTACCCTTTCCCTTCACTGGAAAACCTGAAACCACTGGTCAGTAGCACTGATGGCTGTCAAAGAAGTTGAAGTCGCCACACCACCCTGCCAGTAGGTATCACATCAAAAAGGAGATGGATGCGTGAACAAGACCATCTTCAGGCTGTGCCATTTTGCACCGCACTCAGCTTTCAACAGCTGTTTCTTGAGTGAGTACAGACGCAAAATAATTATATGAAAAGAACAGCGTATTCAATCGGCGGGCCAATGTTTACATTTATCCCTTAGTCATTAACGGGAGATCGAACTAAGACAGACACTGACATCTGAAGAGTTAGTGGCCTGGCCCACAGGTCTAATTAGTGCCCAGTGGAAGTTCTCTTATATCAAGCCATTAACTCTCAAGAAAGAGGAGAAAGTATTTTTTAATCAAGCAGAATTTCTCAAGTCAGTACTGCGAGGAATATCTAATGGCATGTTACAGTTTTAAAGACTCCAATCACATTATGTGTTAATGCCCATCAGTCACTCAGTCGGAATTGAAAGGATGTTTCTAGTGACCCCAATGTTCTCATTATTGTAAACACTCCTAAATAAAACAAAGGATCTGACAGAATTTTAAATCTTAGCCACCATACAGTGCTAAAACACATAAAGTAAAGAGAGTCTTGCTTTATAATATCAGATAGGATTGAAGACCACACAGTTCTTCTGACGCTTTTAGACATTTTGTCACTTTACCTGGAGAAATATACACTGCTTATTCTGCACTGCCGCTGATGTCCAGCACTTGTCAAAACCTCTATCTGTCAAGGCCTTCACAAAGAGTTGCAAAATGACAGATCAGGATGTCTGAGTTGATGGAGCCCCAGGAAAAATGGAACAGATAGAAAATTCATGACTCTAAACTACATCAAAGTGACTTCTGTCAACATCATGTCAAAAGAACTGTTCATTTTTAGAGTTTTTTTTTTTAATTATATAAACACTTTTTTGAGCATGAGCTAAGTGTAATGAAAAAATTTTCCTGGTGTACAGTATGATCATCCAAATGTTCCAAAAATATACTTTAGATCATCCAGGAATATGGAAAATTCTAATAGTAGACACTGTCTGCCAGTTAAAACCAATGACATTCAAGAGAGATGTATGAAGATACTATCGGCTTAAAATAGGACAAACCATCTGGCCATAAAGGAACAAAAGTATATTTTTTGCATTTTTTTGGACCCATCAAATTTCTACAACTGGATTAAATTTTATTCTTCTACAATCAGTTCTGATCCATTTTTTGCTTAGTGTGACAATTTTAAAACACGAATTCAGTGTTACTTTCCTAAACAGGTTTCCTAAAATATCTGGC
This sequence comes from Aethalodelphis obliquidens, assembly GCF_003676395.1. Lineage (NCBI taxonomy): Eukaryota > Metazoa > Chordata > Mammalia > Artiodactyla > Delphinidae > Aethalodelphis > Aethalodelphis obliquidens. The sequence goes on along the minus strand of NW_020837977.1, from coordinate 11,192,368 downwards.
ATGATATTAATTTTTTAAAAACCACTGCAAAACTCTCCTAATGCATAATTCCCTTAAATTATTGCTTTCAGAAGGAAGTAAAAAAAATAAATAGCTTATAATATGCAGTACTGCATACATACGCAGAACCACTCCATAATCACATTCAAAGCGTCATTCACCGAATGAAATATGAGTTGCATAAATCTGGAAATGACCACTCTCTCGTTTTAATTCCCAACACCTTTCAGGAAGGATGGCTGGCACCTGGTGCTGGAACCCAGGCAACTTGATTCCCCCTGCTCATGTGTCACTGAAATAAACAGGAGAAGCGACCTTGTGAAGCAGGGCCATGGACTACGCAGTGTGTGCATATACAGAGCAGACAGGAGGGAAAGTACATCTGATCCACCACACGACACATGCACGCACACATGTGCAGGGACACAGGTGTGCACACACACATGCACCTGAAAGAGGAATCAGATGTGCAACTTCCACAGTCACCATAACTGTCCACGATACGGTCGATCACTCATACTCTCCGTCCACCTTTCCCTTTAGCTAGGATTTAACAATTTCACACCAGTGCTTTCTCATAGTTCCTCTTACAGAGACCGATCTACAATCCTAACAGTAGTGGCTACCGATTTGGTACACTTGTCCAGTGGCAGAAAAAAAAAAATCCATTATCTGTGACCAGAAAGGTTTGCTTACCTCCAGAATGACAAAAGAGCTCAAAAATAATGACCACCTCCAGTTTGGAGAGAAGACGCTCTCTTCAACATGGTCCCATTGCATTCTGTCTAAATACATACGGGAAGTATCATCCACTAATATAGAAGTACGACAACATCCCCATTTCTTATTATAGGCAGAACTCAATATATCTTGGGTCCTACTTACGAAAAGATGTTTATTACCTGTAAGTGTACAGAGGTATGGGCTTCACAGCAGTCGTGATTGGTAATAAGCCTCTTTTTCTCATTTACATTGATAGCAAGCATTAGTGAAGATATATGCATTTCATTTCATGGTTCAGAAAGAACAAAGTATATGTATATGTGATAGCAGTGGGTGGTTAATGAAATAGTCTGACAAACATAAGCTAATACATAATCATACCAGAATGTGAACCGGAACACCTGTTCCTGCTTTTGCAGACTTGCAATTCTTAAGGAAAAGTTACCATACCCAAGGATGCAAGCCACTACTATTTAGACATCAATATGCTCTGAGGAAATTTTAGTCACTTTTTTGGTGGTTGCTGCAATCATGAAAAGGTGGCTATTTTAATGATATCAAATTTCTTTTGCTTGTGTCCTAAGAGTAATAAAAACTTCACACATGCGTGAAGCTCCAGTAATTATTTTAAACTGCCTTCTGTTGTCCCCCTGAGGAACACGGTGGTATTTGTTTGATGCAGTTTAATTAGTGTCAGGGTAATTAATGCTATGCTAGCTACATGAGATCAAAACCCTTTCTTTGTAACACTCTGGTAACTAAGAACTAAGAAAAGGAAGAGGTTTGAAAACTTAGAGGCATGGTGTTAACCTGGTCTCACAAGTGAACCGAATTGCTCTTCTCTCTCTCCTGGCCTCGCCCAAACGGCAGTATCAGTCCCTCCCAAGGACAAGATCGGCCCGAAATGTGCTGCAACTTCCCTGTCAGGCAAAAGACCCGGCGGCTGCTACGGAATTAAATTCTTTTTTTATGGGTGTAATCAAATTAACTAAAACATTCACGGTCACCAGGCACCTTTTTACCATAGTTTAATCCTTTAATAATGAAATAGTAAACTTTTGCACTGCCAGAGAACTAAAGTCCCTGGTAAACAGGGTATGATCTTACCATGTGCTGAAATATTTTTTCAAATAAAAGCATCATTTGGTTTAATGAATGAATGTGATTCTGCTTAAATGCCGGAATAAAATTTGCATTTAATGGTAGGTATATGTATTCTCTCTATTTGACAATGACGTTAACAGAGGAGAAACAGTGATGGGCAAGGAGAGAAGTTAAATACATAGAAATTCCGGACACACATATCATGTGCACCCCCATAAATCCTTTTTAACTGTTTCTTTGGTAATAAGCAACGGCAGTATAAATCTCCCCACACACAAACTCAGGCTGATCACAGGCTTAAGGAGATAGCTCCAGTTATCTTGACTGGATAAATTATTGTATCCTAGAGGTTACTCCAGCTTCTAATAAAGCACTGTGGCTAACAAACACAAAAATAAAAAGATCAACCGTTTCCTTTATTTTATAACAGATGAAATTACAGGCTGCACAGAATAGACACAATGGCACTGAATTTATTTTTACTCTCAAAAACGCACCGTGCGATGCTCATTTTGGAACAAGACCGGTACTTTAACACAGTGATGATAACCAACATTGGACTGATAACATTTTTTTATGGGAAGGAGGGGCTTTAATGGCACATATCTAAAAAATAAACATTACTGGTTTAAAGTCAAACCAAATGGATTTAGCCCATTCTGTAAGTATACCAAGCATGAAAATCACCTCTGCACCGCACAAGAAATGAACAAAGAAAAATTCTTCTAGAGGGTACAAATGTTAAGTCAATAGTAGTTATGAAATTGTGTCAGTATCCATCAGCGGCTGAAATTAAGGTTAACATTATAAAATGAAATTTCACCAGCTCAGGCTGGCTAAGACAGTGTGTACTGAAGACATCTGTCTGAGATCGGTCATTCATTACTGAATACCTCGTGGGATCAGCTGACTAGCTAAGTATGTTCTTTCCCATCTTCAGCTCTGCTTCCTGCAACTTAGTTGTTTATCAATTAAAGTGATAAATACAAGTGACTTTGGTAACCTGAGAAACGCATTATGTAGCAAAGCAACCTCCAGGAACCCTGCGGTAAGAACTGCGTGCAAAGTTCAACAACTGTGAAGGAACTATTAAAGAGGACACACAAACAAGTGACCTTGACTGACAAACGCACTTCATTTCAGCAATAAACAGCGGTGGTGCTGATAACTGTTCATTGGCGCAGAGAGTAATTACCTATCTGTCAGCGTTGCTGGTGTGTGCGAAATAGTATAAATGAAACATACATAATGTACGGCAATAACATCGGGCATGCAGAACCTAACGTATTATCATCATTCTCAGGACCCGGTTTTATGTGGCTGCCACCACTGAGTAAATGCCTTCTAGCCATGATAATTGCATTCTAATCTCTGTTCCATATTATAATTTTCATAGCTAAAAGATACCGAGGACCAATACGTTTTAATCAAGGGCTAAATAGAACACAACCTGCAACTGGGTATTTTATACACCTATATATATTTTTTCTTTCAAAAAATTTAGTCAGTTTATGAAGAGGCTGGAATGAGCTGTAAATTTATGGGTGACAAACCCTGTCAATGTCACCATGTTGGAAATGGGCTGAAGCGGGCTTATGAAAGGGTTGGGGGCTTTGTCTTCCATTTCTTTCAATACTTCTATCTTATTCAACACCATGCTATCTCATTCAATGTTTCTATTCTGTTCCAAAATACAAGGTTAAAATTTATTTTTGAGCAAAACAGAAGATACCCCTAACCAACAGGAGAAAAAGAATCATCTAGTTTTTAAGACAAATTATCTTGATTTAACAGAAGCGTGGAAAAATCTCCCCCACCATGACGCTCTACGATTCGTATAAAGCTGTCTGACTCCTGCATGCTTATTTATTTTGTCCCTTTAATGCAAATGAAATTTGATGACACCTCTAAATCACGTTTAAGACTGTACAAAAGAACCCAGGAAAATCTTAAGTAACGGCTAGGCCATCAGGATAAACCCCTTGTCTCAAGGATGAAGCATTAGAAACCCTCGCAATTCTCAAAGTGAAGAGAAAGCAGTGTAGCTCAAACTACATAACAGAAACAGTTGTTGGTCAACCAGCTCTGTCATTCAGAAAAGGAAGGAAATATATGAATATTGAGAAAATGCATTGGCACACCTGACTGTTTTAATTTAGTCCTCAGATCTTTACAGCAAGAGTGCATATTTTGGAAATTTTAGGGAGGGATTAAACTAATAATTAATGTAATAGTCTGCCTCTTTTTTTTTTTTTTGTGGTATGCGGGCCTCTCACTGTTGTGGCCTCTCCCGTTGTGGAGCACAGGCTCCGGACGCGCAGGTTCAGCGGCCACGGCTCAAGGGCCCAGCCGCTCCGCGGCATGTGGGATCCTCCCGGACTGGGGCACGAACCCGCGTCCCCTGCATCGGCAGGCGGACTCGCAACCACTGCGCCACCAGGGAAGCCCCAAGTCTGCCTTTTTAAAGAAGCATTTTAATTGATCGTCCAATGTCACATTTTAAATCACAAGCGTGATTTTAACTTTGGAAGGACCCCCATCTTCATTTGTTAACTTTTGGTTTGCTGGTTTTTCAAAGTGGTTTTCTAAAATTGATACTGTAGTTGATAAATGAAATCTTGATAGGAGATAAGGCAAAGCAGAGAGATAGCTCAAGTTTTTCTTCAGTGCGTCCTTCTGTTTTCTGCATTTTTCTTTCCAATTCCCAGACAGGAGAGAAAGCAATCAGAAAAACTAACTGATACTTAGTTGTTAGGGACATGACAGATTAACTCTCAGGGAAGCACGTCTATTTGAAGAGGAGGCAAGGCTGAGATAGTCCTACGGTGAAGAAATAAAAAGACATTAAGTAACTGTCCATTCTACTCATGCACCATCCCACTTGATTGTATGGCTAGCTCAAAACAGAAAAGATTCTACCCAATTTCAAGGCATTTAATCAAACTAGGTACTTCAGGATATCCTATCAAAAGGCATATCCAGTAGATGAATAATGCCTTTAAGTTCCACAGATAGATCTTAATCATTGCAGTGGGTTGCCCATTTAATTCATATGATACTCCTTACCTGAGTAACTTAAGTCTTTCTTGATGTGTAGCATTATATGTGCTTTCCAAGTAGGTTTAAGAATACGGTATTTATCAGAACACAGAGAAAATTTTCAAGAAAAGCTCGTATCCTATTTCATTGATTTTAAGAACAACAGCACATTTTTTTACACTTTAATGTCTTTGAAATAGCTCCTTATAGCCTCTGCCAGCCAGGTGGCAGCTGTTGACACCTCTGGTAAGATCAAGAGTCCTCCAGCATCAAAGCATCTTAGACTCGACTCTTGACTCCACATTCAGTTAAACAGAGTACTTCATGCTAATCTGGCTTTGAGGAACATCTGTTACACGTTTATCTTAAAATGGTCCTGCTTACAATCACATCTTAACAAAATGTCCAACCAAATAATGTATTTACTCTATGTTGTTATATAGGGTATGTCTGTGTGACACAAAAAACATCTAGTTAATTGACTGAATCAAATAACTAGTTGATTTAATGGGGGGAAAAATCAACTGAAGTTACGTAGTTCTACTGACTGTACTACGAGCATATGGACCTTTCACTGGATGTATTGAGGCATTTATCTCTGTGGCCTGCTCCATAATTAAGCAAGATCTCATTTACTGGTGATTCTCAGCCTAGGAACAGGGCAGAGAGCCAAGGGACTCACTCATCTCCATCTCCGGCAAAGGGACAAGTGACTTTCTCTCTCCAGCGGAGAAGCACTGCCCTAGGGGCCAAGTGTGTCTGGTGGGGTGTGTCATGTCACTCTGGTGTGTTAGGGTGGTAAAAAATATTGAGAACCAGTGGAGAGTATAATCTGTATAATTCAAAACAAGTTGGGGCGGAGGGAGACCACCGTTTCATAATTTTCTCAAATAGCCCCAAGGATATTTATCCACAAATATGATTAGAACTCAAGTTGTTTATTGCCTCCTTATACACCAGAAAATTGCTATTGCATTTCACAGTCGTTATTCTCAATGCCTGAAATCTAACTTTTTTCAATGAATACATGTGGAATAAATGAATGAATCAATGAGTGAATGAATGGTATTCTCGCAGGTTAGTTTTTCTTTTTTTTTTTTTTCAGTACGCGGGCCTCTCACTGTTGTGGCCTCTCCCGTTGCGGACACAGGCTCTGGACGCGCAGGCTCAGCGACCATGGCTCACGGGCCCAGCCGTGATCTTCCCGGACCAGGGTACGAACCCGTGTCCCCTGCATCGGCAGGAGGACTCTCAACCACTGCGCCACCAGGGAAGCCCACAGGTTAGTTATTTTATAAAAACATACATCCTAATGTCATGTTGCAAAGCTCACACCAAAAAACCCTTCAAAATGTTAAACACAAAGTTCTCTGTCACGTTCTTTGGTGTTATAAGATTTTTTTTGGTAATGGAATTATTTAGGATTGATGGTTTTGCAGTTAAAGTACACTTTTAAATCAGAAATTAACTTTTAATATATGACTTGGTGATGATAATACTGAGGTATATAAAGTGTAGTTGCCTTCTTATAGGCAATATACTTGATTAATTTTGAACAATTTAACAGTGAAAGATTAATTAAGAATTTCATCCAGTACAGGCCATCTTTCTTTTCCAATTACATTCCTTTAGAGTCACTAAAACCGTTTTAATAATTGTACTGAAAATGCTAGAAAGTATCAAGATAATACAGTGACTCAGCGAGAACAATAAAATTCAGGGATGTGGCACTTTGATACTTGGGAGTATTTAACACTGTGGTATATACATAAGCCTTCTGAACTCCACTGGGTTATTATAACTGAGGAGGTCTAAAATCAGCCTTAATTTTTTTTAGTTATATAAGAACTACTTTTTATTAAATATCTACTTGAAAATACTTTGCTGGAAAAAGAAAACAGTATTAAGAACTCCTCTAATCAGATGCTAGCAGGTTTCAAGCTTATGCTGACATTTTCTCAGAAGATATATTCAGTCGAATTGTCTTTGAAACAAAAGAATACCTTATACAGCTGTAAACTTGACCCTCAAGGAAATTTTACAGTGCAAAGGCAAAGCTGAAGTTAGGGTTCATGGTAAAATTGACTATGAGACTGAGTACAATGTGCTAATAATGAATATAAGGGAAAATTTTTAATTTCGGGGCTCTTTCATACTCTTAAGCTAGAAAGATAGTTATTCTAAAACACTCCTTCTTCTCATATATTAACTTCCCATATATTTCTCATAGACTAACATACTAAACTATTAGTCATTTAAGTATGTAACTTCTGATGTTTCTAACTTTGGTCATCAGGATCCTAATTTTAATGGAATAGAAATAGTTGTCAAAAGTTTAGCAATTATGAAAGCTTCCTTCCCTTATTTGGTTTCTGATAAACAAGTTGCAGTAAGAAATCCTGGTTGCTTCAGAGCAATGGAAGTGAGTTCTTGTCCTAAATAACTGCTCTAGTATTCTCATCAACTGGATTTAATCAGGTCCATTTCGTCCTGTATTAAAAATATTAAAATAACCCCAATAAAAAATGATGCTACTTGATAGACAGGCTTTCCAACACCACCACGAAGAACAGGCTTTCAAGGAAGACCTGGATTGCACCTGTCTTAGCTATTCACATTGCAAGTGGTTCACCTCTTTGAATCGCATTTCTAAAGTAGTGCAGTAATAGTAATGCTTCACTGACACACAGGAAGTCCCCTAGAAATGAGAACAAAGACTATTATCAGAAAAGTGTCTTCTTAAAAGAAGGTACTTAGATCACCATCAAAGCAAAGTTGAGCAATTTATTTAATGCCATCGAGTGGCTGACAGAATCACAGTTTGTATTAGAAACGCTGAATGATTCAGCTTTAAACAAGAATGCATTAGTATGCGTTTAGAATCTACACCTGAATAACTCAAAATGCATATGCTACTCAACATATGTGTGTACCAAACAAGCCTTCAAGAGAGAAAATGAAAGCCTCAGAGTTCTACTAAGATAATGCTTTCATCCTTAATGGAGTTCATTTTCATTTAGTTTTGAGGGTCGCTAGAGGCCAACAAAGTGAATATCCGAGCCAACATTATTTCCCAAATTCCAGAGTCTATTATCTGTTTCAACATATTTGTCTGATTCAAGTCCCCGTTCCCCTGATAACTGACTAGTCAATCAGCTTTCTGATGTCATCTCCAGGTGAAAGTTTTTTTCTAGGCAAAGGTATAAACCAAGGGGGTATATTTGGGACTGAAGAGTAACCTCTTCCTCTCTTTTGAGTGAACAGAGACCTCACTAACCCAATCGGACTAGTAAAGCTGTTTAAAATCTTAATAGATTCTACTGCAGGCATGACTTGCAACCAAAAGCTCATCACTGGGAATGGAATTCATCTGTCACTGGAAACCAAAAGTCTCTCCAATCACTGATATGCAATGCTCTGCTGGAGAGTCAGTTATTCCCAAGTTATACTAGTAAACGATTTCACCAAAACATGAACATTTTATTAACTTAGTTTTTTTCCATTTTTCTTGGACTCTAACTTGTTTTTCTAAAGACTTAAAATCCAAAATCAATTGCAAAATTCTCTCTACTCTGACCCATGACAAACCCTGGACTTCTGAAGAAGTTTTCACTGGTAAATATATACAGGAAACTGGATGTGGCTATTTTTTTAATAATTCACTATCAAAATATAGCTGGAAAGAGGGAGATATACTCTGAGTGTACGATGGTTAGGGAGGGGAGGAAGGAAGGTAGAGGGGAGCTACCCTCAGAAGTGCTGATGACATAATTCTAATCCTGCCAGGTGTGCTGTCGTTTCTTTGGCAATACCCAAATACGCGTGGTTGAGTCAACAGATGTTGGACAGCAGAGTACAAATCTTATCTAAACTCAACCTTGAGTCTTGAGTGTAAACTTTACATATTTCGCTTAGGATTACAAAAGATCTGAATGAAATCTTAGCTTAACTCTCTTAAAATTTACTGAGCCTGAAGGTTCTATGATATCATCTTCTGTTCTCTCATTTGCCCCCGTTGCTGACACCAGTTCACCCTACTTGTCGACAAGTCACCCTTACCCCATTCTCACGATGAGCTGATATGCCACTAACTTTCCTTTGGCACTTTGGAAAACTTATTTGTCACTATTCTGTTGTACATGAAAATTTTTTTTAACATCTTTATTGGAGATAATTGCTTTACATTGTTGTGTTAGTTGCTGCTGTATAACAAAGTGTATCAGCTATACGTATACATATCTCCCCATATCCCCTCCTTCTTGTGTCTCCCTCCCACCCTCCCTATCCCACCCCTCTAGGTGGTCACAAAGCACGAGCTGATCTCCCTGTGCTATGTACATGAAATCTTTAAGGAAAGAAGTCTCCCATAAAAAACCAGAAAGGTATGAATAAAGTATTTTTAAAAGGTATAATGTCAATATCAGGATTACAAGGCAGCCTGGACCTTTCAGCTTGTTGCTTAACGTTCTGTGTGATACCCTCCCATTTAACCATTTGATGCCCAATACTGAAGAGTTTCTAGCAGGTGACTGGAGAGATGCCAAATAATAAAATTAAAAGACACATGAAAAGCTCCCAGAATAGATAATGAAAGCAGAATTAAGAGTGAAATGTGTAAACAAAGTTTAGAAGAGCTAAAGTATTTTGTGGTTATTGAAATATGATACCTCCACCACATTGATCATCATGGACTCAACTATGGTTTCCGAAACAATACCATACTTTTTATATTCAATACTTTGATGACTTTTAAAGTTTAACTTACAGTTACTCTTCTGAATTAATGTTTAATTCAAAACTCATGGGACTTCCCTGGTGGTCCAGTGGGTAAGACTCTGCACTCCCAACACAGGGGGGCCCTGGTTCGATCCCTGGTTGGGAACTAGATCCAGCATGCATGCCGCAACTAAAGATCCCATGTGTGGCAACTAAGACCCAGTGTAGCCAAAATAAATAAATAATAAATAAATAAATATTTTTAAAAACGAAAGTTCATTATTTTAAAAATACGGCTTAAATGTATTCCATATTCTTGAAAGTATATGTGTCTCTAATATATGCATTCTGATCTAGTAAGTATTCAACACTACAGGTATTAGTCATTTAAATCACAGCACACGTAATCATAGTCAAAAATATTTACATAAGTTTTCCCTTCAAATAAAGCCTGAAGATATTTGTGAGTGTGAGTGTGTGTGTGTGTGTGTGTGTGTGTTACGGGAAAGTCCCTTCCATTGATTTTGCACTGCTTTTGTGTAGCTAGGTGGAGGGATTGCCCCTAGATAACACAATCGCTCTGCTTTGTACGCCCATCCTCCTTTGCCTCCCCCTCCCCAGAAGGAATGCTAACGTGTCTAACTGTGGGTGGCAATGATCTGACCTGCACTGGTCTGTGTTACTTGAGGAGGTAGAGCTCATCTTGAAAAAGCAGAAGCAGTGGGAAATTCTCTTCTTCTTCCCTATCAGCTCCAGACCAGTGGAGACAGCAATCCTCCTGGCAAGGTATGTGTGCTCTGAGGACATCATGATTTCCTTAGGTGGCCCATCACTCCCACATGCTGGAAGAGCCAGAAGTAGACTGTTATGCAAACCCTTTTACCTGCAAATGTCAAGCCACATTTTCCAACCAGCTTGATCAACAATAACTTTGATATTTTGATTTCCATCTGTCTATCTCATGTCTTGTTTATTAGCTGTTTCTGAAGATAAGTGGGTGCAGGGAGAAGAAAGGGGTACTATACACGGACTTCTCTCTCCTCCCCACCAAATCTCTAAAGCTATGGTGTGAGGTGTGTGTGTGTGTGTGTGTGCGTGACTGCAGAATTGAATATACATATACATTCAAGTAATACCTTCATTACTACCCAGAATGTATGTAAATGATTAGTAGACCAGTGAAAATTATTAAGAAACTAGAGTTCTGAAACTTATAAGGCTGTTCATGAACACCTGGACTGTTTTCTGTGTTCCTTATTTTCACTGTGTCTTTTACAAAGAATGAAGCAATTTTCAAGGGTATTAAAAGTGAGATACCTTAGGGTTAATCTGGATGAAACCGTAATTTGTGTCACCAGCACAAGAAAAAGGACAAATGGTCTAAACGTGTGGCCTTCTCAAACAAGAAAAAAGAAAATATCAACTTAGAAAGTACTCTCCCCAAAGCACTTAAGAGTGTCTAAAAGTAGGCACGATAGATAGCAAAGGAGTCAATTCTGAGTTAGTTTCACTATGTTTGTTGATTTTTATTTCCCATGAGCTATTCTGCCTCACATTTCACCATTGGGGACTAATTTGTTTGAGTCTGATTTCATGACTGATCATGTCAGGTCGCAGTACTTGGATGACATTTTTCTGTAGGCTGGATCAAACCCCGTGCTATCAGATAACAACAATGGGGCTCAGATCATTTTTCTGAGGGTGTTTGCTGTTCAAGCAGTAGACAGTCACAGCAGATTCAATCTCACTGCTTGCATTAGGCTCAGAACCAGCCCCTGTGACTCTGGGATCTCTTCATCCCTCCTCATCTACTAGTGTCTCCAGCTAAGTCTTTCTGAAGCACAGATCTGCAGGTCACGCTCCCCTCTGAAACGTTCAATGGCTCCCCTAGTACAGACAAAATCGAGATTCTTTTAAGTGGAGTCTGAGGTCCCACTACCTGGCTCGAACCTACTTTGAAAACGTAATCACTCATCCCCCAAGTCCAGTCAGACAGAACCGCTCACCATTCCCTCATCTTGCCTTGAGTTTTCTTCTCTCTTTCTTTGCTCACATGGTTGCCTTTGCACTGGCATTGTTTCAAGTCCAACCTACCCACTTTTCAAGGACAAAGGCCACTTCTCTTTCAGTCGTTGGTTCGTTCTTCATTCATGGAGTGAATTCTGTTTAAGCAGTTCCTATATGCCAGGCACTGTGTTTGGCACTTTCTCTCTTAAACTGTTCTTACGTTCCCAATTCCTCTAAGCTTAGCTGGAAACAATCTTGCTCCTCCCTGAATTCTGCTTGCACTCTGCCCTCAGTTAGGACCCTGACATATTCAGACTCAGAGACTCGCTTCATATATCAGTGTAGGCCCACAGTACCTGACACATAGTAGGAACTCAATAAATTTCATGAATGGATCAGTCATTGGTTTAGTTACAGATGACTATATAAATACAAAGTAGCTTGCAAAATACAGACACTATATGTAATATATATTTTTATATATTTACTTGTAAGATATTTATATAATTATATATAATACGTACATATGCAGGCATAAAGCACCTTATAAAAACAGGTGAAATACCTTACCTTCAAATTAAGCTTAATATTTAAAAATTATATAAAATATTCAAGGAACCTAATTTTAAAAGGAAATACCTACTTTGTAGCAGTTTAAAATAGGAAAGCTGCAAGAGCTTAAAGAATGAAACTACACACATCTTTTCCAACTTAAAAATACCTTCTCTACCAGCGTAACAAACAGCACATCTAGAAATAAGTACACTGCAGATTGCTCATTCCCCTTTTCATATTTTTAGAAGGGGGAGGGGAGAGATGGGGCTGGAGGAAGCGGTGGAGCAAAAGTTTCATTTTTCAAATCTTTGAAAGTTTAATCCACCTGAAAACAAAGCTAGAGGTGCTAGGAAACTTTAGCTCCAGTAATACTGGTAATATTTTCTGTCCTCTCAGCACAGAGGCATAGATCTGCTACAACTTCTTCAACAGCAGAATCACTGGACCCCACACATCACAGCTGAGTGGAAATGATTTCGCAGCTGCACCGTAAGCCTACTGGCGTCTCTCTGGATCTGCAGCCCCAGCACCCTGGGAGCAGTCACTGCAGGTCAGTGCATCCCCTCTGCTCTCTGGGAAGGGGCACATCGTGGCACCACGAAGAGGTGAGGCATCAGGGAAGGCTGTCCGCCCAGCGTGGATCTTGTCATCTGTCACTCTCTGAAAGGAGCCCCTGCCTTAGAGAAGGAAGCCAAGGTCTGCGAAAAGGACTCCCCACTGACCATTCTACTCTTGTCTCCCACTCAAGTTTTAGTCAGTTCTTGCGAAAGCTAGCTAAGTGGGGCATTTGCTGTTCAGTAAGGCAGAGAGACTCGAAGGTGCTCTCGTGAGGGTTATTTTAAATTCCCAATATTCCTATACTATGCCTTCCTCCTAGACAATAACGTAGAATTTGATTCGAATCTTCCAGATAAGTCTTGCTCAGAAAGCCACCTACCAACAGTCACCAAACCAACAACGCTAACTGCAATTTACAGTACGCATGTGCTAACAGTCTTATTGCAGCACTTTCAATAATGCAGATTGAAAATTATTTCTGTCTTGGTGACTACGTCTCATTTTCATAAATACTTAAAAAACATGATTTTATGGCCACCCTCACTTTATTATTACATACATCCTAGGATTAGGGAAAGACAGAAAGTAAAGAACTTCACAGAACACCTAACAGAGCCCCAGCAGATGTTGATATGTCAGGAAATCACAGCAGCACCAGCAGCGATAGTAACGTTTGTAGTTGTAGCTCCTAGCCAGGCTGTTCTTTTGCAATCAAGAATCTTCTTGAAATTCATACCCTGAAGCTCTAAAAAAAGGAATCCAATTTGTATCTACAATAATAGCATTCTCACAGACAAAAATATAGATATATCAGCAATCCTTTTTAAAAACACTTCTCTGGAACTAGCCATTTTCAGTAGCACTTATAATCTGGAGCTCAGAACAGGGAACAAGCTGGCCTGTCCAAGGGCAATTGTCTACCATGAACTCAATGCTAGAATCATCATGTCACTTTAAAAGCAGGATGATAAAGACAGGGTCATAATTTTATAATATGGTATATATTATCACCACTTGATTGTGCATTTGGAATTTGCATTTTGAAAGGACTTGGTTTTGTTCATGATTGTAGCTCCAGCTTTGGACTGGCACATTATAGCCAATCAAGATAAATTTGTTGAATAAATGCTTGAATTGTTATAAAAGTAGATAAATTTTTTCCTCCTAATGATACATACATATGTATATATATTTATACACACATATAAATATATATTTTTATAAGACTGAAATTTTCTTAAACATCGTGAGGCCAAGAGAGAATAATCACAGAGAAAAAGAAAGTTCAGTACAAGAGTAGACTGGCTGAACATCCATGTATACACACGGGAAAAGTAAGATACCAGCAGATGCTAGAGCATTTTGCATATATCACTGCCTGATAACATTTTTTTTTTTTTTTTTTTTTTTTGCAGTACGTGGGCCTCTCACTGTTGTGGCCTCTCCCGTTGCGGAGCACAGGCTCTGGATGCACAGGCTTAGCGGCCATGGCTCACGGGTCCAGCCACTCGGCAGCATGTGGGATCTTCCTGGACCGGGGCATGAATCCGTGTCCCCTGCATCGGCAGGTGGACTCTCAACCACTGCGCCACCAGGGAAGCCCTGCCTGATAACATTTTATGTCTACGTTGATCTTCTCTCCTGAACGATAAGCTCCTTGAGGATTCTTATTCATCTTAACCATAACAGAGAAATCCCATAAAATATGAGCTGGATGAATGGATGAAATAGAGAGCTGATTAATAAATTAATGAATAAGTAGCACCATCAAACAAAAGTTGTCAGTGTGTTGTATGAGACTTGTCAAATGATCTTTTTAGGACCCAAACATACAAAGTGTAAAAGCAAGTTTCCAATTAATCACACTGCTACCAAGAAGCTTAACTGCATGCCAGAACAAAGACCAACACTATTAAAATAAAGAAAACACCCTAAAATAAAATCCTCAATGTCCAGCACACAAAAGAGCCATTAGGCATACAAAGAAGTAGGAAAATACAGAAAAAAGTCTATCAATAAAAGCTGCCACAAAGACATGAGAGAAAGAGAGAATAAAATTAGCAGACAAAGATGTTAAACGTGCTCTATTTGTTCAAGAACGTCAAATAAAACATGAACTTAAAAAGAAATGGGAGATTTAAAAAATGGAAATTTTAGAGATGAAAAACAAAATATCTGAAATGAAACTACAGTGGATGAGATCAACAGTAGATTACATTAGATACTATAGAAGAAAAGATCAGTCAACTTGAAGAAATAGCAACAGAAACTATCCAAAAGGAAGATAAAAAAGATATTTAAAACTTAAAAGAAATAAAAGAGTTGTATTGACCTGTAGGACAGTATAAAGCACTCTAAGCAATGCAACTAATTGGAATTCCAAAAGGAGAGGAGAGAGAGAAGCAGACAAAAGCATTTTCAAGGAATAATGGCTCGATTTTTTCCAAATTTGATCAAAATGATAAACTCATGGACCCTCTCTTTTTACATTATGCCATCTCACAGAAACTGCATATTGGATATCTAAAAATTCAGCAACGTAATTTTAAACCAATTGAACTTACATGGCGTCTATCTCACACCAGACCCTGTTCTAACAGCTTCACAGGTAGTAAGCCACATAATCCTCACAGCCTGAGCAGGGAGGAGCTCTAGTTACCCCCGTTTTACAGGTAAGGACATTGACTCCCAGAAATAGTAGTTAATGTGCTAGACCACGCCCAACTCTTAAGTGGATCCACGACTCAAACCCTTGAGGTCTGGCTTCAGTGTCTAAGCTCTTAACCACTACACCATGTGGCCTCTGTTCCATCTGTGCAAGGGACAGACATTAACATTTTAAGCCGCAAGCCTGAGCCAGAACTGCCCATTTTTATGCTAAACATGGTTTTAAAACACTTCAATTCAGTTGTGGTTTTTATAAATAATACCAAATTACCCCTTATCACTCAAGATCCAGAATTATGTCAATAAATGTGTGCAAATTCATACGCAAACTGGCAAAAAGACCATGAACATGTTAGCATTTAAATCAGTGTGACCCGCCATTTAGCCATTGACTCAAATCAGCAGAAAAACCGTGTGTGTCCGGAAAAGTGAACACCTGTGATTTTCTGAAGTCATATTTAAAAAGAAAACCAATGGCCTTCAAATACCAGAGTTGTCAGCAGCTTGACTCCTAGTCGGAATCAGAGGGTTCTTGCTGACACATGTAGCCTCTGCTTGTCCTTTGTCACATATGTGCTCCCCCTGCAAACTGTCAGTGACTTGTCAGAATTGATCAGGAAGTCTAAGGTCATTCCTCCATGACGGACAGATCTGGACATGACATCGTCCCATTTCTGGTTCTGTGTCACATACCGTATGAAAACTGATGTCCCCATCACCCTACTTTCAGGATGAATAGCTGCATACAGGGATGATGAAATTTTTAAAGGTTAAAAAAATAAACAGGATAATTTCAGCATTTAAGCATGCTTTAAACAAATATTTAATCTAATGATGCCAAGAGAAGGGTTGCCTTGTAAAAAGATGTAGAATCCTTTTTCCCTAGGTACCAATAAAGCTGTCATACTCCTTGTTTAGGAATGCAAACCATTAAACAACCAAATGTAGAAATAAGGAAGGAGGGGATTTGGGTAAAAGACCTGAGACCCTGATGGCTCTCAAGGCCCCCAACTCATGAATCACAGGCTAGAATTCTGGAAGCATCTTTGTACCTTTCCAACATATCTACCTTGAAATTTGGTAGAAATTAGGATATGTGTTCCTTTTCAAAGACCATTATGTAAAACACAGTGGGCATCTAAACACTTAGACTGTCCTGTCTGGAAGAGAAAAATGCTGGAAATTTTTTATGACATTTGTAATAAGTCTGACACCATGGAAATATATTGAGACAACAATAACTGTAATCTTATTGAGGAAGAGATAGGAAATCACTAACTGTGAACATGGTTATAAACTATACACTTTATTACTGAAAGGAAAAAAAGGGACAAAAAATGACACCCTGTGGACAATTGACATAAATCAGCCAACAACACCCACGCTGCCCTCTCCTTAGGCTTCCTAACCCTCTTTCTTTCATTTCCTCACTGCCCCTGACTTCTCACATGTCATCCTTGCTGGTCATTTCATTCACTCTTACAGATTTCACCACAAAATGCAGAGGAGAGAAGAGAATATTCCATTCTGCCTCAGCCCAGGACCCTGCCTCCATTCTCCCAGAATGTAGCCGTCATGTTCCATCTAGGTCTGCAGTTAGCCAGTGGTTATTTGGGGTGGGGGGAATTCCATGGGGCTTCCTGTGAGCAGCGTGGTCCATTCTAGGCACGCAAGGTCCCTTGTAGGATGGCAGATGCAGGGTGTGGGCTAAGGGCCACTTGTATCTCTGCCTCAAAAGTATCACAGGTAGATTTTCCTTGGGTAACTGTAAAGGTAAATATGAGATATATTCCCTGAAGCGCCTACCTAAACTTCCAGTGGCGAGGCAGTGAGGGCAGGGTTACTCCTTCAAGGTCATTACAGTTCCATCTGTTGTGCTACTATAATCATGCCCTGAATAGTCACAGGATGCAGTGGCTTCTAAATTGCTAAATTAGCGTTGTATAGTTTTGAAGCCACTGGGGCAGATTTTCAAGGAACTGCAACTCAGGACAAATGGTTTTGGTAGATTTTAGGACAATTATGGGTACACAACTGATCATATCCATCACTCAAAAATTAGATGAGGGCTTCCCTGGTGGCGCAGTGGTTGAGAGTCTGCCTGCCGATGCAGGGGACACGGGTTCGTGTCCCGGTTCGGGAAGATCCCACATGCCGCGGAGCGGCTGGGCCCGTGAGCCATGGCCGCTGAGCCTGCGCGTCCGGAGCCTGTGCTCCGCAACGGGAGAGGCCACAACAGTGAGAGGCCCGCGTACCGCAAAAAAAAAAAAAAAAAAAAAAAAAAAAATTAGATGGAATGAGATTTAGAAGAATACAAATTTGGAGAGAGCATACGAATGTCATATGGGTGAGCTATGAACATTTATGATACTTGAGATGGTCCCGTGACTCACATTGTCTGTAAAATATCCTCCTCCGTCCCCACACTCAAATACCAACCACTTAAAACATAATAAATTGTTCACTGTAAAATTTTCATTATTAAGACCCCATAAAGCAAAACACAAAGTACCTCCTCCTTAAACCATGTACGTGATAAATCAACTGCGCAGCAGATTCACACATTGTTCATTGTCTGTCAAGATATTAACAGTGGTGATTTCTAAAAAGAAGTCCGGAATTTTAAAAGCCAAACTGAGTTGATCAGCTAGGACAGATTGCTGCTTGTCTAAGTGACTTAGTTTGTGTGACAGAGCTACAAGCTGCCTTCGGGTTCACAAGTCCTTCAAAACCAAAGATCCATGTTAATGGAAACCTTTTCAGCATAAAGCACCCAACAATCAGAGTTAAAGTTTTATTTATTGGCTTTGACCATCTACTTCTGTTATCAACCATAAGGGCCCATACACTTCATCAACCCCTAACAATAGCCGCAAGCTTGGACAATCTGTCTTGCATCTTCATTGGGTAAGACTTCAATGGAACTGCCTGGATTAAAGAGCAGCCCACGCATAAAATGGAAACTCATTAAAATAAACTTTCTCAAAGGGGGAAACTTCGCTTCCAATTGAACTCAACTGTTTTTATTTCAAAGATGAAAGGCCCATTACCCAGTCATACATTCATGTGCTCTTGGCCTAAGTGCTTTCTATTGGACGACTTTAACTTTGGGTCCCTTCCCATGTCTTTTTGGAGGCTTTAGAAACATAATAGGGATTCAGCCCTTACTGAGCCTGATTGGAACACAGTATCTGTGAACCTCTTAATAATACTTCAGACCTTTACGGTTTAATTTGCAATGGTGTCCCTTTTGTCTGCCTTACTGGCCTTTAATCTTAAGTGCAATACACCCACGTTACATTTATTTGCAGAAAAGCACTGGATACCTAAGGATTTTTTAATGTGCCCATTAGAAATAGTGATTTTTAAAAACACACAGGTATGGTTATTCACATAACAGAATGCAAAGCTGAATGAATAGAAGGACGATGTCAAAGACGGTTGTTTACATGAAAACTGACTAATAGCTCTGAGCCTGAAAACTTCACCTTGAACTTATTATGAGCCTATTTTCAGTGAAAGAAACAACACAATAAAATGAAAAAGTCAAGAGAGTGGGAAAACCTCTGTTATGTGAAAATATCAGCCGTCCTATAAAGGAGTAATATAACCGGTATTAGCTGAAGCAAATTATAATATTCTCAAAGCTTTAATTTTATATGAATGACCATTAAATGAAGTGAACCACAATCATGGTTACTTAGATGCGCAGAATATTCAGAGAATGTTAATGCTCAAAGCAATGCAAAAGCATCCACACAATGGTTGTACACACATGCCATCAAAAGGAAATTAAGCTCTTTAAGATCGGTTGTATGTCATTACATAATTTTCACTCATACATCTCTGAGACCAAAATGTATGTCATGGGCATATTTTAAAAGATACATTAGTTAAATAAATATAAATCTCTTGTGATAAAAATATTCCTTTACATTATGTAATTATAAAACTATATGTGGATGAATTTCAAATTTTATCATAATTAATAACTACTATAATGGTCTCTGTGTAATGGAAGTGTTATATATATTTTTTTCAACAAAATTTTTCAGCAGAGTTTGCTAAAAGGCTCTCAATTATATTCTGAATTTAATCTACTTGTAAATTACTTCCAAATAGGTATTTTCCTTTATGCAAAAATGTATTGAAAATGAAATGTATAAATACATTTTTTTCTTTAAACAAAAATTATTAAAAACAAAATTAAAATCTAAAATAGTACAAAGTCACACACACAATCACAAATGACAAACTATAGAAAAACACTTGATTCTTACTGAGTTCTCAACCTGTAATGTCAATCTCAAACTTTTTTATATATTTGTTTTGTGGTTGTGTTTA
Organism: Aethalodelphis obliquidens; assembly: GCF_003676395.1. Classification (NCBI taxonomy): domain Eukaryota; kingdom Metazoa; phylum Chordata; class Mammalia; order Artiodactyla; family Delphinidae; genus Aethalodelphis; species Aethalodelphis obliquidens. The sequence goes on along the minus strand of NW_020837977.1, from coordinate 11,172,655 downwards.
CTTTTAATAGAGAATGCATTAAAACTTCAACATTACTTTTAACTAACAACAATGAAACAAAACCTACCTTCACTGAAATTACAAACAACTCTGTCATTCACCCAGTTACACAACAGGCTCAAGTACAAGATAAAACATCTGCTCTGGCTGTTAAAAAAGCTCTAAGTGAATTCTGTGGCTTTGCTCAGCCAGGACCACATAGATATAATGTTTCTCCACTCCTTTTAAAAAATACCTTAGTTTCTATATTTTATTTTATATGGTTTTGGTCTTACCAGATCTATCCTATCATCAATATGAAAGAAACATATTAAAATAAGCAACAAGCTCTCAGGGAAAAATAGGTCTGTCTCTCTTTAAGCAAAACCAGCATGTAAATGGAGGTGAAGGATGATGAAGAGATTCACATTTGTAACGCACAGCACTAGCAATAGGAATTTTTCAGCAGTGAACTCACTTGTTGAAATTTGCAGTTTTAAAAATATATGTTACTTACAACGTCCTTGAGTGTATCTAATATACAAAGTAACACTTCACATTTATATTGTATTATTTCCTGTAAATGCTTCCATTTATCGTGTTGTTCAAATAAGTCCACAGAATCTGGATTGCTCCACTAAGAATGTTAATTCATAAAGATATGATTATTGTTAATTAGAAGCTGTTCTTACCTTAAAAAGTTAACTTATGAAACTTGCATTCAATACAAACCATTTACAATTTAAAAAAATAACAAAATGGGGGTATACAATGCTTTCTTGTTATCAGAAGGTTGAGTCATGAAAGTTCAGAAACTATGATTAATTTCTTGTTGAGTGAGCTTGGTCAAAGCTGCCACATAGCTTCCCACAGCTTTAAGAAGGCCACTCTGTAAGTTCTGTTTTCTGGATGTGAAGTTCTTTTGTCATCTCAAGCAGCATAGCTAGTGTATAAATACAATGGAAAACTGCATGCTAGAAGCTACAGCCTCTCTAGACCATCGTTGCAAACAGCAAACAAGAACAGCCAAAAGTGGTCCAGTATGTGCCAGACTTCACATGGCCCATCAGAGAAGCTCCCCCCAAACTTACCAGTGTTGAAAATCTTAACCACAAAAAACCACTGCTAACTCAAAGGAATTTTATTTTCATTTAAATAAAGTATATAAATGAGGAACAATATTTAACAAGTTATTAGATGATAAATAGCTTTAAAATTTTGGACATAAGAACATTATCTACTAAGGAAGATCTAATGTCATTTAAATGCTCTTACTTTTGCACTGAAACTGTTGTGTGTCAAAAAAAGAGATGAGACAGCACCTTTCCCCTTACACATGCTAATACTTGTCTGGGATGTTCTCAGTTTCCCTTTTGATGATGTCATCTTCTGATGCTCTCCTAGGAAGACAGGGATACCACAGTAGCAAATTTAAGAACAGCAAACAGATGATTTAAAGAATGTATAGACTGTTTGGGGCAGGGGGGAGGGTAACTTAAAAAAATTTTTTTTTGCCTTCTTTTTCTTTTTGCCTTAATCCTCTCATTTGGTTTAGAAACATAAGGCCCTGTTCACTTCATTTAAGCCCCACAATGACTGGAAGCCTGATCAATCTGTCTTGTGTCATCTTAGGGTGAAACTGCAATTGAGCGGAAGCAACAGATGAACAAAGGCCACATTCAAATCTGCAGCTCATTAAAATAACGTTAAAATAGAGTAAAACCCCAATTGTAAGTGAACTGTAGCTGGGTTTTTCCCCTGCTAAATACATTTGATTAATAAACTATACAATCATTAGCCCTGAATCAGTGGTCTTTAAAGTAACTTTAAATAAATGTCTTGATCTTTTTAAAAATTTGAACATTTTGAAAAACATATTAGAAATAAGCTTTCAGCAAAGCACTAAATGAGATAACATCTTAGCATGTTCCAAAGGCACATCCCATCAAGACATCATTCTTGAAGATTCTATACAGTATGTGAAGGAATCATTAATTTAACGGTTCCAGCTCTCAATTCCTATGATCCTATAATGATACATCATAGGGGGTGTTTCTATAAACAAATGCCCATATTGATCTTCTACGCAACAATTTGCTATCCAAATGCCCAATAAGTAAGCTTTGTAGAACTTTTGTGAGTTTTAAGTAACCCAGAAATTCAGTAGAGGTATACATAAGTAAACATACTATCTCTGGAGATTTGTTTTCAATTTGATCCTGTGGATTCTGGCCTGTACCGAATCCAGGGCTGAGATATTTATAACACATTTGATAAGGGATAGTCAGGGTTTGAGATAGTCAAATTATAGTTGGGAATACATGTGTCTATTCTTATGTACGTCTGATGGGTTTTTGATAAAAGGCATATTCACATGTCCTAGAAACTGCTTAGGCAATCTGGAGATATCGATTAAAATTTAAAGAGGCATAAACTCTTCAACCCAAAAAGCCTCACCTCTAGGAAAATCTATTCCAGAGAAATAAAAGCATCAATATGAAATCATATGTAATCAAAGATATTTAGTGCAGAATTGTTTCTTCAGGGAAAAAAAGAAAAAAAAGACTGAAAAAAAATCTAGAAACAATAAATGCTGGAGAGGGTGTGGAGAAAAGGGAACACTCTGGCACTGCTGGTGGGAATGTGAATTGGTACAGCCACTATGGAGAACAGTATGGATGTTCCTTAAAAAACTAAAAATAGAACTACCATACGACCCAGCAATCCCACTACTGGGCATATACCCTGAGAAAACCATAATTCAGAAAGAGTCATGTACCAAAATGTTCATTGCAGCTCTATTTACAATAGCCAGGACATGGAAGCAACCTAAGTGTCCATCATCGGATGAATGGATAAAGAAGATGTGGCACATATATACAATGGAATATTACTCAGCCATAAAAAGAAACAAAATTGAGTTATTTGTAGTGAGGTGGATGGACCTAGAGTCTGTCATACAGAGTGAAGTAAGTCAGAAAGAGAAAAACAAACACTGTATGCTACACATATATATGGAATCTAAGGGGAAAAAAAAGGTCACGAAGAACCTAGGGGTAAGGCGGGAATAAAGACACAGACCTACTAGAGAATGGACTTGAGGATATGGGGAGGGGGAAGGTAAGCTGTGACAGAGTCAGAGAGTGGCATGGACATATATACACTACCAAACGTAAAATAGATAGCTAGTGGGAAGCAGCCGCATAGCACAGGGAGATCAGCTCAGTGCTTTGTGACCACCTAGAGGGGTGGGATAGGGAGGGTGAGAGGCAGTGAGACGCAAGAGGGAAGAGATATGGGAACATATGTATATGTATAACAGATTCACTTTGTTATAAACCAGAAACTAACACACCATTGTAAAGCAATTATACTCCAATAAATATGTTAAAAAAAAAAAAGAAAAGAGTTCAGTATGCTAGGTTAAATGTAAACAACTTATTAAAAAAAAAAGACTGAAAAAAGGAGGAAAACTATAGATCATCCATCCTATGGAATAGTACACACCTTTAAAAGAACATGTTAAGAGTCATACCAGCGGGACAGGAAAATTTTCCATGATGTACTCTTGAATGAAAAGATGCAGAGAACACACTTAAAAAATAACTAACACTAGCAAACTCCCTATTCATGCTTCTGTGCACACCCGCAGGTTTCCTCTGATTATATGCTCTTGGAGCAAGGTTTGAAAGCCTGCATCACCGGTTGTTATATAGAGTATGCAAGGGTGCTGGAGGAGGGGGGCACAAGTAGGAGATGGGGGTGGAGAGTTGGCTGATAACAAGAATTATTTTTTAAAAGGTCCTCAATGAAAACAGCATATTACTCCAATATATCGGATTTTAAAAATAAGCATGTAATATGTATATAATCAGATTAAAGCCACTTTCATGAATAAAGAAGAGATGGCTGAGAAACAAATGTAGCTGGAAGCTTTTCAGGTCATGTATAGCTTTGCTGTTCAATTCCTAGCTTCTCCTTATGCTTGCTTTATAATTTGGGAGAAATTACTGTATTACTCCAAGCCTCCATTTTCCACTTCTATGCAAAGTGAGGTAATGATCAAGTGGGCATTAAATGAAATCATGTATTTAAAACACTTAGAGGAGAGAATGACCTCAGGAGACCCTCAACATCTTGTGATTCTGAAACCCCTCACCACACTCTGGCCCTGGGGTTTAGGGAGGTGGCCTCCTTGCTCACAGGGCTGTCTGGGTTCAGGCTGAAGCAGCTACTAAGTGGCTGTCAGACATGTATACACAAAACTGAAGGCTCAGGGCCCACAGATCAGAGAAAGGAAAGCAGGGAGCGAGCGAGAAAGGTAGGGAAGTGGGGCAGGGATGGAAGAGTGACTAACTTCTTAGGTATCTTCTTGGTGATGAGAATAGAAAACCATGAATCCCTTAGTTCAGTACAGCGATAGACTGGAAAGCCTCTCAGTGTTCAACCCTGGGTCCTGAGACGTCTACCGGCGTCTCTCCTTCGCTCACTGGCCCACCAAGGGCCCCCTCTGCCTACAGCAACAGGAACCCACAAGCTCTGCTCACCACCACTGCATGCTGTCCTGGTGGGTGCCGGGTCAAAGCGATCCGAGCAATCACGAAGGAAACAGACGGTACGTTTCATGGATATCTGGTCCCCTTGTGACGATCTGACTGACATTTTTTAATTAAACTGGCCCACCGGAGTTTAATTAAGGTGTTGTCTTCTTGAGATGAAACTAAAGAAAAAATAGATCCCTTTTACGGAACAAACATGTAGGATAAGAAACCTTCTTTCAGTCCTCTGATCTTCAGAAGAAAAGGAAAAACCAAAAACCTCCATGGTTTCCCTTATTCCTTAACTTTTTCACTTGTCAATTAGCAAAGTTGTTTCAGAAGTGATTTAAAATGAACCAAAGATCAACCCCATAACATTCCATGTATCTTAGAAACTATGGAGACTGAATATGTATTTGGGGGGATCAGAAGGTCCTGCATCTGAATGCAATTTCATAGAAACCAGCTTAGAAAATATGTATTCACGGACCCTATAATGACACAAGCTCCGTAAAACGCTTTGAATACCACGAGGAAGCTCACAGTCTAAAAAAATGTACATAAAACAACTTCTGATTTTGGAAAGAGCACTGGCCTTGGAGCCAGGAGAGCTGACTTTGGCTCGAGCCTTACTGTTTCCTGGCTCTGTGACCTTGAGTAAGTTACCTAACTTCTCTGAACACCAGCTGCCTGGTTTGTAAGGAGGGTGGTGGTGAAGATAAAACGGGCTGAGGAAGTGGAAGGCTGTGTAAACTTTGCGGTGCTGTACGAATGCAGGGAGCTATCATTATTGTTTGGGAAATAGAGATTAAGGGTATTTAAAAACAATTTTCTTTGGGAAAGGCAGATCTTTCTTACAGAACTTCCTTGATTTACGATGGGATTATGTTCTGATAAACCCATCATAAACTGAAAATATCATAAGTCAAGAATGCATTTTTTACATCTAACCCACCAGTCATCACAGCTTAGCTGAGCCCACCTTAAACGTGCTCAGAACACTTACATTAGCCTACAGTTGGGCAAAATCCTCTAACATAAAGCCAATTTTATAATAAAATGTTGAATATCTCATGTAATTCACTGAATACTGTACTGAAAGTGAAAAACAGAATGGTGGTCCGGGTACAGAATGGCTATAAGTGTATCTGTTGTTTACCCCCGTGACTGTGGGGCTGGCTGGAGCCTGCAGCTCGCTACTGCTGTCCAGCATCAGGAGGGAGGATCCTATCACATATCGCTAGCCCAGGAAAACGTCAAAATTCAGAATTCAAGTAGAGTTTCTATGGAATGTGTTATCACTTTCGCACCATTGTCAAGTCAAAAAATCATAGGTTGAACCATCGTAAAACACAGACTGTCTGTACATAGGAACAGATGAAAACACCTACGGCTTTAGAGTCAGACAGACGTACACTTGTGTCTTGAGTGAGCCACTCACTTACTAGCTGTATTTTAATGAGATAAATGGAATAAAAGTATACGGCCAGCCTGTGTTTGATTCAATGCGGTGTGTCCATTCATCTGCTCATTCAAACATCATTTTTGGCACACCACTGCATCTGGAGAGTTTCTGCTCTCTTTGAAATGGGGGAAATAATACCCATATTCACTGCCCTGAGGGTCAAAGACTTAAATGAACTTACAGTGGCAGGTACAGTTCCTGATTTACAGTAGGAGCTCAAAAAATGGCAGGTTTCATTTGATTATTACATGATTAAGAACAAAGAAACAAAGATTCCTAGTACAGCCAATTTGAGTTTTTCCTCAATCTGAGAAATTATCCAGATTTGAAATAACATCCTTGAATTTTTACACTTTTGTAACTTAGGATCATCTAAGTGTTGACACTGTTGAACCCCTTCTCATTCCTTTTTACTATTTTTGCATGGACCCCACCTTCTGAATTTTAATCTGGTGTTTCCCATGGCCAGGCCTGCAGCTCTTCAGAGGACAACTCTGAGGCTGCCGGGAACACTTTACTGCAGGTGTGAAAAGTGGGAAGGGGCCTCCCTGGTGGCGCAGTGGTTGGGAGTCCGCCTGCCGATGCGGGGAACGCGGGTTCGTGCCCCGGTCCGGGAGGATCCTACGTGCCGCGGAGCGGCTGGGCCCGTGAGCCATGGCCGCTGAGCCTGTGCGTCCGGAGCCTGTGCTCTGCAACGGGAGAGGCCACGGCAGTGAGAGGCCCGCGTACCGCAAAAAAAAAAAAAAAAAAAAGTGGGAAGGACCTGTGGGTCTGTGACCTTCTTACGCACCCTGTGACTGTCAACCAGTGATTAGGGGGTGATGGATTATGAACCTTCAACACATATAATTCATATTCCAGAGATCTTCTGTGGGACTAGGCTGAAGCCCACCCTCCGGGAGATCCTGAGATCAGCCTCTTTCCTCGGTTTCCTCCCCTCCCTGTCTGGTTTTCCCTTTCCCTTAAGGTTTCCCCTGGGAGTTCCTGCACAGGAGTTCTGCTTCAAAGGACACTGATCTAAGAAAATATGCTGTTACAAAGTCTCTTGTAATTTATTTTACTTAATTTTGGAGCCTAAATTCTCATACCTCTTATTTCTTTCAAATAATGTATGTAATAGTTCACCATTTCTTTTGGCTGACTAGGTTTCTTAATGACATAACTCTGAGCCTTCACTGCTTTCCTTAAATTATTTGTTCTTCACAAATTATTTTCTGTTCACTTGAGCTCTTTTAATGTATATATAACCAATGAACCAATTTTCATGATAATTCCCATGAATCAGGTCTTCACACAATACATACATTGATCATAAGAGTAAATGACACAAAGGACCTGAATTCATGAAAAGAATAATTATGAAGATTCCAACATCAAAGTGACTGCTTCTGTCCCATTCGTTCATTCTTCTACACTGAAAAGGACCACAGGAAACAGTTGACCAAGTAGAAATCTTTAGGCAAAGATTATGCTAATATACTTGCCAACAGAGTCAGGGAAAGTCAGTCTAGAAAGACCAATGAGAGCAAAGTCTTTTTGCACTAAAAGATGTAAAACTAATAATCAAGGTTCACGGCCAGGGCAAAGTGATTTGCCAATGCTAAGACAGAATTCCAAAGGTATCTTCCATTTCAAAACACAGAAAATTAAGCAAGAATGTACTGCTTTAATCACACTTGGATTCTAACTTTTGAAGAAGCATGGCTAATTTGAAATGTATCTGAATATTTAACCAAAGTATGGAGCGAGAACATTTAAATGATCCTCTTTCATTATCATCATTATCTCTTCATCCTCTCATTCACCACCACAACGCAGAAGTTATGCTTGCCACTCATGCAGACAAGAGGGTCATAAGTCTTGGGTTGAGCATGCAGTACCTGCTGTGGTACATATTCTTCTGCTAATGAGCATGCATAACTCTTCATCCTCAAGGAACTGTCTCTGCACATAAAAGGATACATAATTTTTATAATGCTGAAAAGAAGTAAATACAGCTCATTGAGTTTTCTATGGAAGGATTTGGAGAGTATAATTATCATTCATTGCCAGTATCTCCAGGCAGTAGGTTGGTTCCTTTCTAAACTAGGGCCATGCTTAAGTTTTTCTATCATACAAGCAAGTTACCAAGCATGTTGTTCCTAAGTAGAATGTGAAAACAAATTTTAGATCCTCTTGCTGCTTTTGGTGGCCAGCACGTGAAGCTCTTTTCTGGAGGGCAAGTCGTAGGCTATTGGAGCCACTAGGTCCCATGCAGTGAGCGGAAAGTGCCCAGATCTTAAAAAGATCCTTCCCCACACTCTGTTAGCCCCTTGCCTCTGTTGAGAAAAAGTCTAAGATATAATTCACACCAACAATCTAGATGTGTAAAAGACATTTTTCTTCCGGCTGTATTCAAATTTTAAGTTATTTGTTGGGTAGGAGAAAAGCATTATATTCTCTCATAATATATAGGAAGTGCTCTGCAAAGAAACTGACACATACCAGATGTTCAGTACATGTTAGGTGCTATTATTGCAATTATTACTATCATTAAGAAAAAGTCCAGAAAATTACAACACACTCTAGAAAAATCGGGAAAACAAGTGAAATTCAATTTCAAAATGTTTAGGGAATTTCTGCTATTTCCCAAGTTCTTCAAAATGCAATAGTAGCAAAGGTCTGTTAAGAGAGAAAATTTCACAATAGGAATTCTAGCTCAACAGCAATCAGACTGAGGAAAGAAACCCGCACAACTTAGTCAAAGGGAAGCTGAAAGATAACAACTAATTTAAAGATATATGCTCAGATGGCTTTATGTTATTTGGTACATCAAAGCAAAGGGAAAACTTCCTGTGCTAAGTACTTCATTACTTGACCAGAACACACGCACACACACACACACACACACACATACACAGAGGCAGTCTTCACTTTGCACTGTAGTTCAGAACTGTAAAGATAACTATATAACCAAAACTGTACAAAACAGTCTTAATAATCAATGGGAAAAACATTCTGAACAGACAAAGCAAGCCTCAGAAGCAGACTCCAATATTACACTGATTGTGGAATTAATTATAAGACACGGAATTAAAAATTACTGTGCTGAATATATTAATGACTCTAATAGAAAAATATACAGCACTTAAGAAGAGATGCATCATGTAGACAGAGAGATGAAAACTTTAAGGAAGAATCAAAAGGAAGTACTAGAAATAAAAAAATAGTGTGACAAAAACAAAGAATGCTTTTGATGGGCTCATCTATAGACTGGATGCAGCCAAGGAAAGAATCAGTGAGCTTAAAGATAGTTCAGTGGAACTCACGAGACTGAGATGCAAAGGAAAAGAACGAAAAAAACCAAACAAACAGAATAAAGCATCCAAGATCTGTGGGACAATATCAAAATATGTAACAAATGCATAATTGGAATAACAGAGGAAAAGAGAGAACAAAACAGAAAAAATATTTGATGTAATAGTGACTAAGAATTTTCTAAATTAATGACAGACACCAAGCCACATATGCAGGAAGCTCAAAAAGCATCAAGCAGTGATCAAAATTCCATACCTAGGCATATCATATTCAAACTGCAGAAAACCAAAGACTTGAAAGAAATCAGAGGAGAAAAAACTCTTACCTAAAGGTGAACAAGGATAAGAATTACAGCAGAATTCTCTTCATGCAAGCAGGAAGAGAGTGGATTGAAATATTTAGTGTTGAAGAAAAACCTTCATGCACCAAATTTGGTGAATTCTACATGCACCAAAATTATCCCTCAAAAGTAAAGGAGATAAAATGATTTTCTCAGACAAACAAAAACTGAGGGAATTCATCACCAGCCAACCTGCCCTGCAAGAAATGTTAAAAGAATTTCTCCAGGGAATAGAGACACAGACGTAGAGAATGGACGTGGGGACACAGCGGGGGAAGGGGAGGGTGGGATGGCTTGGGAGATTAGGATTGGCATATATACACTACCATGTGTAAGGCAGATAGCTAGTGGGAAGCTGTTGTATAGCACGGGGAGCTCAGCATTGCGCTCTGTGATGACCTAGATGGGTGGGATGAGGGTGGTGGTGGGAGGGAGGTCTAAGAGGGAGGAGATATAGGGGATACATAGAGCTGATTCACTTAGGTGTACAGCAGGAACTAACACAACATTGTAAAGCAATTATACTCCAGTTAAAAAAAAAAAAAGGATTTCTTCAGGGAAAAGGAAAAAGTTATACGTCAACAACGTGGTCCTACATAAAGAAAGGAGGAGAGCTTAATGGTGAAGGACTGGCATGTTCTCCATAGGACAGAGAAGAAGGCAAGGATATCCCCCTCACCACTTCCATGTAATATCATGGTGGAAACCCTGGCCTGTGTGATAAGACCATGGAAGAAAATAACAGGTATGCAGACTGGGACAGTCAGCGAGGAAGGAAGAAATAAAACTTTATTTGTAGATGACATGATTTTTTATGCACAAATCCCAGAGAATCAAACAAAAAAATCCTGAACAAATAATCACTCATAGCAAGGTTACATATTACAAGATTAATATGCAAAGGGCAAATGCTTTCCAATATACCAGCAGTGAAAACTGGAGATTGAAACAAAAACACAATACAATTTACAATAGCACCAAAAATGAAATATTTAGGTATAAATCTAACAAAATATGCACAGGATCTACATGCAGAAAAATACAAAACTCTGATAAAAGAAATTAAAGATTTAAATAAATGGAGATATAGTCTATGATAATAGATTAGAAGACTCAATACTGTTATAAGACATCAATTCTTTTTCAACTCATCTATATATTCAACACAATCCCAATTAAAATTCCAGCAATCTATTTTGTATTGATAGATATCAACAAAGAGATGAATTAATATAAACTTTCTAACCTTCTAAAACTGATTTACTGATCAGATATTACCATTATTCCCATAGAAGATCTATGATTATGAAAATTAGAAAACTATGTGTTTGGCTAAATTGAATTGTAATTCTAAAAAATACCTTATGACGAGAAATTACGTTTTGTACTACTTCAATTTATTTATTTTTTAAACGTCTTTTTCAGAGTATAATTGCTTTTAATTGGTGTGTTAGTTTCTGCTTTATAACAAAGCAAATCAGCTATATGAATCTATATATCCCCATATCTTCTCCCTCTTGTGTCTCCCTCCCACCCTCCCTATTTCACCCCTCTAGGTGGACACAAAGCACAGAGCTGATTGCCCTGTTCTATGCGGCTGCTTCCCACTAGCTATCTATTTTACATTGGGTGGTGTATACATGTCCATGCCACTCACTCACTTCATTCCAGCTTACCCTTCCCCCTCCCCGTATCCTCAAGTCCATTCTCTACATCTGGGTCTTTATTCCTGTCCTGCCCCTAGGTTCTTCAGAACCATTTTTTTTTTTAAGATACCATATATATGTGTTAGCATACAGCATTTGTTTTTCCCTTTCTGACTTACTTCACTCTGTATGACAGACTCTAGGTCCATCCACCTCATTACAAATAACTCAATTTCGTTTCTTTTTATAGCTGAGTAATATTCCATTGTATACATGTGCCACAACTTCGCTATCCATTCATCTGTTGATGGACACCCAAGTTGCTTCCATGTCCTGGCTATTGTAAACAGAGCTGCAATGAACACTGTGGTATATGACTCTTTTTGAATTATGGTTTTCTCAGGGTATATGCCCAGTAGTGGGATGGCGGGGTCATATGGCAGTTCCATTTTTAGCTTTTTAATGAAACTCCATACTGTTCTCCATAGTGGCTGTATCAATTTACCTTCCCACCAACAGTGCAAGAGGGTTCCCTTTTCTCCACACCCTCTGCAGCATTTATTGTTTGTAGATTTTTGGATGATGGCCATTCTGACTGGTGTGAGGTGATACCTCATTGGAGTTTTGACTTGCATTTCTCTAATGATTAGTGATGTTGAGCATCCTTTCATGTGTTTGTTGGCAACCTGTATATCTTCTTTGGAGAAATGTCTATTTAGGTCTTCTGCCCATTTTTGGATTGGGTTGTTTGTTCTTTTGATATTCAGCTGCATGAACTGTTTGTAAATTTGGAGATTAATCCTTTATTAGTTGCTTCATTTGCAAATATTTTCTCCCATGCTGAGGGTTGTCATTTCATCTTGTTTATGGCTTCCTTTGCTGTGCAAAAGCTTTTAAGTTTCATTAGGTCCCATTTGTTTATTTTTGTTTTTATTTCCATTTCTCCAGGAGGTGGGTCAAAAAGGATCTTGCTGTGATTTATGTCATAGAGTGTTCTGCCTATATTTCCTCTAAGAGTTTGATAGTGTCTGGCCTTACATTTAGGTCTTTAATCCATTTTGAGTTTATTTTTGTGGATGGTGTTAGGGAGTGTTCTAATTTCATTCTTTTACATGCAGCTATCCAGTTTTCCCAGCACCACTTATTGAAGAGGGTGTCTTTTCTCCATTGTATATTGTTGCCTCCTTTATCAAAAATAAGGTGACCATATGTGTGTGGGTTTATCTCTGGACTTTCAATCCTGTTCCATTGATCTCTATTTCTGCTTTTGTGCCAGTATCATACTGTCTTGATTACTGTAGCTTTGCAGTATAATCTGAAGTCCAGGAGCCTGATTCCTCCAGCTCTGTTTTTCTTTCTCAAGATTGCACTGGCTATTCGGGATCTTTTGCGTTTCCATACAAATTGTGAATTTTTTTGTTCCAGTTCTGTGAAAAATGCCATTGGTAGTTTGATGGGGATTGCACTGAATCTGTAGATTGCTTTGGGTAATGGAGTCATTTCCATAATTTTGATGCTTCCAATCCAAGAACATGGTACATCTCTCCATCTGCTTCTATCGTCTTTAATTTCTTTCATCAGTGTCTTATAGTTTTCTGCATACAGGTCTTTTGTCTCCTTAGGTAGGTTTATTCCTAGGTATTTTATTCTTTTTGTTGCAATGGTAAATGGGAGTGTTTCCTTAATTTCGCTTTCACATTTTTCATCATGAGTGTATAGGAATTCAAGAGATTTCTGTGCATTAATTTTATATCCTGCTACTTTACCAAATTCATTGATTAGCTCTAGTAGTTTTCTGGTAGCATCTTTAGGATTCCCTATGTATAGTATTATGTCATCTACAAGCAGTGACAGCTTTACTTCTTTTCCTTTTGGATTCCTTTATTTCGTTTTCCTCTCTGACTGCTGTGGCTAAAACTTCCAAAACTATGTTGAATAACTGTGGTGAGAGTGGACAACCTTGTCTTGTTCCTGATCTTAGTGGAAATGCTTTCAGTTTTTCACCATTGAGAATGATGTTGGCTGTGGGTTTGTCATATATGGCGTTTATTATGTTGAGGTAAGTTCCCTCTATGCCTACTTTCTCGAGGGTTTTTTTATCATAAATGGGTGTTGAGTTTTATCAAAACCTTTTTCTGCATCTATTGAGATGATCATACAGTTTTTCTCCTTCAGTTTGTTAATACGGTTTATGACATTGATTTATTTGCATATATTGAAGAATCCTTGCATTCCTGGGATAAATCTCACTTGATCATGGTGTATGATCCTTTTAATGAGCTGTTGGATTCTGCTTGTTGGTATTTCGTTGAGGATTTCTGCATCTATGTTCATCAGAGGTAGTGGCCTGTAGTTTTCTTTCTTAGTGACATCTTTGTCTGGTTTTGGTATCAAGGTGATGGTGGCCTCCTAGAATGAGTTTGGGAGTGTTCCTCCCTCTGCTCTATTTTGGAAGAGTTTGAGCATAGGTGTTAGCTCTTCTCTAAATGTTTGACAGAACTCGCCTGTGAAGTCATCTGGTGCTGGGCTTTTGCTTGGTGCTAGACTTTTAATCACAGTTTCAATTTCAGTGCTTGTGATTGGTCTGTTTATATTTTCTATTTCTCCCTGGTTCAGTCTCAGAAGGTTGTGCTCTTCTAAGAATTTGTCCATTTCTTCCAGGTTGTCCATTTTATTGGCATATAGTTGCTTGCAGTAATCTCTCATGTTCCTTGTATTTCTGCAGTGTCAGTTGTTACTTCTCCTTTTTCATTTCTAATTCTGTTGATTTGAGTCTTCTCCCTTCTTTTCTTGATGAGTCTGGCTAATGGTTTATCAATTTCGTTTATGTTCTCAAAGAACCAGCTTTCAGTTTTACTGATCTTTGGTATTGTTTCCTTCATTCCTTTTTCATTCATTTCTTATCTGACCTTTATGATTTCTTTCCTTCTGCTAACTTTGGAGGTCTTTTGTTCATCTTTCTCTAACTGTTTTAAGTGTAAGGTTAGGTTGTTTATTAGAGATGTTTCTTGTTTCTTGAGGTAGGATTGTATTGCTATAAACTTCCCTCTTAGAACTTCTTTGGCTGCACCCATAGGTTTTGGGTTGTTGTGTTTTCATTGTCATTTGTTTCTAGGTATTTTTTTATTTCTTCTTTGATTTCTTCAGTGATCTCTTGGTTATTTAGAAGTGCATTGTTTAGCCTCCATGTGTTTGTATTTTTTACAGGATTTTTCCTGTAATTGATATCTAATCTCATAGCGTTGTGGTCGGAAAAGATACTTGATATGATTTCAATTTTCTTGAATTTAACAAGGCTTTATTTGTGACCCAGGATATGATCTCTCCTGGAAAATATTCCATGAGCACTTGAGAAGACAAAGTATTCTGTTGTTTTTGGATGGAATGTCCTATAAATATCGATTAAGTCCATCTTGCTTAATGTATCATTTAAAGGTTGTGTTTCTGTATTTAGTTTCATTTTGGATGACCCGTCCATTGGTGAAAGTGGTGTGTTAAAGTCCCTCACTATGATTGTGTTACTGTCGATTTCCTCTTTTATGGCTATTAGCATTTGCCTTATATATTGAGGTGCTCCTATGTTATTTATTGGGTGCATAAATATTTACAATTTACAATTGTTATATCTTCTTGGATTAATCCTTTGATCATTATGTAGTGTCCTTCTTTGTCTCTTTATTTTAAAGGCTATGTTGTCTGATATGAGAATTGCTACTCCAGTTTTCTTTTGATCTCCATTTGCATGGAATATGTTTTTCCATCCCCTCACTTTCACTCTGTAGGTGTCCCTGGGTCTGAAGTGGGTGTCTTGTAGACAGCATATATATGGGTCTTGTTTGTGGACCCATACAGCCAGTCTATGTCTTTTGGTTGGAGCATTTAATCCGTTTACATTTAAGGTAGTTATTGATATGTATGTTCCTATTACCATTTTCTTAATTGTTCTGGGTTTGTTATTGTAAGTCTTTTCCTTCTCTTGTGTTTCCTGCCTAGAGAAGTTCCTTTAGCGTTTGTTGTAAAGCTCGTTTGGTGGTGCTGAATTCTCTTAGCTTTTGCTTTTCTGTAAAGGTTTTAATTTCTCTGTCAAATATGAATGAGATCCTTGCTGGGTAGAGTAATCTTGGTTATAGGTTTTTCCCTTTCATAACTTTAAGTATGTCCTGCAACTCCCTTCTGGCTTGCAGTTTCTGCTGAAAGATCAGCTGTTAATCTTATGGGGATTCCCTTGTATGTTATTTGTTGTTTTTCCCTTGCTGCTTTTAATATTTTTTCTTTGTATTTAATTTTTGATAGTTTGATTAACATGTGTCTTGGCATGTGTCTCCTTGGATTTATCCTGTATGGGACTCTGTGCACTTGCTGGACTTGATTGACTCTTTCCTTTCCCATATTAGGGAATTTTTCAACTATAATCTCTTCAAATATTTTCTCAGCCTGTTTCTTTTTCTCTTCTTCTTCTGGGACCTCTATAATTCGAATGTTGGTGCATTTAATGTTGGTGCATTTAATGTTGGTGCATTTAATGTGCATTTAATGTTGTCTGAGAGTGTCCTCAATTCTTTTCATTCTTTTTTCTTTATTCTGCTCTGCGGTAGTTATTTCCATTATTTTATCTTCCAGGTCACTTATCCATTCCTCTGCCTCAGTTATTCTGCCATTGATTTCTTCTAGAGAATTTTAAATTTCATTTATTGTGTTGTTCATCATTGTTTGTTTGCTCTTTAGTTCTTCTAGGTCCTTTTTAAACAATTCTTGTATTTTCTCCATTCTATTTCCAAGTTTTTGGATCACCTTTGCTATCAGTACTCTGAATTCTTTTTCAGATAGACTGCCTATTTCCTCCTCATTTGTTTGGTCTGGTGGGTTTTTGCCTTGCACCTTAATCTGCTGTGTGTTTCTTTGCCTTCTCATTTTGCTTAACTTACTGTATTTGGGGTCTCCTTTTCACAGGCTGCAGGTTTGTAGTTCACATCGTTTTTGGTGTCTTCCCCCAGTGGCTAAGCTTGATTGAGTGGGTTGTGTAGGCTTCCTGGTGGAGGGGACTGGTGCCTGTGCTCTGGTGGTTGAGGATGAATCTTGTCTTTCTGGTGGGCAGGACCACATCCGGTGGTGTGTTTAGGGGTGTCTGTGACCTTATTATGATTTTAGGCAGCCTCTCTGCTAATGGGTGGGGTTGTGTTCCTGTCTTGCTAGTTGTTTGGCATAGGGTTTCCAGCAGTGTAGCTTGCAGGTCATTGAGTGGGGCTGGGTCTTGGCATTGAGATGGAGATCTCTGGGAGACGTTTCACCATATGTTATTATGTGGAGCTGGGAGGTCTCTGATGGACCACTGTCCTGAACTTGGCTCTCCCACATCAGATGCACAGGCCTGACACCTGGCTGGAGCACCAAGACCCTGTCAGCCACACGGCTAAATCTCCCAAGTCCATCCAATTCATTCCTGTTTCATGCTGAGCATGCAGCATGACTCCTGTAATGGACTTTTCAGCCCACTGATTGAATCCAGCAAGTGTTTGACAGTTGATCTGTGTACACCAAAATGTTGACAGTGGTTATACGAAAATTCTGGAGTGAGGAGAATCTTCTCAGTCTAAAATTATAATGGTAAACCCACCAAATAAGAAGATGAATGGATTCGACCTCAAGTAGCTGTAATATTTCTCTTAGCTCCCTTTGTGCTGAGGATGCATTGGCAGAGGCACAAGGGAACCTTCTGAGTTGATGGTCCTTTTCTGTATGTTGGTAGGGTTTTAAGATCTGTCCATTTCACAATAAGTAAATTATATTTCAATTTCAAAAAACTCAGCCATGAAACTTTCTGATCCTTTTCGGTCTCTTTCTCAATCCAGTCTTAAGAAAGCACATAAAATAATACTTAAAAATTCCCTCTGAGAGTGTGGACAGGTTTCCCCTGCTCACATGGACCTCCAGGAACCTGATGAGCTTCCAGGCCTGATCCTCTGCCCACTGAGGCCCCCTCCAGCCACGCGGGTCCTCCAAACTCCGGAACTCCACACTCCAGAGGCCCTCCTTTCCACATGCTGCCTCTCCCCTTCTGCCGTACTACGTCAATTTAAATCTAATTTGCAAAAGCTTAGTTCACATTAAGACCCTGGATAAACATTACACTGAGTTAATTAACAGGTAATCATTGAATAATTGGGTATTTCTTTTTTATTTTTAAACAAAGACACTTTTTTAAAAGTCTTTATTGAATGGCATCTGTTTTATGATTTGGTTTTTGGCCACGAGACATGTGGGATCTTAGCTCCCACAGGGATTCCATCAGGGATGGAATCACACCCCTGCATTGGAAGGTGAAGTCTTATCCACTGGATTGTCAGGGAAGTCCCGAATACTTGGATGTTTCTAAGTACAATAGAACACTGAGCCATTGGTCTCAAGCATGATGTTAATCCACGTATTTTTATTTTTGCTTCCTATTCTGATATTTGTGGAGTGCTTTAACCTCTGGGTTATATTAATGAATGTGTTCACAGCTGCCACTTTAAGAAGGTGTAAAATAGATATTTCTGGCTGCAGGGGTCATACCATGTGTCCTTGTGAACTTTGCTAGTCTGCTAAAATGCTAGCATGTGACTGATATTTCTTTATTACTTACCTCTCAGTTCTTTCTGAGAAACAGAAGTTACTTTACTTAAAAGTCATAATTAATATAGGTGATTAACACTATATTAGAAGTAGTAGTAAAGAAACAGGTTGTCTATGCAATGTAATGAGATATGTTTTGCTTATAAAGGAAAAAGAGTGGTTTTGCTCTCAAGTAAAGTATCCAGCTTTCCTAGAATATAAAAGATTATGAAGATTACGTAAAAAATTATGAAGAAATAATTTGAAGGCATACAGAAAACTGTAGAAATTTTGTAAAATTCATTTGCCTTTGTTTATAACTACTGAAAATAATAAGACTGAAGGAAGCACTGAAATATGTTAAAATTTTGGCAAAACCTCAATTTTGATGGGTTTATTCATAAAGAAAGAACTCAAGAATACTGGAAAATATTATATTAGAATTTTTTTGTTAAAATGCCAAGATGGTCTTAGAGAATTCAGTCTACTCTTTATCAAAGGTAGCAAAGGGTTATTTTCCTTTCTAACCTTCTATATACCATCAGAATAACTTTCTATGCTTTTTGCTTACTTTATCATATCCTTGATTATTAAAAAAAAAGTTTCTCTTTTTTAAAAATGCTAGGGTTCATTATAATTTTCTTCCTTTCTCGTATGTTCCCTTAAAAATATTGTATTGCCACCTTGATGAATAAGCAGCCAAGCTAACACCATTCTTGGTTCCCAGGCACCTTTCAATCAAGTGACCAAATTCCCACTAACAACGCTGGATTCTGCTTTTCCAATATTAGACCCTAGATTAACCCCAAAAGAACTTTTTTCAAGTTATTTTTTTACACCTAAACTATCTCTGAGGCTTCTCAGATGGCTCTTGGGCAATCACAAAGATTTGTTCTCTCACCTTATAAAAAGAAGGATGCTGGAAATAATTAGGCTTGCTTAGTAGGTTCTATATCTATTATTTGGTTCAAAAACAATTGGTTGAACACACAAGGGAATCCCCATAAGGTTAACAGCTGATCTTTCAGCAGAAACTCTGCAAGCCAGAAGGGAGTGGCAGGACATATTTAAAGTGATGAAGGAGAAAAACCTACAACCAAGATTACTCTACCCAGCAAGGATCTCATTCAGATTCGATGGAGAAATTAAAACCTTTACAGACAAGCAAAAGCTGAGAGAGTTCAGCACCACCAAACCAGCTTTACAACAAATGCTAAAGGAACTTCTCTAGGCAGGAAACACAAGACAAGGAAAAGACCTACAATAACAAACCCAAAGCAATTAAGAAAATGGGAATAGGAACATACATACTGATAATTACCTTAAATGTAAATGGATTAAATGCCCCCACCAAAAGACAAAGATTGGCTGAATGGATACAAAAACAAAACCCATATTCATGCTGTCTACAAGAGACCCACTTCAGACCTAGGGACACATACAGACTGAAAGTGAGGGGATGGAAAAATATATTACATGCAAATGGAAATCAAAAGAAAGCTGGAGTACCAATTCTGATATCAGACAAAATAGACTTTAAAATAAAGACTATTACAAGAGATAAAGAAGGACACTACATAATGATCAAGGGATCAATCCAATAAGAAGATATAACAATTGTAAATATTTATGCACCCAACATAGGAGTACCTCAATACGTAAGGCAAATACATCCATAAAAGGGGAAATTGACAGTAACACAATCATAGTAGGGGACTTTAACACCCCAATTTCACCAATGGACAGATCATCCAAAATGAAAATAAATAAGGAAACACACACTTTAAATGATACATTAAACAAGATGGACTTAATTGATATTTATAGGACATTCCACCCAAAAACAACAGAATACACATTTTTCTCAAGTGCTCATGGAACATTCTTCAGGATAGGTCATATCTTGGGTCACAAATCAATCCTTGGTAAATTTAAGAAAATTGAAATCGTATCAAGTATCTTTTCTGAACACAATGCTATGAGACTAGATATCAATTACAGGGAAAGATCTGTAAAAAATACAAACACATGGAGGCTAAACAATACACTACTTAATAACCAAGAGATCATTGAAGAAATCAAAGAGGAAATCAAAAAATACCTAGAAACAAATGACAATGAAAACACAACAACCCAAAACCTATGGGTGCAGCAAAAGAAGTTCTAAGAGGGAAGGTTATAGCAATACAATCCTACCTTTAGAAACAGGAAACATCTCAAATGAACAACCTAACCTTGCACCTAAAGCAATTAGAGAAAGAAAAACAAAAACCCCCCAAAGTTAGCAGAAGGAAAGAAATCATAAAGATCAGATCAGAAATAAATAAAAAAGAAATGAAGGTAACGACAGCAAAGACCAATAAATCTAAAAGCTGGTTCTTTGAGAAGATAAACAAAATTGATAAACCATTAGCCAGACTCATCAAGAAAAAAAGGGAGAAGACTCAAATCAATAGAATCAGAAATGAAAAAGGAGAAATAACAACTGACACTGCAGAAATACAAAGGATTATGAGAGATTACTGCAAGCAACTATATGCCAATAAAATGGACAACCTGGAAGAATTGGACAAATTCTTAGAAATGCACAACCTGCCGAGACTGAACCAGGAAGAAGTAGAAAATATGAACAGACCAATCACAAGCACTGAAATTGAAACTGTGATTAAAAATCTTCCAACAAACAAAAGTCCAGGACCAGATGGCTTCACAGGCGAATTCTATCAAACATTTAGAGAAGAGCTAACACCTACCCTTCTCAAACTCTTCCAAAATAGAGCAGGCAGAGGAACACTCCCAAACTCATTCTACGAGGCCACCATCACCCTGATACCAAAACCAGACGAAGATGTCACAAAGAAAGAAAACTACAGGCCAATATCACTGATGAACATAGATACAAAAATCCTCAACAAAATACTAGCAAACAGAATCCAACAGCACATTAAAAGGATCATACACCATGATCAAGTGGGGATTATTCCAGGAATGCAAGGTTTCTTCAATATACGCAAATCAATCAAAGTAATACACCATATTAACAAACTGAGGGGGAGAAACCATATGATCATCTCAATAGATGCAGAGAAAGCTTTCGACAAAATCAACACCCATTTATGGTAAAAACCCTGCAGAAAATAGTCATAGAGGGAACTTTCCTCAACGTAATAAAGGCCATATATGACAAACCCACAGCCAACATCATCCTCAATGGTGAAAAACTGAAACCATTTCCACTAAGATCAGGAACAAGACAAGGTTGCCCACTCTCACCTCTATTATTCAACATAGTTTTGGAAGTTTTAGGCACAGAAATCAGAGAAGAAAAGAAATAAAAGGAATCCAAATTGGAAAAGAAGTAAAGCTGTCGCTGTTTGCAGATGACATGATACTATACATAGAGAATCCTAAAGATGCTACCAGAAAACTACCAGAGCTAATCAATGAATTTGGTAAAGTAGCAGGACACAAAATTATTGCACAGAAATCTCTTGCATTCCTATACACTAATGATGAAAAATCTGAAACTGAAATTAAGCAAACACTGCCACTTACCATTGCAACGAAAAGAATAAAAATCTAGGAATAAACCTACCTAAGGAGACAAAAGACCTGTATACAGAATATTATAAGACACTGATGAAAGAAATTAAAGATGATACCAATAGATGGAGAGATATACCATGTTCTTGGATTGGAAGAATAAACATTGTGAAAATGACTCTAGTATCCAAAGCAATCTACAGATTCAATGCAATCCCTATCGAACTACCAGTGGCATTTTTCACAGAACTAGAACAAAAAATTTCACAATTTGTATGGAAACACAAAAGACCCCAAATAGCCAAAGCAATCTTGAGATTAAAAAACGGAGCTGGGGGAATCAGGCTCCCTGACTTCATATTATATTACAAAGCTACAGTAATCAAGACAGTATGGTACTGGCACAAAAACAGAAATATAGATCAGTGGAACAGGATAGAAAGCCCAGAGATAAACCCACGCACATATGGTCACCTTATCTTTGATAAAGGAGGCAAGAATACACAGTGTAGAAAAGACAGCCTCTTCAATAATTGGTGCTGGGAAATCTGGACAGCTACATGTAAAAGTATGAAATTAGAACACTTTCTAACACCATACACAAAAATAAACTCAAAATGGATTAAAGACCTAAATGTAAGGCCAGACACTATCAAACTCTTAGAGGAAAACATAGGCAGAACAGTCTATGACATAAATTACAGCAAGATCCTTTTTGACCCACCTCCTGGAGAAATGGAAATAAAAACAAAAATAAACAAATGGGACCTAATGAAACTTCAAAGCTTTTGCACAGCAAAGGAAACCATAAACAAGACCAAAAAACAACCCTCAGAATGGGAAAAAATATTTGCAAATGAAGCAACTGACAAAGGATTAATCTCCAAAATTTACAAGCAGCTCATGCAGCTCAATAACAAAAAAATAAACAACCCAATCCAAAAATGGGCAGAAGACCTAAATAGACATTTCTCCAAAGAAGATATACAGGTTGCCAACAAACACATGAAAGGATGCTCAACATCATTAATCATTAGAGAAATGCAAGTCAAAACTACAATGAGATATTTTCTCACACCAGTCAGAATAGCCATCATCAAAAAATCTTCAAACAATAAATGCTGGAGAGGGTGTGGAGAAAAGGGAACCCTGTTGCACTGTTGGTGGGAATGTAAATTGATACAGCCACTATGGAGAATAGTATGGAGGTTCCCTAAAAAACTAAAAATAGAATTACCATACGACCCCACAATCCCACTACTGGGCATATAGCCTGAGAAAACCATAATTCAAAAAGAGTCATGTACCAAAATGTTCATTGCAGCTCTATTTACAATAGCCAGGACACAGAAGCAACCTAAGTGTCCATCATTGGATGAATGAATAAAGAAGATGTGGCACATATATACAATGGAAAATTACTCAGCCATAAAAAGAAACGAAATTGAGTTATTTGTAGTGAGATTGATGGACCTAGAGTCTGTCATACAGAGTGAAGTAAGTCAGAAAGAGAAAGACAAATACCATATGCTAACACATATATATGGAATCTAAGAAAAAAAAAAAAAGGTTATTAAGAACCTAGGGGTAAGACCGAATAACGACAGAGACCTACTAGAGAATGGACTTGAGGACATGGGGAGGGGGAAGGGTAAGCTGTGACAAAGTGAGAGAGTGGCATGGACATATATACAGTACCAAACGTAAAATTGATAGCTAGTGGGAAGCAGCTGCATAGCCCAGGGAGATCAGCTTGGTGTTTTCTGACCATCTAGAGGGGTGGGATAGAGAGGGTGGGAGGGAGGGAGATGCAAGAGGGAAGAGATATGGGAACATATGTATAACTGATACACTTTGTTATAAAGCAGAAACTAACACACCATTGTAAAGCAATTATACTCCAATAAAGATGTTAAAAAAATGAAAAACAAAAAATAATTCGTTGTAAGAGCTGCACGGGAAGAGTAGTCATATCAAAAGAGAAAAACAGCTTGCTATACGTTAATTTTATATAATAAAATATTGTTAACATAGATATATCTCAGGGATAGTATTTGTCAATATCATTACGTTGTTCTTCCTTTCAGGAGGAACACAATCAAATCCTTATGAGACTGTTATGTTTTCTACTCTAACAGAACAATTTACTCTCCTGCCTTCTATATTATATCAGTTACTGTGATCATTAACCACAGCCATTCAAATCTGTCCACTGCAGCAGGTAGTTTCTGCTTTTTGCTCATGTGTGCCTGAAGGTTCTGCTATAAACCAAAGGCTTGAAATTTGTCTTTAACAAGGAACAGACTCAGAATGGTGATGTAAAGTACCAGATACTCTTAACTACTGACATTTCAATTATCAGAATATGGGTTCAAGCTTCCAAGTTGACACCACCTGGACAATTGGTGTAACACAGGGTTGGACTTCTGTAACTCTTTTTAACCCAGAAGCTGATCATTTAGGAAAAGCCAATCACTGAACCCATAATCAAGGAGCTAAGAATTCCATAGGAACGGATGAGGGGAATCCAACTTTGGCTACTTGTTCTGGAATTTTGTTGGTATTATTCTTAATGCTCTATGTGCTCACGAGTGTGGGAAGCATCCTTTCTCATTTCCATGATCTATTCTCAAACCTTTAATTTAATAGACCACTTTTGCACAACTTACAATAAGCACTCTTTATATGTTTCAAAAATAAAAAGCAGGTCTATAGGTTTACTGGATGTTTTTATTTATGACATGTATTAAGATACCAGCTTATGACAGGATGGAAAAGGACAAAAAGAAAATGTACCATTATGTCCACAGTTTTTTAAAATAAATTAATGCCCCCCTGCAAGAATTTATGAGCAAATACCAAGTAGATCATTCTATTGTTTTCTCAGCTTCAACTTCTATCTAATCCCTGAATCATATGGTTCAGCCCAATAAAAAAGAAAAACAGAGTAAATAGCATGGTTTCAGATAAAAATATATTTTTCATTTTATTAGCTTGGAGCAGTAAACTGTTCCTTTTCACTAGAAAGAAGTTGAACTTCCCTATGAACACACTGAGTGCATTAAAATCATGTTATTAATTTCTAAATTATTTATTTTGTGATATTCTATCTCTAACACATATTTCTTATAAACTTAAACTCTTCCTGTTAGCATCTCCTGGAGAAATTTTATTTATCTTGTTAAGATCTAGAGAATCAATACAAGTGGAGTTTTTTCCAGTAAATTCACTAATGGAAATAAAATTACCAAAGATGAGTTATTTAATATGTACTATTAACTTCTATTAGTGAAATTCTTGGCTAATAGACCATTTTTGTTAACTAACTTTTTTATTTATGAGGGTTAAAAATTTAGAGAGCATACTTCTACATTTATTGCTGAAATTCTTTCTAAATGATATTGGTACACTTCTTTACTTGCTTGAGAGAGGAAGCTGCATGATGGTTAAGAGAAAGGCTTTGAAGACATATAAACATGGGTTCAAAACCAAGTTTTATTCTCTGACATAAATCATAGCAATGTTTTCTTAGGTCATTCTCCCAAGGTAATAGAAATAAAAGTGAAAATAAACAAATAGGACCAAATTAAACTTATAAACTTTTGCACAGCGAGGGAAACCATAAACGAAACAGAAAGACAACCTACAGACTGGGAGAAAATATTTGCAAACAATGTGACCAACAAGGGCTTAATTTCCAAAATATACAAATAGCTCATACAACTCAATTAACAAAAGAAACACCCAATCAAAAAATGGGCAGAAGACCAAATAGACACTTCTCCGAAGAAGACATACAGATGGCCATGAAAAGATGCTCAACATCACTAATTATTAGAGAAATGCAAATCAAAACTACAACGAGGTATCACCTCACTCTGGTCAGAATGGTCATCATTAAAAAGTCTACAAATAATAAATGCTGGACAGATGTAGAGAAAAGGGACCCCTCCTACACTGTTGGTAGGAATATAAATTGGTGTAGCCACTATGGGAAACAGTATGGAGGTTCCTTAAAAAACTGAAAATAGAGTTACCATATGATCCAGCAATCCCACTCCTGGGCATATATCCAGAGAAGACTCATACAAAAAGATACATGCACCCCAATGTTCATAGCAGCACTATTCACAATAGCCAAGACACAAAAGCAACCTAAATGTCCACTAACAGATGAATGGATTAACAAGAAGTGTACATATATACAATGGAATACTACTCAGCCATAAAAAAGAATGAAATAATGCCATTTGCAGCAACATGGATGGACCTAGAGACTATCAACCTAAATGAAGTAAATCAGACAGAGAAAAACAAATATCATATGATATCACTTATATGTGGACTCTAAAATATGATACAAATGAAATTACTTACAAAACAGAAACAGAGTCACAGACATAGAAAACAAACTTATGGTTACCAAAGGCGAAAGGAGGTAGGAGAAGGATAAATTAGGAGTTTGGGATTAACAGATACAAACTACTATACATAAGATAGATAAACAACAAGGTCCTACTGCATAGCATAGAGAATTATATTCAATATCTTGTAATAAATTATAATGGAAAAGAATATGAAAAAGAATGTATATACATATATATGTATAACTGAATCACTTTGTTGTACACCAGAAAGTAACACAACATTGTAAGTCAACTGTACTTCAATAAAAAATCAAATAAAATAGAGAAAAAACTCCCCAAGTTTCCCAGTTATTAGTTGTGGGACCCTTGGAAAATCTGAACCTCTTTAAGCCTCTGCTTCCTTTCTGTACTAAAATACAAAAACCTACCTCAAAGGTGTTGGCAGGTTTGCTTTCTTCTGTGGCCTCTCTCCTTGGTTTACAGATGGCCGCCTTCTGGCTGTGTCCTCACATGGTCTTTGCTCTGTGCATACCCATCCTGGTGTCTCTTTGTGTGTCCAAATTCCTTTTCTTATGAGAATACCACTCAGATTGGATTAGGGCCCACCTATATGAATCCATCTAACTTGACCTCTTTAAAGGCTCTATCTCCAAATGTAATCACGTTCCAAGGTACTGGGTGTCAGGGCTTCAATACACGAATTTGTGGGGGCGACACAATTCAGCCCACAGCACATTCTAAAATCCTTTTCATTTTATTAGTTTTGAGCAGTAAGTTGTTTCTTTCCATATAAAGAAACGGAACTTCCCCATGGTAAAATCCAATAATAATTAGCTATTAAGTACAGTATCATGAATATTATGTAATTATTTTTTGGTGGCTGACATGTCATTATGGTACTTCAGGTCATCATTCAGAGTATCACCTACCACAACTATAGTTATTTCTACAGATATGCATGGGAAAAATAGTCAAATGTTTATTCATGTTAGGAATATAAGTTGGAAATTGCTTTTTGGAATAAACCCATTTTATTGGCTTAAAAAATTATAATTGGTCTCATTCTCCTAAAAGTAGATGGGAAATATAATCAGCTGAGTGTTAGAATAATGAAGTAGTGTCTGGGTCTATTAATTGTACATATAAAACATTTAAGACATTATGTTCAAACATTAATGTAATTAATTATTAATTAATAATTAACTTAATGTTCAAAACATTAAGTTTGAACCAATGAAGTTTATTTTACAGATATTTCATAGCCATTCCACCCACACATATAGGTCAATTCAAATAAAAATCAGAGATTTAGTTGAAAAATAGCCTTTAGTATTTTTCTTTCACATACACAGGCCTACCAACCTAGTGGTGGACTGAATTTGCCATGATGGAATGTTCTGTAGGCTCCACCCCATATCATACTCACAGTGATGCCAAGACAACCAAATAGATTCAAGAGAAGCAGGGTAGGCTGCCAATTAAAGTGTTTTAATTAAAATTATGTTTTTCTCTTTCTGACTTACTTCACTCTGTATGACAGACTCTAGGTCCATCCACCTCACTACAAATAACTCAGTTTTGTTTCTTTTTATGGCTGAGGAGTATTCCATTGTATATATGTGCCACATCTTCTTTATCCATTCATCTGTTGATGGATACTTAGATTGCTTCCATGTCCTGGCTATTGTAAATAGTGCTGCAATAAACATTGTGGTACATGTCTCTTTTTGAATTATAGCTTTCTTATGTATATGCCCAGTAGTGGTATTGCTGGGTCATATGGTAGTTCTATTTTTAGTTTTTTAAAGAACCTCCATACTGTTCTCCATAGTGGGTGCATCAATTTACATTCCCACCAACAGTGCAAGAGGGTGCCCTTTTCTCCACACCCTCTCCAGCATTTAGTGTTTGTAGATTTTTGGATGATGGCCATTCTGACCGGTGTGAGGTGATACCTCATTGTAGTTTTGACTTGCATTTCTCTAATGATTAGTGATGTTGAGCATCCTTTCATGTGTTTGTTGGCAACTTGTATATCTTCTTTGAAGAAATGTCTATTTAGGTCTTCTGCCCATTTTTGGATTGGGTTGTTTGTTTTTTTGATGTTGAACTGCATGAGCTGCTTGTAAATTTTGGAGATTATTCCTTTGTCAGTTGCTTCGTTTGCAAATATTTTCTCCCATTCTGAGGGTTGTCTTTTCGTCTTGTTTATGGCTTCCTTTGCTGTGCAAAAGCTTTGAAGTTTCATTAGGTCCCATTTGTTTATTTTTGTTTTTATTTCCATTTCTCTAGGAGGTTGATCAAAAAGGATCTTGCTGTGCTTTATGTCATAGAGTGTTCTGCCTATGTTTTCCTCTAAGAGTTTTATAGTCTCTGGCGTTAAATTTAGGTCTTTAATCCATTTTGAGTTTATTTTTGTGGATGGTGTTAGAAAGTGTTCTAATTTCATACTTTTACATGTAGCTGTCCAGTTTTCCCAGCACCACTTATTGAAGAGGCTGTCTTTTCTCCATTGTATATTCTTGTCTCCTTTGTCAAAGATAAGGTGACCATATGTGCATGGGTTTACCCCTGGGTTTTCTATCCTGTTCCACTGATCTATATTTCTGTTTTTGTGCCAGTACCATACTGTCTTGATTACTGTAGCTTTGTAGTATAGTCCGAAGTCATGGAGCCTGATTCCTCCAGCTCCGTTTTTTAATCTCAAGATTGCTTTGGCTATTTGGGGTCTTTTGTGTTTCCATACAAATTGTGAAATTTTTTGTTCTAGCTTTGTGAAAAATGCCATTGGTAATTTGATAGGGATTGCATTTAATCTGTAGATTGCTTTGGGTAGTATAGTCATTTTCACAATGTTGATTCTTCCAATCTAAAAAAAAATGGTTCTGAAGAACCTAGGGGCAGGACAGGAATAAAGACGCCAACGTAGAGAATGGACTTGAGGACATGGGGAAGGGTAAGGGTAAGCTGGGATGAAGTGAGAGAGTGGCATTGACATACATACACTACCAAATGTAAAACAGCTAGCTAGTGGGAAGCAACTGCATAGCACAGGGAGATCAGATCAGTGCTTTGTGACAACCTAGAGGGCTGCAATAGGGAGGGTGGGAGGGAGTCGCAAGAGGGAGGGGATATGGTGATATATGTATACGTATAGCTGATTCACTTTGTTATGCAGCAGAAACTAACAAAACGTTGTAAAGCAATTAAACTCCAATAAAGATATTTAAAAAAATAAAAATAATTTATAAAAAGAAAAACAATTAAATTAAAAATATGGAAAATCAGATATTTTCTTTTATCTTCTTAAGAAAGACTGAAATTAAAGTCTTATAACAGCCCCTATATTTGACAACAGAAGTTGTTTGGTACATATGGTGTTGAGCCGTTTTTCAAACATATCCTACAAACCTATGAATTGTCTTAAATTTACCCTGTTATTTCTGGTTTTAGCTGCAACAGAAAGCAAAATTTCATCCACAATCAAATAGCTCTGCTTGAGGGAATTGTCACTGCTCTATAATGAACCCCAGAGGAATTTTAAAAGTCAATAAACTACAGGTATATATATATATATATATATATATATTTTTTTTTTTTAAGCAAAAAACCAACTCTAGGCACATTTTTATTAGGACTCTACAGTACTATGACAATAAGCTTAGGTGTAGTAATATCATGACTAAGACAAAACATATGCATGTCTTATAACTGGCTGATCATACAAATAACTATTAAATATAAACACATATGCTTTTGTAGATTTGTTGGAGAGATTCGTTAATTGCTTAATGAAAGATGTCTTTCAGATACTAATTCCTTCATTTAGTTCAACAGATTAAATTTTATATGAGAAGATATTAGCATGCATGCAATGAACTGACAAGGGCAATCAAAAAGCTTAAATGTTAATGGATAAAACATAGCATTCAGGTTATTTTTAAAAACTAGCCAGTATAATTTTCCTTTTGTGTGCTTCCATTTGCTCTCTGCATTGATCAAAATGTCCTTTTTAATACTGATGCAAATACTGCAATATCAAGACTGTTTCTACATTTTTCTGAGTTGTAAGTAAGTCAATTATTAAATTTGAAGCAGTGTTCTAATTTGCAAAACTAAAGGACTTGACACTTGCAACGAAAGCAAATCACTTTTTGTGCTACAGTTTTAAGTCCTTACCTAATTTTATGGAGATTTTAGATTTCTAGTGTGCAGAAAGCTTTAATACACAAGTAGCTTTACCTCCATAGAGTTAATGTCAACCATGTTTTTGTGAGAGAAAATTGCCACTAATACCAACAGACCTGTGTCTTCATTCCCCCCAGTCCCCTTAAACTGCAGTTCAATCTGGTATAATCTTTTTTCTTCCCCAGTAGGGTGCAGGGAGCCCTCTAGCCTCCAAGCCTGTTTCCTGCTGAGGTACATATTGGCCAGCATACAGCTGTTCAGAACAACTATTTGCATCGACAATGGGGTCATCCCACCACGTTCCTTTCAGATCAATATGATTGGTAGAAACAATAGTTTGATTCTGATTGCTCTACAGTATGCTTGGGTAGAGCCTCTGAATGCAAGTGAATTGCTTAGAAACAATGGGCTGGTTCATCATCCAAAGCGGAGCTTTTCAAACAGCTGCCTCTACCACACTCACCCTGACAACGTCCAGAAAAACAGATGGTTTCAGCATTCATGGCCAGTTTAGTGAAAGCCCCTGCGTGTTTTTTAATCTATTTGGTATGAAGGAGTGTTTCTCTCCACTAAAATTTTCAAATATGTTTAAATTCTCTTGCTGAATCTCAGCTGAATTAAAAAGAAAGAAGTAGGTATTTACGAGGTGAGAATGAAATCCCTTTCTTAAGGCAGTATAGCCAAGGTCTTTTGTTAAAATTGCAGTGTAGACCTTCATGTATGTTATATGTAGTAATTTTGCAACACAAAAAGGTAGATTAATAATGTAGCTTAGATCCCCCAGCACTGATCTCCCTAGCTTCTGCTGACTATTTAAAACAGGCCTTTAAGGTTACTTTAAAACGATGCATTTTGTCCCTGGTTTTGTTTTACCACAAGAAAAATCCATTCTGAGAACTGCATAGAGAAAAACACAAGAGACGCTGTCATTCTTGTGTGTTATCATCACTCATTTATAGAATATATTAAAATATATTTTGTAGTCAGTCAGTTGCAATGGCTGTGAAGACTCAAGTATTGATTCTAAATGCATTTGGATTCTGGTACCTTAAAAGAAACAATAACTATATTTTATATGTGAGCTCTCATCCCAATACTATTTTCCTTCTGCATTTTTATAGTAAGGATTAAGAGCAAGAAAATTTTTACCCAATAGCCAGGAGAAATACTTTCATTTCAAAGTTCAGAGGCTGGATTCAAGTAAAATCTATTCCTGTGGGAAATAGTTAAGATGACCTAGTTTCTAGTAAATTACTAGAAACAGGATAGTAAATAATTTAAAATTAATTTTTTTCATTACTTAAGAAGATATACCCAATGCTATTTATTTTTTCTAAATGTCATTTGTTTATATGATAACTCTCTAAGGACACAAAAGAGATTAAAAGGACCTTCTGACATACTCGTTATCAACTGCCTTCTGTGGAATGTATTTAATCCCAACCTGCATCTAGACATCTACACCATTACAGCATATCTTCACTTTATGAAAGATTTTGTTCTTCAAATTTGAGTACAGAACAAGTTTATAAAAATAATTGTTTTGTCATTGACCTGACTGGAAGTTCATAGAAAATATTCTGTTATTCAACTAAGTTTACTAATCCTTAAAATGAGGAGAATAATTTTATCTATATCATTGAGCTATTAGCTGGATTAAATTAGAGAGTACTCATAGAAGCACTTCACACGGTTCCTGGCTTATCATTATTATTATTATCACGACCACCGTCATTATCATGACTAGAGAAATATAAAGAAAACGTACAGCAGAAGAAAGCCTGCTGCTATTAAGTCACCCAACAGCAAAGCTGATAACTTGAAAGAGGAAATATTTAGGTCGTGGCCTGGCCCGTAACCCTCTGTGCTTTGCTGTGGAAGCAGCACCTCCATAACCTCAGGATCTGTGCTCGCCCCCTCTCACCAACTACTCTTCTGGGGTCTACGCGATGTTTCTCAAGCCTCCAGAGTGCAGCCAGAGTTGAGGCAGCTACTGCCCATATGTCTCCTTCCCTTTCCTTCTAAGCGTGGTCTCTCCCTGCCATCTCTCCCTCCTCAGCTCCACTGCCACCCCGGGATTCTGCACCAAACACTCCACTAAAACTGTAATTATCCCACCGATGACCAAAGATCCCCTAATTGCCGGATCCAGTGAGCACCTCTCAGCCCCTGTGGTTTTCAGCTTTGCTGCAGAATCTGAATCTGTTGACCATCATTCATCTAACCGGTTCCTTCACCTGCCCCTGTGCCGGGCCCTAGAAATACAAAGAAGCGTTTATTGAGACTCGCTTCTCGGCACTCCCCCCCCTCCCCCGCCCCACCTCCCCGCAGCGTTCTCTCCTAGGTTTCCTCCCGTCTTTTCAATCTTTTCAACTTTTCAAACTCTCACAGTTGACCCTTCTCTGCCTTGCAGTGAAATGTTAGTGTTCTTCCGGTTCTACTGTCTACGTTTGATCTTAGTCTACTAACCTTCATTATCTATCTATTCATTCAACAAAACCCTTACCGAGCAGCTCCTAATCCAGATGTTATCTACGCCAATGATTTCAATGACATCCTCCATTCACCTAACAGATACTGTCCAGCACTTACTCTGTGCCAGGCACAGTTCCTGGCGCATGCATTAACTGATGAATAAACTAGTCTCCACCTTCAGAGAGTTTTCTGTGTGGTCAAGGATAACTACATACACAATCACAGCACTGAATGACGTACAGAGATGAACGCACAGAGGAGGTTCACCCAACTTGTACTGAGGGTTTAGACTTTACATGTATAAAAGCAGGAGAGAGACGTCATCAGATTTGTGTTTTATGAAGATCACTCTGGCTATAATGTGAAAAATGGGTTCAAAGCGGGCAAGGACCTGAGGTAGGAGGTGCTTTAGTAATCCAGGTAAACGATGATAGAAAACAGGATTAAGGTAGAGGCAGTAGGGAACCGAAAGAATGGATTTTAGAGCAATTTATTAAATAGATTTGTATTACTTGTTAATTGAGCCCTGAAGCAGGTTACGTAAGAAACTCCTGGAAACAGGATTGGAGACAGGAGGTCAGTATGTTTATACGGCTGTGTTTCTACGGCCCAAAGAATATCACCCTGTCAGAGATCGTATGACAGCAATTTGTAATTGCCTGTATATGGGATTATCTCCTGCATCGGGCCACTGGTTTTCCATATTTCTCTACCTCCATACTATCCGTAAATGCAATCAACTTCCATCATAATACGTCTTACGAAAAGCAGTGTGGGTGGAAGGGGGAGGAGAAGAGGGAGGAAGTTCAAAATATCTAGGGGAATATACAGCAGGAAAATTTGAAAATCCTCCACAACACAGAAAGTTCCTTGACAGCAGGAGGGGTATCTTTTTAATTTTTGTTTACCTAAGACCCAGCACACCCTGTGAGACAAAACCAGGTGTTCAGCGTCTCTTGAATGAATAGATGAATAACAATGCTAAGATGCTCCTGGGTTTTTTAGCTAAGGATACTCCCGAAAGAGAAAAGAGCCAGCTTTCCCCTCAGTCTGACCTTCTGTGATAGATGTTTCTCTTTTATGGCTCTTTTATTTAGGGGCTGGGGTGGGTAGATATGAGAGAAGATATGGGTATGGAAAGAAGAGCAAAGTTCCAAGTCAAAGAGTCCTGGGGTTTCGGGGTTGCCAGGATCCTCCACCTTTATCTCCCCTTGCAGGACTGAGATCTAAAAGGTTGACGTGATGTTCCCAGTCAGGCATGGTCACACAACAGGATCGAGATCCACTGACCCAAATCCAATGGTCTTCTTCTTTCCCAAACTTCACAAACAAAACCTTTTGCAAGGTTTGAAACACCGAGATGTTGCAAATGATCCCAATTTAAGGGCATGTTTGAAGTCAAAGGAATGAATTTAATCACCTTTGCTTCCTAGGGAAAAAGTAAGTGGGGAAAAAAACGATATTGGTTCCATCTGTTGACTTAGTTTTATTTGTATGTTTTCCAACTCCTTCCAAGTACATTAATAGCCTTAAGCAACCTTTAGTACACTAGATATGATGCTTCTTCCATCTGCAGACAAATGATTCTCTAAGTCTTTAGCGTGGGCGGGGTGGGGGGGGGCGGTGCAGCGCGAAGAGGGAACAAAGCTTGCCCGGAGCATGATCAAGGGGAAATGTACAGTCCTGGGACAGTTGTTCAATAATTTAATACTGAGTTGGACCTGCCTCTCCCTCTGCCCTGGCTTTACCTCCTCTTCCCAGAGCCAACCCTAATTCTTGTCTTTTGCTCTCTTGCTGGTTCCCCAACTTCTCTAGGACAAAAGTGATTTCTATCTCGGGGCTACTCTCCAGCCACCATGCTGCCATTTAAACGTCACCAATGCTACCTGTGCACCTGTACATGCACCTCTTGCCCCTCCCTTTACAACGGCCAGGAAACCATCCCCCTATCGATGCCGGATATCTTTGCTGCTAACCTCACTTCCCATTAACTTCCTGCTGCAGGCACGAGTCCCTCTCCAGTTTAATCCCAGTTGGGTCTCTCTGTATTCTCGGTCCCCTGGTTGCTTCCTGTTACCGCATTCTTAATTCTCTTAAAATATTAACTGTTCTAAATTTTTAAAATGATGTGTTTTCATTGAAGAAAATTTATGAGAGATGAGGAAAAGAAGAAAATAAATGTGATCTGTCATCTTATCAGAGATAACCACCGTTGGTATTTTGCTAAATCTTCCTTAGAAGCCTGCACAACTCACATGTACATATATAGAGTTTTATTTGGAAAATGGCATCATACAGCCTCATAAATCAGCTTTTTTACTTAATAATACGACATAAACACTTTTTCATGTCAATAATATTCCTATACAACACACTTTTAATGGATGAATACAATTCTTTTATAGGGATATACTATAATTTATGTTAATAACCTTTTGTTACTGGTTGTTATTTAGATCATTTATTTTTCATGATTATAGTAAATGCTATAATATGTAGTATATATATTTATATATAGAGAGAGATATAGATGCAATAACCATGTATATTAATAAATGTTTAAGCACCTCTATGATTATTTTCTTAGGATAAATGACGAGAATTGGAATTGCTTAGTCAAACGGAATGGACATTCTTTAGGCTTTCAACACATACAGGAAAACTGTCCTTCCAAAAAAAATGGAAGCAATATACACTACAACTGGCAGTATATGAGACTGTTCATTGCTGTCCAAATCCTTCTTGTCTGCATAGCCTTTTCTTTTTTGCCTCAAAAACTAGGTCATCTTAACTATTTCCCACAGGAATAGATTTTACTTGAATCCAGCCTATGAACTTGGGCATGCTCCTCGACCTTTCTGATCTCTTAACCTCTCTGACAGCACGGGGAAGAACACAACACCACATGGGCACAGTAAATTCACAACAAAAGTTCATTTTCTTCCTTCCATATGCCACATACCAGCCCATATGTAAATGATCATCGCCACTCTGTTTTGTTACTTATCCTTTCATGTATATGTTTGTTCTAAAAAAAACACCACCACGATCTGCTTTCCAGGGATGTACTGTTATGAAAAGCCAGGCCGCCTATAGAATTAGAAAGCAATATCACTCATTGCCAGCAGATGCCACTACCTGATCCATGATGTATACCAGAAAAAAAAAAAAAAAATCATTAAGTTCTAGGTCCCTTAAGCAAATCAGTGCTCTAGCTAGATCACGCATGGTACACAGCTGAGATTATGTAAAAACTATGTAAAGGAAGTTTACTTCCAAGCAAGGCTACATACTTCGGAATCGATTTTCATAGTTAAATGTCATGTCCAACTTTCTGTTAAAACAAATTGTGTGTGTAAGTATACGTATATGTATATATTAAGATAAACTCTAAAGTTCCCTCAAGAGGTTTATATTAATTATGAGCTGTTCTCCAATGTATCTCTGCCACCCACAGAGTTCTAATGACTTTAAAATATGCTGGTAATGAGGAAAGACATATGGGATATTATGTAGAGCTGAGGTAGGTGGTAAGAGATACAGAATGGGACTCAAGGAGAGAATGTTTTTTCTAATGTTCTCTGTGTGAAATTATACAGTACAGTGTTTGAAGGGAAACTGCAAAACCTTATGTCTTTTTCTATATATGTAAGTCTATATATATAAGTCTATATATATGTAAGAAACTTTGACCCTATATGTAAATATGTGTGTGTGTGTGTGTGTGTGTGTGTGTGTGTGTGTGTGTGTAATTTTTGTTATAGTTCCTCTTGCAATGTAGGAAGAAAGTAAAATCTGAGAAAGTTCTATATTTTAAATGTACCCTCAATGTCTTCTTACCAAAAACCTTGATTTAGGTTTTCTAGCCAAGGATTATGAAAGCTCTGGAAAATTCACTATGCATATGCTACTTCTGTTACATGTTAAACAGATGAGGAGAAATCTGAGAGAACCTACAGACAGCACATGCACAATTAATAATCTGGAAAAGTTAACAGAGTGAACAAAAAGTAAAGGTCAAATACAAATTACTAAGGTCTTCCAGTGTTTGAAATGTTATTTTCCATTGAAGATTTAAAGAGAAGACTTTTGTTTAGAAGGTACCAGAATTCAAGGGTTCTCTTTAAATAGTTAATACTCTTAAAAATGAAGATGATGGACTCAGATTTGGAAAGACTGACAGGAATTTCTCATAAAAACATTGCAGCGATTTTTCAAAACAACAAAAAAATCAATGCCAAATACCCACTATTTAGAGCTGTTCTTGATTTTAGTTCATTGATGGCCTACAAAATATTTATTTTGCTTTGTTGAAGTCTGAAGCACTACGCCAATAGTTATTTAGCATCCTCGCATCAGCTCCCACAGCTCTGGCTTCCTCTCTATCCTAAGCCAATATATATAGAATTTCTCTGAAACCCAAACATGTAACCCTGTCGCACCAAAGCTTAACGTTCGCTTTGAGGGAAAGCAACCCATTCCCTGTGAATGAGACCTTCTGCACTGACTGTTGCACGTTCATCCTAAAGGAATAAATGTCAACTGAGGGAGGGCTTCGTAATGGCAAAATCGATACGATTCCTGCTCTCACGAAGCTCAGATTCTAGTCACTATAAACAGACAGGAGTAAGAATCCACGAACCAGAAGGTTTCAGACTGTGATAAGTCCATAAAGGAAACCCAATGGATTCATTCAACAGGGGGAGAGGACAGCTTTAGATGGGGTGACAAGGAAAGGCCTTGCTGAGGAGATGACATTTGAGCTGCACGTTGGAGGACAAGCCTGAACTCGTCATGAGAAAGTGGGGGCCGAGCTCTAGTCAAAAGAGCAAGGGTGGGGCTTCCCTGGTGGCGCAGTGGTTGGGAGTTCGCCTGCCGATGCAGGGGACACAGGTTCGTGCCCCGGTCCGGGAGGATCCCACATGCCGCGGAGCGGCTGGGCCCGTGAGCCATGGCCGCTGAGCCTGTGCGTCCGGAGCCTGTGCTCCGCAACGGGAGAGGCCACAGCAGTGAGAGGCCCGCAAACAAAAAAAAAAGAGCAAGGGTGCAAGGGGCAAATGCTTGGGACAGCCAAGGGACCAGTGTGGCTGGTGCCCCGTGCACGACCTGGGGCTTTGTGGAGGAGGGGGACGCCAAGGATGGGAAGAGGCTTCTGTGAGGGCCCTGCCACCCCAGCTAGGACGTGCACTCTCTTCGGAGAAAACCAGGAAGCCAGGAAGAGTGAAGCAGGGGCCTGACACGCATGGCCTGATTAAGTTATAAAAAGCCTGTGCGAAAAGCGCAGGAGCCCTTTTGTAGTACTGGAATATTTTTAGGATTGGGATACTTGCGCAGACTTGAGGTACTGATCCTTTTAATGTTTACGATCCGCGAGAGGTCGCAGCGTCTGTCTTAGCACCAGAGTCTGACTGCCCTGACGGTCACCTGAAGTGCTTGAAAAGATGGTCTGATACATTAACTTTAAAGCAATGCTTTAAATGCTTAACAGAATCGATTGAACAGAGGGTCAAGGCAGACGGGGCCCCGAAGGACTAGAAGTTAGCGCAGCAAAGGTGAGAGGAGAGAGCTGTGGATTTGGGCAGACGAAGCTGCAAGAAGACTGGGGCCTGGACCAGGAGGCATGTAGTTTGGGAGGCTGGTGCACGGCAGGCAGGCAGCACGCATCTGTCAGGGCTGCAGGGCTGGACGTGCAGATGTAACGCCCTGTGTGCCACGGACCGTCGCTGGGGTGAGGAAAGGAGTGATATGATCAGATTCGAGAAGGAACTAGAGCTTTGAGGGAAAGTGTAATGAAGGGAGGGCAGACAGCTGAGCGCTGAATCTTGTGCAAGGCCCGTTTTTATGCAGAGAATTTCAGAGCAGAAGAGGACTTAGGAAAGGATCATAAGAGCAGCATCCTGGAAACCAGAGATGAGGCTTTCAGGGGACTGAGAAGTGGGAGGAGCCACTGCTTCAACGATTGCAAGTTCCACTGGCAACTTTAGGGAACAGTGATGAGGCGAGAGGGATAAATAGCTCACCAGATCACAGGGTGACTTCAGTGGCAGAGCTGGGATCCAGGCTCACGGTCACATCTCCTTCACAGCAGGCCCACTGCAATAGTGTCCGTGTGTGTGTGTATGTGTGTGTAAGTGCACACATGCATGCTGTGTATGTGTTTTAAGATACACACAGAGAAGATAATTTTTTGCTGGGGTAGGGGAAGCTGGCCACTCCTTAAGATCCCATGTAAGTGCTTCACATGATTAGAGAAGGAACATTCTACTTGTTCCATTTTATTTGTAACATCGTTTCACTTTGCTCCGTTTCCCTTTTATCCTCTCCCATATCTATTAATCTTCCTATTGTCTGGTTTCTTTTCTTGTTAAAGAGGGGCTGGAAAACATTTTCTGTAAAGAGCCAGAGAGTAAATATTTTAAGCTTCATGGGTCAAGAGACACAATCAATTATATTACGCAGGTATTCATATGCTAAGAGTGGGACAGAATTTCCACATATTTCTCATTGATGAAGTTTAAGATATGATAATAATAATTTAGTACACTTTTTCTTGCTTTGTTGTCATAATACAAGCCAACTAAAGAAAGGAATGGAATTCTTTTGGGGGGGAGTCACATTTCACTTAATTGATTTTCAAAGTTAGCCTTCTTCATCCTCAGATCAGCTGCACAGTGTTCATCTGTAAACACCATTCCGAGGTCGTAAACCATACAACAAAGAGGCAGGGGTTGGGCTGGACCGGGCTTGCAGGGCACCTCCTGCTCTGACCAGTCGCCTCACCGCCTGCCCAACGAGTCCTCAACGTGGTGCGTTTCCAGCTGCAGCCACAGCAAGGAGTGTCTGGCTTCCCAGTGGTACCTGTGGTGGCTTCATGTCCAACTCTTCTCTCCTCTTCCTCATTTTCCCCCTCTTGCCCTTAATGGAAAGCACTCTTTCCTGGTCCATGATATGCACCAATCGGGCGATTTGGATTTTATGTCCAATGGGGCGATTCTAGGGCCTCAGAAGAGCCCTGTCCCTCAACAATGAAACTGGCTGAAGGATGAAATTTCTTTAATTTCAAAATTAAGTATGACTCTCGATAGGCAAAGGCACCTGGGGAGGAGAATACACTGACTGGAGATCCTGCACACGAAGGCACAGTTAAATGTCGAACCATTTTTTCAGCACGAGGTTTGTTCTGGAAGCAGAATTGATAGATGCTGGGATAGCAGGAAGACCTATCAAGGAGTAGAGGAAAGAAACACAGAGGAAAGGTGGCCTGTCCATTTTGCATTTCACTGTCATCTGGCAAACGCAGGTTCAGGATTTACTCTGTACCACATACCGAGGAAACAGTTTCCTGGTGCAGCCACACCCCTGTTTCCAGCTCCTCGTAATGTGCTTCAGGGGAGCTGCAGTCCATAAAATCTATCTTGGAAGCCACCATAGAGAACATGAAATGCACATCCTTCTTTCATAAATGAGAAAACTGAGATGCGGAGAGGTTGATGCTAATTTTCTTGGTAAGTGTTGACATGCTATTTAAAGTTATGGTTTTGAGTACTAGAGAAAATGTGGCCTTATAGCACTTCTGGGGAAAAAAGGTACAGCTTCTAGGAACTTTCAGCTTCAGTTTGGGCTCACCCAGGCGGTTTAAAGAGTCACGGGCGCAGAAAGGCATCTCTGAGTCAGAGACACAGTGGGCATTTCCAGCACTTAGCGTGGAGACCGGGCAGGTCCCCAGTTGACTCACCTGGAGGATGCTGAGAGGCCCAAGTTCCAGAAGTCAGTTCATTTTGTAGAGTCCCATGATGAGAGCCCAAGAACTGGTCAAATGAGAGCCAAGACCTTCCTGCTTTTGCCCATCAGACAACCCACAGAGTGAAATGAGTATGGGATTAGGAATCAGCTGGAGGTGGGTCTGAATTTCAGCTCTGTAGAAGTGGCCTTAGGCAATTCAGCTCAGCTCTTAGGCTCAGTTTCCTCCTGTGCAAG
This sequence comes from Aethalodelphis obliquidens, assembly GCF_003676395.1. Classification (NCBI taxonomy): domain Eukaryota; kingdom Metazoa; phylum Chordata; class Mammalia; order Artiodactyla; family Delphinidae; genus Aethalodelphis; species Aethalodelphis obliquidens. The sequence continues at coordinate 11,132,249 of NW_020837977.1, read as the reverse complement.
GCAGGGGATTAATATCTACTCCACAATATGGTGGGTAAGATTGAGTAGGCTTGGACTCTGGGAGGGCTCACGCCAAGGCATACTTCCCAGAACTTTTGCTGCCAGTGTCCTTGTCCCCGCACTGAACCACAGCCACCCCCCGCCTCTGCAGGAGACCCTCCAACGCTAGCAGGTCTCAGTGAAGGAGTTTGGGTATTTCTCACAAAGTGCCATTGCTGCCTATGAAAAACAGGTTTGTAGTGCTCCACGGCTGCATGGAGAGTCCAAGAACTGCTAAAAACTGATGCCCCGTGGCTAACAGCGCCTTGGTGCTCCGGCCGGGGGTCAGGCCTGAGCCTCTGAGGTAGGAGAGCCGAATTCAGGACGTTGGTCCACCAGAGACATCCTGGCTCCATATAATATCAAACGGCAAAAGCTCTCCCAGAGATCTCCATCGCAATGCCAACACCCAGCTCCACTCAACAACCAGCAAGCTGCAGGGCTGGACACCCCATGCCAAACAACTAGCAAGACAGGAACGTAACCCCACCCATTAGCAGAGAGGCTGCCCTAAATCAGAATAAGGTCACAGACACCCCAAAACACACCACCCAACGTGGTCCTGCCCACCACAAAGACGAGATCCAGCCTCATCCACCAGAACACAGACACCAGTCCCCTCCACCAGGAAGCCTACACAACCCACTGAACCAACAGTAGCCACTGGGGGCAGACACCAAAATCAACGGGAACTACGAACCTGCAGCCTGCGAAAAGGAGACCCCAAACATAGTTAGTTAAGCAAAATGAGAAGACAGAGAAATACACAGCAGATGAAGGAACAAGGTAAAAACCCACCAGACCAAACAAACAAAGAGGAAATAGGCAGTCTACCTGAAAAAGAATTCAGAGTAACGATAGTTAAGATGATCCAAAATCTTGGAAATAGTATGGAGACAATATAAGAAATGTTTAACAAGCACCTAGAAGAACTAAAGAGCAAACAAACAATGATGAACAACACAATAAATGAAATTAAAAATTCCGTAGAAGGAATCCACAGCAGAATAACTGAGGCAGAAGAACACATAAGTCACCTGGAAGATAAAACACTAGAAATAACTACCACAGATCAGAATAAAGAAAAAAGAATGAAAAGAAGTGAGGACAGTCTCAGAGACTTCTGGGATAACATTAAACGTGCCAACATTAGAATTATAGGGGTCCCAGAAGAAAAAGAGAAAAAGAAACAGACTGAGAAAATAGTTGAAGAGATTATAGTTGAAAACTTCCCTAATATGGGAAAGGAAATAGTCAATCAAGTCCAGGAAGTGCAGAGAGTCCCATACAGGATAAATCCAAGGAGAAACACGCCAAGACACATGTTAATCAAACTATCAAAAATTAAATACAAAGAAAAAATATTAAAAGCAGCAAGGAAAAAGCAACAAATAATACACAAGGGAATCCCCATAAGGTTAACAGCTGATCTTTCAGCAGAAACTCTGAAAGCCAGAGGTGAGTTGCAGGACACATTTAAAGTGATGAAAGGGAAAACGTACAACCAAGATTACTCTACCCAGCAAAAATCTCTTTCAGATTCAATGGAGAAATTAAAACCTTTACAGACAAACAAAAGCTAAGAAAATTCAGCACCACCAAACCAGCCTTACAACAAATGCTAAAGGAACTTCTCTAGGCAGGAAACACAAGAGAAGGAAAAGACTTACAATAACAAACCCAAAACAATTAAGAAAATGGTAATAGGAACATACATATCGATAACTACCTTAAATGTGAATGGATTAAATGTTCCAACCAAAAGACATAGATTGGCTGTATGGGTACAAAAACAAGACCCGTATATATGCTGTCTACAAGACACCCACTTCAGACCCAGGGACACCTACAGACTGAAAGTGAGGGGATGGAAAAATATATTCCATGCAAATGGAAATCAAAAGAACCCTGGAGTAGCAATTCTCCTATCAGACAAAATGGACTTTAACATAAAGACTATTACAAGAGACAAAGAAGGACACTACATAATGATCAAGGGATCAATCCAAGAAGAAGATATAACAATTGAAAAATTTAGGCACCCAACACAGAAGCACCTCAATACATAAGGCAGATGCTAACAGCCATAAAAGAGGAAATCGACAGTAACACATTCATAGTAGGGGACTTTAACACCCCACTTTCACCAATGGACAGATCATCCAAACTGAAAATCAATAAGGAAACACAAGCTTTAAATGACACATTAAACAAGATGGATGTAATTGATATTTATAGTACATTCCATCCAAAAACAACAGAATACACTTTCTTCTCAGGGGCTCATGGAACATTCTCCAGGATAGACCATATCTTGGGTCAAAAATCAAGCCCTGGTAAATTTAAGAAAATTGAAATCATATCAAGTATCTTTTCTGACCACAATGCTATGAGACTAGATATCGATTACAGGGAAAAAACTGTAATAACTACAAACACATGGAGGCTAAACAATACACTACTAAATAACCAAGAGATCACTGAAGAAATCAAAGAGGAAATCAAAAGACACCTAGAAACAAATGACAATGACCCAAAACCTATGGGATGCAGCAAAAGCAGTTCTAAGAGGGAAGTTTACAGCAATACAATCCTATCTCAATAAACAACCTAACCTTACACCTAAAGCAGTTAGAGAAAGAAGAACAAAAAAACCTCAACGTTAGCAGAAGGAAAGAAATCATAAAGATCAGATCAGAAATAAATGAAAAAGAAATGAAAGAAACAATACCAAAGATCAGTAAAACTAAAAGCTGGTTCTTTGAGAAGATAAACAAAATTGATAAACCATTAGCCAGACTCATCAAGAAAAAAAGGGAGAAGACACAAACCAACAGAATTAGAAATGAAAAAGGAGAAGTAACAACTGACCCTGCAGAAATAAAAAGGATCATGAGAGATTACTACAAGCAACTATATGCCAATAAAATGGACAACCTGGAAGAAATGGACAAATTCTTCGAAGAGCACAACCTTCCGAGACTGAACCAGGAAGAAATAGAAAATATAAACAGACCAATCACAAGCACTGAAATTGAAACTGTGATTAAAAATCTACCACCAAGCAAAAGCCCAGCAGCAGATGGCTTCACAGGCGAGTTCTGTCAAACATTTAGAGAAGAGCTAACACCTATCCTTCTCAAACTCTTCCAAAATAGAGCAGGCGGAGGAACACTCCCAAACTCATTCTATGAGGCCACCATCACCTTGATACCAAAACCAGACAAAGATGTCACTAAGAAAGAAAACTGCAGGCCACTATCTCTGATGAACATAGATGCAAAAATCCTCAACAAAATACTAACAAACAGAATCCAACAGCACATTAAAAGGATCATACACCATGATCAAGTGAGATTTACTCCAGGAATGCAAGGATTTGTAAATATATGCAAGTCAATCAATGTGATAAACCATATTAACAAACTGAAGGAGAAAAACCATATGATCATCTCAATACATGCAGGAAAAACTTCTGACATAATTCAATACCGATTTATGATAAAAACCCTCGAGAAAGTAGGCATAGAGGGAACTTACCTCAACATAATAAAGGCCATATATGACAAACCCACAGGCAACATCGTTCTCAATGGTGAAAAACTGAAACCATTTCCACTAAGATCAGCAACAAAACAACGTTGTCCGCTCTCACCACTATTATCCAACGTAGTTTTGGAAGTTTTAGTCACAGCAATCAGAGCAGAAAAAAAATCAAAGGAATCCAAATCAGAAAAGAAGAAGTAAAACTGTCACTGTTTGCAGATGACATGATACTATACATAGAGAATCCTAAAGATGCTACCAGAAAACTACCAGAGCTAATCAATAGATTTGGTAAAGTAGCAGGATACAAAATTAATGCACAGAAATCTCTTGCATTCCTATACACTAATGATGAAAAATCTGAGAGTGAAATTAAGGAAGCACTCCCATTTACCACTGCAACAAAAAGAATAAAATATCTAGGAATAAACCTACCTAAGGAGACAAAAGACCTATATACAGAAAACTATAAGACACTGATGAAAGAAATTAAAGATGATACCAACAGATGGAGAGATATACCATGTTCTTGGATTGGAAGAATCAACATTGTGAAAATGACTATACTACCCAAAGCAATCTACAGATTCAATGCAATCCCTATCGAACTACCAGTGGCATTTTTCACAGAACTAGAACAAAAAATTTCACAATCTGTATGGAAACACAAAAGATCCCAAATAGCCAAAGCAATCTTGAGAAAGAAAAACGGAGCTGGAGGAAATCAGGCTCCCTGACTTCAGAGTATACTACAAAGCTACAGTAATCAAGACAGTATGCTACTGGCACAAAAACAGAAATATAGATCAATGGAACAGGATAGAAAGCCATGAGATAAACCCATACACATATGGTCACCTTATCTTTGATAAAGGAGGCAAGAATATACAATGGAGAAAAGACAGCCTCTTCAATAAGTGGTGCTGGGAAAACTGGACAGTTGCATGTAAAATAATGAAATTAGAACACTACCTAACACCATACACAAAAATAAACTCAAAATGGATTAAAGACCTAAATGTAAAGCCAGACACTATAAAACTCTTAGAAGAAAACTTAGGCAGAACAGTCTATGACATAAAGCACAGCAAGATCCTTTTTGACCCACCTCCTGGAGAAATGGAAATAAACACAAAAATAAACATGTGTGATCTAATGAAACTTAAAAGCTTTTGCTCAGCAAAGGAGAATATAAACAAGATGAAAAGACAACCCTCAGAATGGGAGGGTTGCAAACGAAGCAACTGACAAAGGATTAATCTCCAAAATTTACAAGCAGCTCATGCAGCTCAATAACAAAATAACAAAAAACCCAATCCAAAAATGGGCAGAAGACCTAAATAGACATTTCTCTAAGGAAGATATACAGGTTGCCAACAAACACATGAAAGGATGCTCAACATCACTAATCATTAGAGAAATGCAAATCAAAGTTACAATGAGGTATCACCTCACACTGGTCAGAATGGCCATCATCCAAAAAATCTACAAACTCTAAATGCTGGAGAGGGTGTAGAGAAAAGGGAACCCTCTTGCACTGTTGGTGGGAATGTAAATTGATACGGCCACTATGGAGAACAGTATGGAGGTTCCTTAGAAAACTAAAAAGAGAACTACCATATGACCCAGCAATACCACTACTGGGCATAAACCCTGAGAAAACCATAATTCAAAAAGTCATGTACCACCATGTTCATTGCAGCTCTATTTACAATAGCCAGGACATGGAAGCAACCTGGGTGTCCATCGACAGATGAATGGATAAAGAAGATGTGGCACATATATACAATGGAACATCAGCCATAGAAAAGAAACAAATATGAGTTATTTGTAGTGAGGTGGATGAACCTAGAGTCTCTCATACAGAGTGACGTAAGTCAAGAGAAAAACAAATACCATATGCTAACACATATATATGGAATCTAAAAAAAAAAAAAAAAAGGTTCTGAAGAACCTAGGGGCAGGACAGGAATAAAGCCGCAGATGTAGAGAATGGACTTTACGACACGGAGAGTGGGCAGGGTAAGCTGGGACGAAGTGAGAGAGTGGCATGGACATGTATACACTACCAAATGTAAAACAGACAGCTTGTGGGAAGCAGCCGCATAGCACAGGGAGATTAGCTCGGTGCTTTGTGTCCACCTAGAGGGGTGGGATGGGGAGGGTGGGAGGGAGACGCAAGAGGGAGGAGATATGGGGATATATGTATATGTATAGCTGATTCACCTTGTTATAAAGCAGAAACTAACACATCATTGTAAAGCAGTTATACTCCACTAAGATGTTAAAAAAAAAAAAAGATGAGTGGGCTTATGGAGTCTAGTACAGAGGCTGACACATAATAGATAGGTCAACAAAACAGAATTACTAATGCTCAACATACTTGCTCTCTTATAAACAGACTGATATTTATAAGCCCAACTTCCTATCAGTCGGGAAAAGGATAGAGAGAGCGAAAATTCAGGAAGTACTTAAGACAACAGGGTATTAGTACTTTCCTAGCATAATTATAGCCTTTATAAAGGTCCTGGAGTCTCCCCAGGCCCGAGGGAGTTACAGACATCAACCATGGTCAGTGTTCACCTCGGCACCACTTCAACATCCTCTCAGTCCTCTGCTCACACCAGCCACGACTGAGCTGACCAAGTTCAGTGCAGGCTTCCCCCGCCTCACTGGGTGTGCATCTCAACAGTATTTCACCGAGCTGCACTGCCCGTTCTTGCTTTCTACCCCTGACCTTACATGACTAGAGCAGAGGACATCCTAGAAGCCCCCTGAACACCCACACATGTGCCACCTGGCAGTACGGAGGAGCTAACACTCCCAGAACTGCCCCGGTCCAGTAAAGCGTGGGAGACTATGCTGAATGCTTCTTGCCCCTATGATCCTCCCATGGGGAGAGTCCTCATGATGCTTCTGAGGAGGTCACACCAAGTTCGGTACAAATGGTGGCAGCTGCAAATCACACCCTTGTCCTGGCTTTCCCTCCTTCCCCGCCCTTTGCAACTGCCCCCTGGGTCACACTCTTAAATTAACTACCTGCACACAAGTCTCTGTCTCAGGTTCTGCTTTCAGGGGAATGCAAGCTGACATTACCTATTTCCATGGTTATCTAGAATAATAGGTTCGTGAAGTTGAAAGGGACATGAAGCAGAGTTTACTTCAAGGATGAAAAATAAATGGCTGGGTGCTGCTCTCTCGCCACACTCCTGTGACAAAGATCACTAACTCAATGTGCTGCTCTTTCCCAAGGAGCCCAGACTCAGCTTCAAAACCCTTCTCCACACCGCTTCAGGTAGCCTCCATCAATTAATTGGAACTGATGCTCGAGAGAAGATTCATTTGCTACCTCGGTCCTGCAGACTCAGCCAGGGCAGATCTCAGTTCTGCCACGTATTAGTTATGTAGCCTTGAAATAACTTTCCTAACTTTTGTGGATTTCATTTTTCTCCTCTATAAAATGGGCATAATAATTTCTTTTCACAGTGTTATAAAGAATTTTTACTTCTTTAATATTTAGTAACATAATATACGGAAGCACCTAAGAATACATTTGACACATATTCGATACTCAATAAATGTAATTCTGTTCTTCCTTGCTTTTATCTTAAAATACAATGAGCAGAGAAGTACAGACACAGTGACTCGCTGTGTAGACTTGGCAAGTAAACCCCATCTCCATATTTTACAGCTGTAAAAAGTATATAATAATCTATACATCATTCCTCATTGTAGCGAGAATACAATGAAATAATGAATAGACCACAGTACTGCTTCCAGTAATAATATTAGTATTATTACAAACATTACATTAGTAATGATATAATTACTTATATTGGTGTTTATTTCAAATGAAGAATTCTAAGGTTAGTGAGTGTATAAAGCATGTCTTTTTACTCTGTATTTTTGATGCTTTGACTTCTAGGGACTTGCTGACACTGAAGGGACTGCCTCTCTCTGGGGTAGCCAATTCCTAGAGATAATAGACAGCTCACCTGCAAGCATAACTCTCATGTGCAAACCAATTACTCGAGCCCACAGCTCTAACCACCTCTTTTATCTTGGATTTTCACAATCTGGGTGACTATCCCCCTGCCCTAATCACTCCAGGGCCGGGCACCAGACAACTAGCAACAGCCCCTATGCCCCGGAGCCTGCTGAAATCATTCTAAACTAGCCAATCCTAAGCCTGCTTGCCCTGCCTTGCTGTTGTTTCCTCTGAAACCACAATAAACTCTCTTCCTCATGCTTTTCCCTTGCTCTCTCTACCTCTGACCAATGCTGGTTGCTTCCCTGTGTGCCCACCCCCACCCCGGTGTGGTATTATTCACCACACCTGAATAATACTACAACAAACCCACATTTTAAAACAATGAGGCTAGGAGATCAATGTCACCTACCAGATTAAAGGCAGAACCCTCAGTCCCTGCTCTGTCACACTATGTTGCCTCCCATCTGGGGCATCAGGCAATCCTGACCATCTCTAGGAAGACAAGCCCCAGTGCTGACCAAGGAATTCACCAAAGCACCTTGGTGGGAAGGTGGAGGAAGTTCAGTAAGTCTTAGGGTGACCTCCCAGCCTGGTCAGACCCAGTGATGGAGGGAGGGACTGGAGCCCTGACTACAGAAATCTGGAATTGCTGTAGCTCAGCAGAATCAAAGATTTATTCTCTCTTTTTATTTTTGGCTGTGTTGGGTCTTCGTTGCTGTGCACGGGCTTTTCTCTAGTTGCGGTGAGCGGGGGTGTGCTGGCTTCTCATCGTGGTGGCTTCTCTTGTTGCGGAGCACGGGCTCTAGGCCTGTGGGCTTCAGTAGTTGTGGCTCGTGGGCTTTAGAGCGCAGGCTCAATAGTTGTGGTGCACGGGCTTAGTTGCTCTGCGGCATGTGGGATCTTCCCGGACCGGGGCTCGACCCCATGTCCCCTGCACTGGCAGGCGGATTCTTAACCACTGCGCCACCAGGGAAGTCCCCCAAAATTTATTCTTAAATGTCACAACGAGTGATTAATCAGAATACAAACATTACTGCTGATGTCACGGCTAAAAGGGGGTCTACGTGATAAAATGTGAGAGGTCATCAACCTGCTCATTTCTGAATTCATAGATCCTGCTTCTAAACCAAAATCAAGATCCGGAACAATTCTGCTGTAGCCTTGAAATAACTTTCCTAACTTTTGTGGATTTCATTTTCCTCCTCTATAAAATGGGCATAATAATTTCTTTTCACAGTGTTATAAAGAATTTTTACTTCTTTAATATTTAATAACATAATATATGGAAGCACCTAAGAATACATTTGACACATATTTGATACTCAATAAATGTAATTCTGTTCTTCCTTGCTTTTATCTTAAAATACAATGAGCAGGGAAGTACAGACACAGTGACTCGCTGTGTAGACTTGGCAAGTAAACCCCATCTCCATATTTTACAGCTGTAAAAAGTATATTTTATTCCTTTTCTTCTTTCTGATGGATGGGCTTCATGCTGTTTACAATCATTTACATCTCCAAATATCTATACTTTTTACATTATTTTACAAAAATAAATCCCGGTGGGTTCCCTTTTTATCCATCAACTGCACAAGAAATGTACTAGAAAAAAAAAAAAAGTCAGCAACAAAGAACAACCATATGCCAAATTATAAGAACTAGCAAACAGAGGCTGACAGGTCAATGAATTGTAAGAAAAAATATGGAAAATGATCAAACTATAATATGAGTAAAGAATATCAGACTTCTATGAAAATGGAAATTCAGACCCGAAATAGGTCTGAGAGATCATGAAATACAAAAATCTTTATTTTATGAACATGGACACAATTTCAGAGTGGTTCAATCATTTGCTTTAAGAGGAAGCAGCTAATAAATGAGAAAGATACTAATGACTGAAAGTCTAGAGATCTGAACCCACCTTATCATAGCTACATATCATAGGTAACATGGATTATTTGGGGAAAAAATATAAAAATCCCAATAGTTTACAACTTTATTTTCAGCTGTGTAAGCCCAAGAGAGGATCAATACTTCACAGAATATTTGGTATTATGATTTAAAAAATTAAAATGTAGAAACGAGATTTCTGAAGTCAAAATTCATGATCAAAATTGTCTTAAAATGAACACTCACTTCCTCAAAGGGATTGACAATATTTAAAAATATGTATATATAAGTACAGATTTGTCACTAGGTTAGAAAAGACTTGAAATGATCAAATTAGAAAAGAGTAGAATCAGTTCCTGGACTGGTGGACACATTTTTTCAGGTAAAAAAATATGCCTGCCCTCTGTTGACCACCTAGAACCCTACTTAGTGACATGTGGTTTCTACCCGAATGCACATAACCCAGAATATATTTAGAGATTGGTCTATTTCTAGTCACACAAGTTTTGTTTCCTAAATAAGACTTCAGATTACCATTTTGGGCTGTTCCCAAAAATTCCAGCACTCCATATGGTTGAAGATGTGGTCCCATCTTCTTCACAAGACCTCGTGTGAACTGTGTACAGTACTGTCTTCAACCCTTTCGTTCCTATGCATTTTCCACGGTGAGAAGAAATGCAGGGCTTATGAGGAAGGCGGGAAATGAGAAAGACAGGCATGTTCCAAAGTTGAGATTCTGAACTGCTTTCCAAATTTTTCAAATGTGAAAATTTCTTTAGTTTGCACAAACTGTTATAAATGATAGCACAGAACATATACATTCAGCTTATGGAGAGTCACACAGTATGGTAGTTATCCTAATTACAGCTCAAAAACCTACTACAGTAGATTTTTTAGCGCATCAAGAAGAATATTATAGTTACAATTTTATCTATTTAAAGAATGATTTGTAAAGCTACAGAAGTCTGGAAAGGGTCACTCGGGATGTATTACAATTATTTTCGATACGATATGAGAATAAACTTACCTGTTCATGAGTGATCGTATTGATTTCCTTTTCAGACACCTCTTCAGTTACATGTTTAATTGTCAATTTTACTTATATTAACCAAATCATTAGCCTCCCCCCAAATTTCTAGAATTTCTGTAACACTGATAATAACTTACACGCCAGGAAGTTAAGACAATGAATTACTAATACTTGGGTGGAATTAGCTCGAGAAGATAACACAAATAGGTTAAAAAGTACATTACTTCACTTATTTTCATACTGCATTTGAAACCTTGGTTAAATGACGCAGTGATCAGGTCTACCAACTGTTTACTATAGCACAAGTTTGCACAGTATTAAAGGCATCTATTTTAATAGTTCATATCCTTTTTGAGAGGAAACTAGTTTTGGTGGCCGTCATTCATGTAAAAGTGCAAATCCTTCCAATCATCTTTCAGAGAACTGTTGTATGCATTAATCTTATGAGCCTAAATTAACCAAAAGACTCCACAGTATTCTTCCCCCCAAAAACTTCCCTCCCCACTTTACTATTCACTGTTATAATTACTAGTGAATAATAAATGTTTTTCGGGTATTTCTTACATTAAGAAACTGGTAGGTAGATAGGCAAGTAGATAGATAGACAGATATTAACAATGTACAGAAATCTAAAATAGCAGAGGAGAAGTAGAGGTATTATTTATATTTCCAGGAGCAATTATTTTGTAATTTGCTCTTCTGATGCGTTTCCAATCTTTATTTTTTTAAAAAACTAATGGATTCACCTTTTTTTTCTGTGATAATTTTCCAAGTGAGGTTACTTTTTAAAGCCATATTTAAATTAATGATTGATCTGCAATCAGCTTGAGTTTCCTACATATAATGAGAGAGCGAAAGCGAATCCACTGACTGAGCCTCTTCCATGTACCTGAAACTGTACTAAGCATTTAACACCATATCTCATTTACTCCCCAAGTCAAAACTGTGATATGTCTTATTATCCCCAATTTATGTAGGAGAAAACTGAGGCCCAGAGAAGTTAGGTAATTTATCTAAGATTATATAATTGGCTATGCTTGAATTCAAAGATTTGTTTGACTTTAGATATAACCAAATGCCTGACTTGACCATTTGAAAAATCAAACCAAATCAAAACAAATTCCTCAATAAAAGAATCACCTGCCTCTGACTGGTTCTAATGCCTGGTGGATTTTCCAAAACAGACTACAGACTATATGAGGTTAGTTGCACGGAAGTATTAGCTACACACCAGTTTTTTTCATGTCACCCCATTATACATTTCTGCAAAAAGTATTATGTATATTAAAATTTTAAATATTGTTTTTAATGATCATGACCATCATACTCTGTTAAACATGTTCTTCTGGGTTAAACTATCATTAAATTATAAAATCTTTAGCAGCACTCAATTGAACAAAACAAATTAAATGCCTTGCACATTTTAATACATTATTAAATTTAAAAAGTCAAATTGGAATCGAATCCCGTAAGAAATGCATGGGAGGGGGTGGTACGGCGCCTTGATTAAAGCAGTCTTGACAAATACAAACACTTTGAATCTTCACTTTCTTCGCTCCACCAAAGAGGTTTTTTTTTTTTTTTTTTTTGCGGTACGCGGGCCTCTCACCGTTGTGGCCTCTCCCGCCGCGGAGCACAGGCTCCGGACGCGCAGGCTCAGCGGCCATGGCTCACGGGCCCAGCCGCTCCGAGGCATGTGGGATCTTCCCGGACCAGGGCACGAACCCGAGTCCCCTGCATCGGCAGGTGGACTCTCAACCACTGCGCCACCAGGGAAGCCCCAAAGAGGTTTTTATACCTTGAGACAATGGTACGATTCAGTAAGGGTTGGAAGATTGTAAAAGAGAAGTGAGGATAGACTTCTTGGCACCCAAGCACTTCTCAGGCATATCACTGTTAGATTAAAAGTTTATGACGTACATACAAAAGTAGAGAGCCCAGAAGCAGACTACCTTCACATCATCCTCTGCCTGTCCTCCGAGGGACGTACAAACGCCATTCCCTTTCTCTAAAGACTATTTTAACCCCTGCTAAGTCTCCATTTCCCATTACATTTTAATTGTTCAACCTTTCATAAAAAGATTTAAATATTAATACCTGAATGTGAAAAAGAATAGATACATGTATATGTATAACTGAACCACTTTGCTGTACACATGAAACTAACACAACATTGTTAATCAACTATACTGCGATGTAAAATAAAAAGTTAAAAAAAGATTTAAATGTTAATACTCGAATGTGTTCCATCCATTGCATTTCACCATAGTGTCAACTGCTGGCATGCAGTTTGCACTTTCTGTATTTCCAGTCTTTCCTTCTGTTCCTCCAAGGCAAATTGATCTGTTCCCTCCATCCCTCAAATATCATCCATCCTGGCTGGCCCATGCCTCCACTGTCATCCCACCACCCCAGCCTACCACACAAGGGAAAGTCTTGTTCTCCCTGAAGACTGAGATCCAGCTCATCCTGTAACACTGGGCCAATCACCACCTCCTCCCTGAAGTCTTCCCAGAACAACACGGAAACAGTGCTCTCTCCTTCCTTTCAGAAGTCCAGCAAGAACCAGTGTTCCTCCCATTCTTCTTCACCCCATCTTTATTGTTTAGTATGGTCAATGACATTGTTCTGTGAACAGACGCCCTCCCTTTTCACCACAATGCATCCCTAAAAACCACATTGGAAAGTTGGAAAGCAGACTGTCGTCAAGACCATTCACGTTCTCCACTGGCCACCATGCGATACTCCAATCACAAGGAGTGAAAATAAGCCACAGGTGAGGCCAACAGTGTCATAAAACCAAAAAAAATATAACACTTCTGTATCGCGACATATAAATTGGGGAAAAAAACTATGGCTTAGGTCATAGAGTTTTAGGGTTGAAGTGGATCTTAGAGCCCCTCAGTTCACAGATGGGGACCCTCAGGCACAAAAAGGGTGAGAAACTTGCCCTGAATTTCAGAGCTGAGATAGGATGGGAAGAGAACTCGAGCACAGCTCTGCTGACACACAGACCAAAGCTCTTTCTAGTATATTCTACTGCCCTGTTGTACATGCCTATTAAAAGCGCATACTTTACACAGCAATTATTTAAGGAGCCTTAATTTGCAATAAAGTGTTCAACTACCATAAAGAATAAAACTACTGAACCATAAATCTAAAACCAATATACTCCTCACAATAAACATGAAACAATAACACAAATAAAAACCCCAGGGTGAGCTCCTGGAGAGGGGCGGCCACACCTTTGTCCACACGGTGCCCGGCCCCCTGGGGTCACTCCTATGCTGTGCAGGACCCCACAGGCCAGCACCGGTCTCCTCGGGCTCCACACGTGGCTGGGCCCTAGAGCTATAAAATGTATCCAGGGGAAATCTGAACACCTCTTCTTTCCCCCATAAATCTCCCAGTGGCAGGCAGACGTAATCCAAAAATTAATTGATCATTTAATTCAAAGATTAATTTGCAGCATCTAAATAATTTGAAGCTGTCACTAAAGACCTTAGTTGAGAGGATTTAGAACTATCGTTCTCTACCCAGCTTCAAGATTGGATTTTATGGGGACTTTTGAAAACCAAATGAATCAGAATCTCAGGGATGGGATCTGAGTATCATTTTTTTAAAAAACTGATACACTTTAATTCCGATAATTCTGATACACTGGGAATTAAGAACCATTTGTTTGGAGAGTAGAATTTTTGTCAGTTGGGTCCTTCCCCTTTTTCCTTTATGTTTCCTGCCCAACTGGCAGGACTTTTTCAGCTTCAAGTGACAGAAACCCAACCTGCTTTGGCTAAAGGGGAATGTGCTCACGTAACTAAAGTCAGGAGTGAAACTGGCCCCGGGAGTGATAGGAAGCAGGGGCATGATGCCCTCAGAGCATTCCCCTTTGACCCCTCTGCATATATATAATATATATATATATATTCTGTATATATTCTATATATTACATAGAAAATATATATTACACACCACACATACACACACACACACTCATCTTACTGGTTGTGCTTCTCTCTAGAACCCTGACTAATACACTATCCCTCTCATTAACACAAGGAATTCTCTCTGGAAATTCTCACCTTTCTGGTCTATATCATCGTTTTCTCTTTCTATAGGATCATTCCCATTTGTATTCAAACATGTTGTCATTTCTCTTATATAAATCTAAAAGAATAACCCAAAACAACTTGCCCTTAATTGAATGTGCCCCACCAGCTCCTGTCCCATTTGATTCCTTCCCCAACAAAACTTTTTGAAGATTATCTGCAGTCACTGCCTTCAATTTCACTCCTTCCGTTTTCCACTAAGCCTCCTCCAAACAAGTTCTCAGCTCTACCACCCCAAAGAAACTTCTCCCGCTGAGATCAGCACCAATTTCAATGTCAATAAATTCAAGTCACCTCTTGGTCCTCATCTTACTCGTCAGCAGCATCCGACAGAGTTCGCCAGGCTGTCTTCCCGTCACTTGTGCGTTCTTCACTTGGACGCCACACTCAAGGTCTTCCTCTACCTCACTCATTGTCCCTTCTCAGTCCTCTTTTCCCTAAATTCTGAATGTGGGAGTGCCCAAGGCTCAGTCCTTGGTCCTCTGCTCTTTCATTTCTACACTCCCCCTTTAATCTCATCTACTCACATTGCCTTCATTCTCTTATCTACATGCCAGTGACCTGCACGTTTATCTCTACAATCAGACGTCTCTCCTGAACTTAAGACTCAGCTATCTGACTGCCCACAGATAACATTTATATGTCACATGAGATGCTGGTGAAGATGTGACAGCTGGGAGAACTGTCCTGACCTGACAGCTATTTCTACTAACCTACCGGTCACTCTGTCCCTTCTACCAATAAAAATCATGAAGGTAGAACTGAAGAAAAAAATCATGTCCATGGATACAACTGCCAAAGATAATACTACCACACGGCATCCCAGATACTGCACATCCACAATGTCTGAAACAGTGGACTCCTCCCCTTAGCCCCAAACCCTGTCCTCCTCAACAGTCTCTATCCTGTCAAGTGACCCAGTTACAGTCACTCAGACCAGCACCCTAAGGGTCATCCTTCCACCCTCCCCTTCTCCTTCCTTCTAGCCACGTGCAATCCAATACCAAGTCCAGTAGTTTTTACTCTAAGAATTTCTCTAACCTAGCCCCATCATCAACGCTTGCTTTTCTGTGGCTTAGTTCTATCCTGATTACCTATCACACGGTGTAATGGAACTGCTGGATTATTTGTATATTTCTATAGATTTCTGGGTTCCTTGAGGACAGAAACTTTCATCTCTGTACGTAGCCAATACATCTTTGTTGAGTTGAACTGAAAAGAACACATGAAAGGGAAGACTCCTGAGTTAAGAACAGGGATTTGGGTGGAAAATCCATTTCTTTGCCTTGGTGATTGTTGAGAAATTCATATCAGTAGTCACAGTTGACCCTAGCAGCGTCAACTTTTCCTCCCAGTGCAAATCACAGCCGTAAGGTCATGTGGAAGAAACAAGAGTGTACACAATGACAAATATAGGTGTTAAGTAATATGGAATTAATACAGTAGGAAAGTGTGAAATTTAAAGACTGGGACCTATTTGGACATGTCTTCCTAACTCAACTATAAACTCCTTGGAGACAAAAATGGTATCTTATTCTGCTTTCTACTCAGGGTTTTCCATACTGTAGGAGGTCAACAACTATTGGCTGAATAGTGAACACCTGCTTTCCTTCAAGTGTCTGAGCAATGAAACCTTTCCAAACTCATCTGCCTGCCTCCAAAACTACTCCTATCTCCAGAGGTAAAATAACTTGTGAAAAGTCTTACCTCAAATAAGTAGCAGAGCTAGTATTTAAACTCCTTATCTCTCTGGTTCTAAAGCCCTAGTCATTCTGCCATATTGCCAATCTGAAGTATCCTGAACGAAAATAAATGGTCAAGTACCTCACTCTCTTCTGTTTCATTTTTGTGCCAAGAGTTTCAGCTGACTTTTCTTGAGATGGCCTTCTTGTCTCTGCTCTGGGTTATGGGGACATGCTTCAATTTCCAAATGTCCTTATTCAATCCCATTCAAACAACTCTCTTGCTCTAATTTTCAGACACAGTGTTTCTTTGAGTCTTCAGGAATGATATGGTTTTCATGGCCCTGAACTTACTCTGGGATTCAGAGTCTTGTGATGCTTCTATGTTGAGCCCTGAAACTATTCTTATACTTTATAAATGTCAAAGGGGAATTCCCAGTAACTGGCTTAGCTCTGACTCAGGTGAAATCATGGGTCATGCCCTTCATAGTCAACACTGTATGTCAGGTTTCTCAGCATTTTGTGAACCAGTCATGACTACAAAGAAAATCGTCCACAGCCTTTTAATTCCATATTATGATGAGCAATGATCCTCTAAGTCCTATTTTTAAATTATTAATGTATTACTTATTGGCTGCCTACAATGCACCAGACACTTTTTTTTCTAGGTGCTAAGGACACAGAGATGAATGAAAAGCAGACTGATTATCATACTAGTTGCTGACACACTGACTGAGGAGCGATGCATATTCACAGATAATTATGATACATTGTGAGGTGAATTCTGAGGTGCTGGGAGAGGCTGAGGAGGAGACAGTGAACTCTGCGTGGGAAAGATCTGGAAAATCTCCAGAGAGATGGAGGTGTTACACTGGGGCTAAAAGAGCAGAAAGAAGGGTATGGTCATGGAGTCAGAAAGAGACTCGCTGTGTTTGAGAAGCAGTACCTTCTGTAGAGCTGAAATATATGTAGTTTGGGGGCTTAATTTGAGAATGTCAGTGTCCTGGTAGAATCACATCATTTCCTTAGGGATTATCTAGTCTGATTTCCTTATTTATAGATGAGAATACTGAGGCTCAGAGACAGTGAGGAATGTTATCATGCCATTTCTTCTTCTGGGTGAGTTTCATTTTTATTGCTGATTTCATAAATATCATGGTCCTTGTTCTCTTTGAATAGGGATACATATTGTAAGTATGTACATACTACATACCTAGTATACTCAGTACATGTTCTGACTGTACCATCCTAATGAAAGCTTGGAAATAGCAGGTGAAAAAGGAAAGCACGCGCTGCTGTGGATTCTTCTTCACTTGATCCCACCAGGGCTTCAGAGACCCTGCGAAAAGCATACTTTGGACGTAGCCAAAATTCTGGTCATTTTCTAAAGTCATCCTGTTACAGGGAGATCAGCTCAGTGCTTTGTGACCCCCTAGAGAGGGGGGATAGGGAGGGTGGGAGGGAGACGCAAGAGAGAGGGGATATGGGATATAGGTATACGTATAGCTGATTCATTTTGTTATAGAGCAGAAACTAACACAACACTGTAAACCAATTACACTCCAATAAAGATGTTAAAAATAAATAAATGAATAAAGTCATCCTGTGACAGACAGAAACAACACCCCTGCATGTTTCTTCCTTGGTTTTTCCTTTATTGATAATAATCAGTTCTAAGGAAGGGGGTGTATTTGAAAAGAAATCTATGTATGTCTTAAATACAGTTAGAAAACTGTCATTGTTCAAAGTTGTTGACAAAGAATGATCGATTTTAGCTGATTAAGTAACCTAGCATTTTTCTGAATTTATTACACAGGTCATGAGATGTCCTACAAACCTGAGTCACCCTGAAATACTTAAAGGCCCTCTTACCCCGTCATAGAAACACACTGCTTGAGACTCCAGTTATGTGTTCTTTTTTATAAGACAGTAACAATCTTTAAAGTCCAAAAACAGACATTATTTCAGCTTTTGGTTCTATTTGGCCAGAATTTCTTCTCAAATATGACTGTCTTAAAAGAGTACAAATATAGAGTTTCAAAGAGGGATTGAGTTATCTTAGTCCCACTAAAGCAGATTGAGAAAACTGACATGAATCGGTCACTTTGGCTTCTAGAAGAGCAAAGACTAGCCCTTTAAAAATATTATAGTTGCCGGGGCTTCCCTGGTGGCGCAGTGGTTGAGAGTCCACCTGCCGATGCGGGGGACAGGGGTTCGTGCTCCGGTCCGGGAAGATCCCACATGCCGCGGAGCGGCTGGGCCCGTGAACCATGGCCGCTGAGCCTGCGCGTCCGGAGCCTGTGCTCCGCAACGGGAGAGGCCACAACAGTGAGAGGCCCGCGTACCGCAAAAAAAATATATATATGTAATAGTTGCCTATAAAGTGGAAGGCAATTTTCATATATCTTCCAAAGCAATGTAATTAAGAACATCTGTACCTATCTACTCAACTTTATTAACTTATATTTGGGACTAAAGAAACTGCTCTATAGTAGATCTCTAGTGAACACAGGGAAAAGCACAAGAACAAATAAAATATGTAGATGTTTCAGGAATAAGACTTTTGCTTTAACATTTTCGAGATCTATGTTTGTCTCAAGGTAAGGCAACCACTGTCCAAGAAGTTAACTACGATACTGCAGAATGCAAACATAAATCATAAAATGAAGAATGGCATTGCTAAGATGCAGTCTAGCAAGACTATTCTATTATAGATCCCCCTGTAAAAATCAAGCCCAGGTAGGGCCATTTTGTAAAAAGAAAAAGACAACTAGAAGAGCTGATTAAATACAAAAGAATAAGTATCATAATCAGTGAAGAGATGAGAAATTAAGATTGGATCTTCATCAAATAACATGAGAACTATTTACAGAACTGCTACCCAGAAATTTCATGGCAATGGCGCCTCCTCTATTTTATGTGATAGTTTATCTCTCTAGTAAAAAATATATTCAATCCTTGGCTAGGAAATTAACTGCTGAAGTTTTTCCCCTATTTTTGTTTAATTAAGTAGTTGAATACAATATTCAATATGGCACAAAGGAACCTGAATCTACCTGAGATGTAAAATGAGTAAAGTCTGAGTAGCACAATAAGGCATTATCGTAGACCATCTGCAGAGCCTTTATTGCTTACTGCTGGGGCTTAAACAGCCTTGAGTCACATTGTTATTATGACTTTATTCCATGGTCCCTAGGAATACTGTAGGATTTGATCTTCTGTACCTTTCTTTTTTGGTTGAAACATCCCACCCAAAAAAAACTGTGTAGTGGTTGTGTTATTTACAACCAAAGGACTCCATCCACCAATGGAGTGGGTTCCATCTCCAATGTCTCCCTGTACGGTAAATCTAGAGATTAAAATAAGAGGGGAAAGTTCTGTAAATACATATGGAGAATTTCAACATAGAAAGAAAACACTTATTTGAATCAATGCCTTTAGAAAAATAAAAATTTTAAAGACTTTACTTTTGGATTCCTTCCCTTAAAAAGTAAGAGCCACTTTAACTTCAAAATACGTCCTGTTTTTAGAATTGGGGTATTAAGCCATTATGCTGTGGCCCACAAATGCATCAGAGTCACAAATGCTGTGGTCAAACGTCTTCACCCTTCTTCAGTTGACTGGTGATTTCATATGTTCTAGGAATATTTTTATCTTTTGGCGTGATGCTCTATACCATATGGTATAACACACTGACAAGCAAAAAGGGTAGAACTAGTTTGAAATATATACACATATATACACACATATATTTATACATTTATATATTCACACACACATACACTGCATGCATAGTGAAAGAAGTTGCATGTATGCCTACAAAGAAATAAGGGCAAAGTTACACATCCTGCACACAGGACTGAGATTCTTTGTCTGTGTGGAAAACATCACTAAAATCCAAAGCAAGATTGAAAGTTCACTATAGACCTGAAAGCATTCAAGAGATATATCAGAAACACCTACATTTTGCTACATCAAGTAATATTTGAACTGTCTGTAACACTTTTTCACACAATATTTAATGCTGCTTCTCTAAGTGCAATAATAACTGCAGCAGTGACACACAAGTTGCAGAATCCATTTAGGAAAAATTGTTAAAATGGGAAACACACTCAATTATCTTTAATTGATTCCCAGAGGGTGAAAGTATCCCTTCCCTTTGATTCCAGGTTCCCTCAACATGATTTTCCTTTGGAAAACAGTGATCTTGAATCAATTTTTACAAGTTTTCTAGAAGATTAAGGTGTGACACTCAACCTGCTCATTAGTCTTTGTGTCAAGAGGTAGTCTTCCCTAGAAGAAAACACAGAGGAAAAGCTTCTTGACAATGATTTCTTGGATAGGACACCAAAAGCACAGGCAACAAAAGCAGAAATAAACAAGTGGGATTATGCCAAACTAAAAAGCTTCTGCACAGCAAAGGAAACAACTGATAAAATGAAGAAGCAACCTACAGAATGGGAGAAAACATCTGCAAACCATACATCTGATAAAGAATTAATATTCAAAATCTATAAAGAACTCTGACAACTCAATAGCAAAACACCAAATAACTTGATTTAAAAATGGGCAAAGGAACTGAATAGACATTCTACTAAAGAAGACATACAAATGTCCAACAGGTATATGAAAAGGTGCTCAACATCACTAATCATCAGAGCAATGCAAATCAAAACCAGAATGAGATATAACCTCACACCTCTATTACATATATATTAAAAAAAAAAAAAAGCCAAGTGTTGGCAAGGATGTGGAGAAAAGAGAAAAGGGAACTCTTGTACTCTGCTGGTGGGGATGTAAACTGGTGCAGCCATGATAAAAAACAGTATGGAAGTTCCTCAAAGACTACAAATAGAGCTACCATATGATCCCACAATTCCACTTCTGGGTATATATCCCCAAAAATTGAAATAAGGGTCCCAAAGAGATATCTGCACTCCCATGCTCATTAAAGCATTATTCATAATAGCCCAAGACACAGAAGCCACCTAAATGTCCATCGATGGGCAAATGGATAAAGAAAATGTGGTTTATGCTTATAATGGAATAGTATTCAGCCTTAAGAAGGAAATCCTGCCCTTGTGACAACATGAATGAACCTAGAAGAAATCATGCTAAGTCAGATAAGCCAGACACGGGAGGACAAATACTATGTCATATCACTCATATGAAGAATCTCAAACAGTCATAGAAGAGAGTAGAACAGTGGTTAACAGGGGATGGGGGAGAGGAAAACAGAGAGGTATTAGTCAAAAGATAACAAAATTTCAGTAATACCATATGAATAAGTCCTACTGATCTATTGTACACCATAGTGCCTCTAGTTTATACTGTATTACACACTTACAAATTTGCTAAGAGGGTAGATATTAAGTGTCCTTAATAACAATAATAAAGAGGGTGGGAAAACTTTTGCAGGCGATGGATATGTTTATGGCACAGGTGGTGGTGATGGTTTCATTCATGTACACTTATCTCCAAATTCATCAAATCGTATACATTAACATATACAGCTTTGTGTATGTTAAAAGAGGAAGAGAGAGAGAGACAGACAGGGTCCGGCATGATCCGTCCTGTTCTCTACTGTATCTGAACAAAGGACAGTGTGGACACATGGTGAACCTCAAATCCTCTGCTAAGCCATTAAAGCGACTGGGTGCAAGCGCCAGTAAATGGAATGAGGAAAAACAGGTGTTTTCTCACACTGCCCAACAAATCACTTTCATACCATCTAGTGTCAGAAGGAGAGGACAGCAGGCTAGTACTGCCTGCTTTTTTCGGTCTTAACATATCCTTCTTTTAAAAGCCCAAATGTACGTATTCATATCTTAGTTAAATTTCTACTAGAAATGCTTTAAAGTCATATTAGATTTCAATACTTTCGTTTTCAGACAAGGGTAAGGGCATATGCCAGAACATTATTGCAAGAAAACTTAAAAAGTAAAACAACAAACACAAATGTTGTTAAATGGCCGGACTTGAAGTCAAGCACTGTGGATCTGAACCCTAACTGCACAGTATTCCAGTTGTATGACTTTGGGAATATTATTTAAACAAGACTTACTTTTTTACCTCTGTAAAATGAGGAAAGTTATTTTGAGGGAGGATTCAATCAATTAAATCTAATAATGGCTATAAAGTACTTGCCTCAGTGTCTTGCGGGCACATAGGAAGCGCTCAAAAGTATTGGCCGCCATTATTACAAGTCAAAAACAATTCTGTAGGACTTCATACTCAACACACAAAAATAGATTGAAAAGTCAACAATATCGTAGTAGCTAATCCAGGTAACTATCCATCATCCAAAAATGTTAATCCCTTCACATCCTGCCCCCAAAGTACAGCACTGCCAAAACACAGTGTCACCACTAGACATGACCAAACAACAAGCCACCTGTCTTCTGGGATAAAGGGGTTTGGGGACCACAGTTCTAAGGGACAGCTAATACAAAGCAATGCTTTCACCAGAGCAATGCTGGTCTCTAATATTTATCAGTAATCATCCCACCATTATTAGTGTTCAGGGTACCAAAGATGAAAATGTGTGTGAATCTATGTGATTAACCAATACCAGGCTCAGCCCTTTCACAAAGGAGCTCTGATCTGTTCAACAAAGCACACTGTCCACCCACGCCAGGGAGCAGAAACGTAAGCCCAGTTATACAAATCCAGAACCTAAAGCTGAAAGTTAACAATACGTATTTTTAAACTCTGAATTTTCAGAAGCAGGAATTTTAGGAATTGACTGCACTCCAGTTGCTATGTTTTCAGTCAGGTCTATACTGAAGAATAATCATTGAACCAATATATGCTCTCCACTTGTAAATATTCATGATAGGTAAGCATTTGCTTATGAAATCTTCACTTTCTAATCAAAGTGGCAGAAAATTGATATGTATGACATTTATCATTTTTGTATACAGTTTGTATATTTTGATATCAATATCTCCAATTCTAAAATATTCATATTGGAAATAGATAACAATTACTGCACCAAACCCATTCATTCATCCTTCATTCTTATAACAAGTATTCACTGAGGACCTACTCAGGGCCAGGTATTGTGCTAGTGCTAAAACTGAAGTCAAGCTTTTATAGTTTCTTCTTCATTATTATCAACTATTTAGGACAAAGTTATGAGGAGAAATGACAATGGATTTAAATCCTGTTATAGTTGTACTTTTATTAAAATTTCTATTAATTTTTTTCTATTAATTTTTGTATTAAGCAATTACAGACTTAATTAATCCTTTCCACTTTCCTACAGACAAAAAAAATGATCCCATCCCAAATCCTTCTATGTTGAAAAAAATGCCAAAGCCATAAAATGAGCGCTTCAGCTATAAAAATGCACGATATAATAGATGTCACCTTCTCTTATTCAGCAAAGGGGCATTCTATAACTTTGTCCTTTGTCTTTCACAGAACAGTAACCTGAAGTCGTTTCAGTGGGGTTTTACTTTGGATAAAGTACAAAAATATTCTTCTCCAAGAAGCCGTTAATCTTTCCTCTGCAGCTGATGATTCTCTCTGCTCACCTGATTTTGGGGAAATCAGTGAAGTACAGCGTCCTGTTACTGCGGACCCCTTCCACTCCTCAGAGCCACCCTGGGCTTTCTCCTCCAGGCTGTGGGTAGCAGTGAGCAGGGATGCACCTCAATGCCTGCAGCCCACATCACATTTTCCAAAAGATTTTAAAGATGCACAGAGTTACATGGATACATAACAAACATTCAAACCTTACTTGTGAATTGATGGATAAGGAAGAGAGACATCAATGAATAGCTCGTGGTACTCTGCGAACTTTGGGACCAAAAATTCTCCAATTATTATGTATTAGCGTAGACACTGAGTATGTACAAATGTTTGCCTTCTATCCTGCTCCTCGTGGGCCACCAGCAAAGTGATTCCAGTCCCAGTCTTTTCTGCTCTCTGAAACTTCTTGCAAGAGGCTGTATAGTTTAATGCAAAGAGTACGGGGGATCTGGCTGTTGTGTTAGCTTTCTGTGGCCACTGTAACGAATTACCACAAATCTGTGGTTTAGACAATCCTAATTTACTATCGGGTGGTTCTGTCGGCCAGTAGTCCAAAATGGCTCTCCCTAGGCTAAGATCAAGGTGTAAGCAGGGCGAGATTTCTTTCTGGAGGCTCTAGAGGGGAATCTGTTTCCTTGTTTACCCAGCTTCGAGAGCCTGCCTGCATTCTTTGGCCTTGGCACTCCTTAATCCATCTCCAGAGCCAGCAATAGTCAACTGACCTCCTCTCCTGCCTCCCTCTTCCAGGTTTAGTGTGTGATTACACTGGGTCCACCCAATAGTTTGGTATCACCCCCCATTTTAAGGTTAGCTGATGAGCAACCTTCATTCCACTTTGCAGAGTGACTTATTCACAGGTTCTGGAGATTAAGTGTGAAAAACTTAATCTCCAGAATCGTCACTTTGAATGACACACAACTAAACAGCAACGTATGTGTTTTTCAAAACTTACCTGTTCCACTAATTACATAGTGGGAATACTCTCTATCTTCAGGAACTCTTTTTTTTAAGTTACAAAATAAAATAGTGATGCAGCCTGAAATGTCTCAAATGGTAACAAGACCAATCCAAACTCCGCAGCTTAGTAAAGGTAAGAGTAGCACCCTGCAGGAATTGATCAGTCATTTAATCAAGAATCACAAATGTGCCTGGAGATGTCCCTATCACCTCCTATGTAAAAACATAAAAATCCACCTGTTAAATCAGCATTCTTCTGAATAGATAATGACTTTGCTTTCAGCTGCCCACATCCTTATCCTACATTTTCTTATAAGAAAAAGGGAAGAAAGAAGAAAAACACCCACTAGTGATGACAACCTAGTTCCTCTCGCTTTCTAGGCAATGGTAACAATGTGAGGGACCTGGGGCACCAGGGGCCACCTTGGGGAGTAATTAAGTGATTAGAAAGAAGAAAATTGACTTGTGTGATACCGTTATGTCAACAAACCAACATTTCAAAACAACGTGTTACCTACATAACCTTGACAATTCATAACTCAAAAATAATCACTGATTGAATTTTTACATTGACTAAAATTCATCTTAAAAACATGTAAATCTTATTTTTTACCAATTACAGCATTTTGGAGGTGTGGGGATTTATGTGTTGGGGGAGAAGGATGAAAGAGGGAAGGAAACTCATCCCACTTTTTTTCCCCCTAAACAGCAACTAAGAGAAAAGGATCTTTGGGAAGAACAAAGGAAGCCTAATTGTCCAAGCCAACTGTCTTTCAAGTGACTTCACACTTTACAAAACGTGTTCACGGTTCTCATGCACTTTGCTTCTCGTATCTACCTTGTATGGTCGCTGTTAATTCCATTTTCTATTAAGGAAGATGACTGGGAGAGATTATTCAGAAGTCACAGAATGTGGACCCTTTGAATCTCCGAAGGAGGGGGACTCTCTCTGATGTCATCCAGAAGATGTCATTTGTGAGGTGTCCTCTCCTGGGTTCAAATCATTTATTTATTTATTTATTTATTTAACAACTTTATTGGAGTATAATTTCTTTACAGTGTTGTGTTACTTTCTGCTGTATAACAAAGTGAATCAGCTATATGCATATGTATATTCCCATATGCCCTACCTCTTGCGTCTCCCTCCCACTCTCCTTATCCCACCCCTCTAGGTGGTCACAAAGCATTGAGCTGATCTCCCTGTGCTATGCAGCTGCTTCCCACTAGCTATCTATTTTACATTAGATAGTGTATATATGTCAATGCCACTCTCTTACTTCATCCCAGCTTACCCTTCCCCCTCCCCGTGTCCTCAAGTCCATTCTCTACGACTGTGTCTTTATTTCTCTCCTGCCCCTAGGTTCATCAGAACCATTTTTTTTTTAGATTCCATATATATGTGTTAGCATATGGTATTTTTCTCTTTCTGACTTACTTCGCTCTATGACAGACTCTAGGTCTATCCACCTCACTACAAATAACTCAATTTTGTTTCCTTTTATGGCTGAGTAATATTCCATTGTATATATGTGCCACATCTTCTTTATCCATTCATCTGTCCATGGACACTTAGGTTGCTTCTGTGTCCTGGCTATTGTAAACAGAGCTGCAATGAACACTGTGGTACATGACTCTTTTTGAATTATGGTTTTCTCAGGGTTTATGCCCAGTAGTGGGATTGCTGGGTCCTATGGTAGTTCGATTTTTAGTTTTTTAAGGAACCTCCATACTGCTCTCCACAGTGGCTGTATCAATTTACATTCCCAACAGTGCAAGAGGGTTCCCTTTTCTCCACACCCTCTCCAGCATTTATTGTTTGTAGATTTTTTGATGATGGACATTCTGACAGGTGTGAGGTGATACCTCATTGTAGTTTTGATTTGCATTTCTCTAATGATGAGCATCCTTTCATGTGTTTGCTGACAATCCGTATGTCTTCTTTGAAGAAATGTCTATTTAGGTGTTCTGCCCATTTATGAATTGGGTTGTTTGTTTTTTTGATATTGAACTGCATGAGCTGCTTATAAATTTTGGAGATTAATCCTTTGTCAGTTGCTTCATTTGCAAATATTTTCTCCCATTCTGACGGCTGTCTTTTTGTCTTATTTATGGTCCCCTTTGCTGTTATGCCCACCTCTTAATCCTTAATCCCTAACTTAAATATGCTACCTAACATAGCAAAAAGGACTTTGCCAATGTGACTGAATTAAGGAACTTGAGATGGGAAGCTTATCCTATATTATCTGGGTGGGTTCAATGTAGTCACTAAGGTCCTTATAAGAAAGAGGCAAGGGCTTCCCGGGTGGCGCAGTGGTTGAGAATCTGCCTGCTAATGCAGGGGACATGGGTTCGAGCCCTGGTCTGGGAGGATCCCACATGCTGCGGAGCAACTAGGCCCATGAGCCACAACTACAGCGCCTGAGCGTCTGGAGCCTGTACTCTGCAACAAGAGAGGCCGTGATAGTGAGAGGCCCGCGCACCACAATGAAGAGTGGCCCCTGCTTGCCACAACTAGAGAAAGCCCTTGCACAGAAACAAAGACCCAACACAGCAAAAATAAATAAGATAAATTAATAAATTAATAAACTCCTACCCCCAACATCTTCTTTAAAAAAAAAAAGAAAGAGGAGTGTCAGAGTCTGAAACAGAGATTGGAGTTCTGGTGACCTCAAGAAGCTGGAAGAGGCAAGGAAATGGATTCTCTCCTGGACCCACCAAAAGGAATGCAACCCTACCGACACCTTAACTGAAGCCAGTAAGGCCCATTTCAGACTTCTCATATCCCGAGCTGTAAGCTTAAAAAATGTGTGCTATTGTCCTTTCCCCATGATACTTTCTGTAAACACTTTCCCCTATTCATTATAAACTTTTAATTCTGTTTTAAGTGTGCTCTTCAGGAAGCATAATATTTAGTGCCAATTTTTATTTCATTTATTTAAAATAATTTAACTATTTTATATTTATTTTCTATTGTTTTGGTAGGGCTGATTTTTGTCCTTTTTACAGGGGATGGGGAGGTAGGGAAAGAATAGTAGAGATGTGTTTGTTTTCAACTCTGCCTTGCTACAGACTCTGCTTTTATATGATGTTGTCTTCTAAAATAAATTGGAAAGTATGTATCTGTATTTAAGTCTATTATTAGTAAACAGTGATTTTTTAAAAACATGTATCTAATTATTGGACAAAAACATATTTCATATTTTATATATATATCCACATATATATATATCATATATATATCATGACTTTCTGGAAATGAACTGGGCTTCCTAGCACCACCCAAATCTTATCTTCTAAGTTAGAATCCTATTACTACACTGACCCCGAATGCTGGTTCTTCTAAAAAGAAAAAAATGATTAAAAACATTTTAAAAGAATTTATCAAAGTTTTATTTTAAATGTATCATTCTTTTTGTCTTATGAAAGAAATACGTATGTATTATGACAATCTAAAAATATAAGCATGAAAAAGGAAATAATAATCATTTCACAAAAAAGATATCACCTAGATATAATCACTGTTAGAAGTCTGGGTTTGGGTTCCAGTAATGGTGAGATAGCTTGAAATAACCTAACATTTTCACAGATAGCAAAAGACAAAACAAACAAACAAAAAATGATTTAAATGCACTAGAGAACAAGCAAAAGAAGGCAGATACTGAAGGGGAGTCAACCCTTAAAGAACAGACCCATAATGAATTAAGTCCAGGGTAGACAGCATTTCCTCTGACCCGTCTGCAAGGGGGAGAGACAGCTGGAACTCAAGCAAAAAGCTACAATATTACTGACTGAGGTGTCAAGAGTTTGGGATACTGAAGTGGCTGGAAGTCAAGAAGAGAAACCTAGAAAAACATGCATATAGACACCCTTCAAATTGTTGGCCAAACCTGGAAGTGTACATCTGTGGAGGAGACTTCAAAGAGCCCTGTGGAAAGCATCAGCTGCAATATTCAAAGAACTGAGCAGAGATTTCTGCTGCTGCCCACTGCTGGGGAGACAGGAGTTTAGGGTTTGAATCCCATCAAAGAAAAGAAGCTTGGTAAATATGCTGAGCTTTCCACAGACTCATCTTTATAAAGGATAAAACTAAGCTTCCCCCAAGTTCAAGAGAATCGGCCAGAAATACATCTGCACACTAAAACAAAATGCAACACTCTTCAGGGGAAGACAATAAAATTCAGAATCTAGAAAGATAGGGTTTATAAACTAACAGACTGGCCACATCAGACATAGGTGAAAATAGCGAGCAACTGGAACTCTCATATAGTATGTACTGGTGGAAGTGTTACAAAAGTACAATTACATTGGAAAAATGGCATTTTCCAAAATGGGTGTGAGTATAAGTCTTTACCCTATGATCCATCAACCTTCTCATAGGTTTCAGGATTTTAACCCAAGAAGGAACTAAATATATGTCCACAAAGAGTCTTGTAAAAGAATGTCTACATATGCTTTATTTGTAATGGTCCCGGACTGGAAATAACTAAAAGTCCATTAAAAGGACAATAGATGACCAACTTGTAGTAAACACATACACACACACATACATAATAAATGTAGTATATATATATATATATATATATATATATATATATATATATATAGTACATATATACATGTATATACCACAGTTTATATATAGAGAGAACATAAACTACTCTGCAATGAAACAGAATGAATGAATTACTGATATATGCAACAACATGGGTGAATCTCAAAACCATTTTGTTGACAGAAGAAAGCCATACACAAAAGAAGATACTGCATAATCCCATTTATAAGAAGTTCAAGAACAGGCAAAACTAAATCAGAGCTCAGGGGTGGGGACTAACTAGAAAGAGGTGTGAGAAAATATTCTATTTCTTGACTGGGGTGACGGTTACACGGGTGTCTACATATATGAAAACTAATCGAACGGTACATTTAAAATCTACACATTTCACTGTATGTAAATTTGCCCCCCCCCCAAATGTCTGTGGTATATCCTTGCAGCCTTTTATATTTTTAAGAAAGATAAACACAACCCCTGACATCGAGATGCCTGCTTGGCACTCCTAATGCGGACAAAAAGTGTTGCCTGCCATTCTAGTAAACAAAATGCTGTCTAGCCACCAGCCACTGTAGCCACCCCTGACCGTGTGGGGCACTCTGGGGGGAATTCAGGATGGAGAAAAACAGGATGCTGGCCCCAGGCAGTGAAGATACATATATAAGAAATCATTTCAATGAGCCTGGACTCTTGCACCTTCCCATACGTAGAAAAGCACTAAAATCGTTAACTTGAAATGTCTGTTTTTTTGTGATCAGCAGTAATCTTTTGATGTTCAACTGTATGATGTTTTTTTTTTTCCAGCAAAAACTCCTATATATCCTGGCGCCTCCCTTGCCTCTTCGGAACAGTTCCTCAGAGCTACCTGAGAGGCTGTCTTCTGGGCTATATAGTCTTCAGTAAGGTTCCGGGATACAACATAACTCACAACTTTTAGGTTCTGTATTTCTCTTCAGTTGACAGTAGCTACCACACTTCGCTCTTCTGATGAACAGAAACAATTGCACAAACATTAAGCCATTCTTAATAACAAACATTTAAGTGATCAAAGAAAGCCACTCTGTGACTATTATAAAGTCAAAAACGAGATCAATCCATAATCATGTCTAAATACTGACAAAAATCATGAATACTAAGTCAATAAAATGACCAAATATCCCCCAAACCTTGCTAATTCTAGAGTCTGTTGCTTACTTACTAATTACTGATTCAGCCTCAAAGCATTCCTCTTGCCTCATAGAGGAGATTAAGGTTTCCAGTCATAGACCAGCCCCAGCTTTCTGAGAGTTTCTTACCAACAGAGCAAAAGCTTGCTTCCTGGAACCTTCCCCCAAATCACATAACACAAACCCAAATGCCATAAATAGGTCCTTTCTACACTCTTTTACCCAGAATGAATGGCATGTGTTCCTTCTAGTTGCCATAAACAATAACTCAACTTGTTCCACTACAGGTGTGTTCCTAGCAGTCATTGGCTGGAGATCATGGACACCATGTATACGAACGGTGTTTTTAAATTTTTTTCACTTAATGTATCTTGAATATGGCTTTCTATGTCTTCATATAGTCTACATTATAGTTTTTTATGGCTACATAACTTTCTACTACTCGGATATGCTAGAATTTCTTTAACTAAACCAATATTTTTCAGAAATCTAGGGTTTTTTCCTAATGTTTCACTATTATAAGCAGCCCTGATGAGCACTGAGCTGGTGAAATCTTTAAGGACCTTCACGATTATTTCACCAGGAGCAATTTCTTTAAATAAAACTACTGGAATGACTGGCTCAAGAGATATGAAACAATACTACATTGCACTCTTGTCTGAATATAAAATTTTAGCTACTGTAGGACAGACAGCACTTCAATCCACTTCAAACAGGCTACCATGCCCATTAACTCTCAGCTTCACTCTTACCAATTCTGCATCTTGTCAACTCTGATGGTCCTTTGTCCTCAACACACTAGACTTCTCAGCAGCATCTGACACAGGTAACTCCCCCTACTTGTTTAAATATGTCCTTACCTAGCTTCTGGGACACCACATTCACTTGGTTTTCTTCCCATGCCACTGGCCCCTCCTTCTCAGTCTCCTTTGGTGGTCCTTCTTCTTCTGCCAGACTCTTCAACAAGGAGAGTGGCCCAGGCCCCCTACTTTTCCATCAAACTTTTTCACAAGGTGACCAATCTATACTCATGATTTTATGTTCCATTTTCATATTTGTGACTTTCATAATTAAATATCCTCCCCGGACCTCGCCACTGAGCACCAGAAACACAGACTTCACTATTTATCTAACACGTCCCTCCAGACCTGCCCTACCTCAGGGAATGACACCACACACTCCACCCAGATGATCAGACAAAAACAAAAAACAAGGGAGGAAAAAAAAAAAAAAGCTATGAAGAAGAACCTGATAGTATGAAAAGTGACCCGGTTAGAAAAGACAATGAGTGATTTCAAAGTGAGTGCTTTAATGTTGAACTTCTCTTGTTTCTCCTTCCACATTTCAAATCAGATAATGAAGTGACACACTTCTGGGTTTTGGTGTTAATATGTTGTTTATTCTGTTCTAATGAAAATAACGGAGTAAATGTATAAAATACACATTATAAGTTCATTAAGTCCTCACAAAAATCCCATGAGGTGCATTTTTCCAGATGCGGACCAGTGGTAAACTGAGGCACTGACAGGCACCCAGAGGTACTGCTCATACCTTACACTG
Organism: Aethalodelphis obliquidens; assembly: GCF_003676395.1. Taxonomy (NCBI): domain Eukaryota; kingdom Metazoa; phylum Chordata; class Mammalia; order Artiodactyla; family Delphinidae; genus Aethalodelphis; species Aethalodelphis obliquidens. Next base: position 11,100,194 of record NW_020837977.1, on the reverse strand, counting down.
GCATTTTCCTAAAACATTTCGCTTTTAGTGGAATGAAAAGAAAGAAAATTCCGCTCCTGAAATACTCTATGAATGCTAGGCCACAAAGCATCAACTCACTGTAACGAGGCACCGAAGCATGTCTGGAAGCCATGCGTGATGCATAACTTATAATGCAAACCTAGGGCAGACTACAACCGAGCCCGAGCAGCAAATCGAATTGGTCCCCACGCTTGCATACGTGTGCGTGTGCCTGGGAAAGAGGCAGACGGAGCCTTTGTCTTTACACACGACCCCCAGAGACGCCGGCGCCCGCAGTCATGGAAGGGGCTCCCTGGACCATCTGGGTCGCGCGCGGTCGCGGGGCCCACGACGCATGCGTGACCCAGGCGCGAGGCTGCTCGGCCGGGCGCTTACCTGGTGCGCCGGGCGTGCAGATACAGTACCAGCAGCAGCAGGGCCGCAGCGAGGACCAGGCCCGGGGGGCTGAGAGGCCGCGGCAGCCACGGCTCCAGCGAGAAGCTGCCCATGCCCGCGGCCACGTCTTCCGCCGTCCGGATCGCGCGCGGCCGCGGGGAGCGGCCTGGGGTGTCTCTCCGAGCTGCGCGGCCGGCGAGTCTGCAGCCGGCAGAGGGTCCCGGGAGGCTGGCCTGGCGAGGCGCCGCCTGAAATGTCACCGAGGGCCCCCGGGGCCGAGTCTCAAAGTTCCCGGACTCCCCTCCCCCGGCCCACCCCCTCCCCCCCGACCCATGCGCACCGCCCCGCTCGGCCACCGCCTCCCGCCCGGCCGCCTCTGGAAAACTGCGCGCCGCCCACCCCCGCCCCCCCGCCCCCGGGGCAGGAAGAAGGGCTAGAGAAGAGGGGGAAAGGGGCTAGGATTTCCCGAGCTCGAGCCGCTGAAGGCCTGAGGGAAGGGGATTTCAGTTCGGAGTTGGAAATGAGTCGTTCGGGTCCGTCATGCCCTCGCCCGCGCCCCGCGACCGCGCTGGCCCTCGAAGAGGGTTGGGACTGTGCCCGCTGCGCCCTGGCCCCGGCGACCTCTTCGGCAGCCCCTTCCTCCCCGCCCCCAGCCGGCGGGCTGCCCGCGCGCCCGCGCTGCCCTTCGCGCGCCCGCGCCCCCGCTTCCACGCCGCGCTTCCCTGCTTGCCCCCGCGCCTGCTGGGCGCCGAGGCCAGTCCCAGAGGCCGGCAAGACAGGGCCCAGAGCTGGGCCGGGACCCTCCGGGAGTCCCCATGGGACACACCATCCAGGAAGAGAGAAGACAGAGGAAACGAGCTATTGCAAAACGACGCTAAGGTACTACGACATAAGTGGTACAAGCCCCGCAGGTTGTCCTTAGAAAGGATGAGGGAGAAACTTTGAAAATGTCTTTTCCTGAGTAATGACCATTCACATTACTTCGCACATGTGTATTTACTCTCCACACCAAACTTGGAACGTAAGTTTTAGCAATGTATTAGAGAACATATAATGAGGCTCAGGTTAAGGTAACTTACCCTGGGTCTTCGGTTGATAAGTAATTAAAAAACATTCTAGGGCTTCCCTGGTGGCGCAGTGGTTGAGAGTCCGCCTGCCGATGCAGGGGACACGGGTTCATGCCCCGGTCTGGGAGGACCCCACATGCCGCGGAGCGGCTGGGCCCGTGAGCCATGGCCGCTGAGCCTGCGCGTCCGGGAGCCTGTGCTCCGCAACCTGAGAGGCCCACGTACGGCAAAAAGAAACAAAAAAAACCCAAAACCATTCTAACCAAGGGTATTCCAGTGCCACTGTGTTCTTTCCTTTATGCAAGATTTTATTTGCGCAGTTCTCAAGACTATTACAGCAGCTTCACAACTGGTCTCCGTACCTCCGACCTTTGAGTTTTCCAGCCCATCCTCTCCATTGCCACGTCCCTAAAGCACAGACCTATCCAGCTTTGACCCTGTTCGAAACTCTTACTGGTTGCCTTTGTGATAGAGATAAATCTTCATCCTGCAGTGAGAAGTCTCCACAATTTGTCTCCATTCCCATGGCTAGGACAGTTCCATATACAAGAAAGCTGGAGCCACAGTGTCCCTCACAATCAGCCCTTTCACACCTTGGCTTATGACATTCTCTCTGCCTGAAAAAGTTTCCTCTCTCCCCTAAATACTAAAATGCTACCTACCTGTCAGTGCCCAGTTCAAATACCACTTCCTTCTAGAAATTATTCCTTACTCTTGTAATTAATCTCTCCCTCCTCTGTACTTTTAACACTGTCTCTGCTTTTGACTCCATCACATTTTCCCTCTCTATCTGAGTTATTTCTGTCTATGTCTGTCTGGCCTGCTATAGAAGGTGAGAATCATCTCTTAGACAACTTTTTCTGCAACTACTCTCCACCTCCTGTCACCCTGGCCCCCGACGCTGGAGTTGAGGTACTGTAGTTGGAAGTACTTTGCATGTGCCTGGCCCTTGGTCCATGCTCCAGAACTGAATTACTGCTGTGTTGCTGTCCTTGGCCTTAAAGCTGTGAATGGCTGGGCAAGCATGAGAATTCCAATGTTTATGAGTTTCTTCATCTGACTTTTATTCCAGGGTTTTCTACTGCCTCTCCTTTCTCCTGTCATAGATTCAGTTTTCCAGGAAATCAGGGTACAGTGAGCCAACAGCTATTCTGTCTCCTCCAAGAAAAAGCAAATTGGTTTCCATCACTACCTGGCCAGCAGAGCCAGCATGCAGGATGGTATCCATGCCGTGCCTTTCTGTACCCACTGCAAAAAGTGCCTCTCACTAATTTTCATGAGAATCCTCAACTTTTATACTTTAGTTTTCCATTTGATCTCCTGGATGACTCTCCTCTTTGAAGACAGAGGTTAAAATGTTCAGCGTTAATCAATTTGTTGAACATTTACCATGTGCCAAGCACCATGCTAAACATTTTATTTTATAACATTAATAACAGAAAACACCTGCTGTTAATCACAGTGTCTTACGTAGGTGGAAGGAAGAATACTACACTGTCACCTACTAGATTTGGTTAGCGACTGTGTCATCTCCCTATGGTATCTTACCTAGAATGCTTTATGGTATTCACTTAATAAATTTTGAATATATGTTTCTTTTGTGTTTTCCACTTCTGCTAAAAGGGGGCTCCATGCTGTAAACTGACCTGGTTGAAATAAAATCTAAAGACCTCTTTTATTCCTCTTTTGCTTTTGTAGCCCAATATCAGCATCATGATATTCAATCCAGTTCAATCTATTTTACCTCCAAAACGTGCCTTTATTCCCATCACTTCTCTGACAGAGATGACTAGTTGACCCTCCATGTCTGCTTCCCCCTCCTTCTCAGTAACAGGCCTCGATTTTTAACTGAGCCCATGGCTGTCCATTATAAAGACTGCTTTCCCAGCCTTCCTTGTAGTTAGAAGTGACCATGCAACTGAATTCTCACCAGTAGGCTAAGTTTCAGGTGTTACTTCAGGGAAGTGGCCTTAACAGGAATGGTCGGGCCCTTTGCTTGCTTCCTCTTTTCTGCTGTTTAGAATATAGACACTATGCCTGGAACTCAAGCAACCATCGGAGCACGTATAAGTATGTCCCAAATATTGCATTCAGTATTATTTGCTGTTAATATGAAATTCAAATTTATCTTGGGATTCTATATTTTTTTTGGTTAAATCTGGTAACTCTAGTTTAATTTCAACACAGGGGTTCATAAGGCATACAGGTAAGGCAACTAAATTCTAGCTGACCAATGGTCCCCTCCAGAAATCAGCCACAAATATTTCTTTCAACACTGGCTACCAATGTTAGTATCTTATGTACCTTGGCTACACGAATTAGACCAGGGTTAACAGTCAGATCTAAAAGAATCATGGGGTGGCCTTTATACTTTGAGGTATCCAGATGTGGAAATGTGTTCAGTACAGATAGCAACTAGCCTAATCATCTTTCTTCAGAAAATATTGATTGTGAGACACACGGAGAGAGAAAAATACAGAAGTAGGACCAGAGGGAGTAAAGGGAGAGCGTGATATATTGGAGTCTCTAAAGGAAGAGTTATGAAACTCTAGGTGACAGGTCATACTCCAAAGCCTTCCCCTTCAGCCCAGTTGACCCTCATCTACCAGGTGGTCTAAGCTGTCAGCCTCTTTCTCTGTTCTCGTTCTAGTCTATGATTAGGGCTTGAATTCTGTCCCTGTTTCCCTTGAGGCCTTCTCTTTTGAATCTAAAGAGCATGTTTGGAAGTCACCAAAACTTGAAAAATGACTATTTCCCTGCATTTCAACATCTATGTCCTAATTCTTCTGCTCTGACTTTGTCGTTTTTTTCTTTTTTTTTTTTTTGACCGCTTGGCTGTGGGATTTTAGTTCCCCAGCCAGGGATTAAACCCAGGCCCTAAAACAGTGAAAGCATGGAGTCCTAACCCCTGGACCACCAGGGGATTTCCAGTCGTGCTCTGACTTTGAAAATATGAATACACTGGATTGAGGCCTCCAAGTCCACCTATTTTGTCAGTAACTTCTTTTAAGTGCAAATTGTGTCCATGGCACTATGTCTGGACTGCTGGAGCTATAAAAGTGAATGAGATGGCTCTTCCTTCAAAGAGATGGACCTAAAAGGACTAAACGTGTTGACATTGGAAAGGAGAAAGAAAAGAGGCTAGTCCACGTGAGATTGTGGGGTGAAAATGAAGGGATTTAAGAACAGGCACCAATATGGCCGCAATCTTGTGAGCTCCTGGGAAGCAAAAAATGTGCTGGGGAAAGGGCATCTTGTAGGCTTTAGTTATTGGGAAACATTTGAAAGTCCCACTGTGGAAATTGTCAAAGAGGAATTTTACACTTTTTTTTTCTAATATTGGGAATTTCCTAAAAGCAGGTTTGAGTATTCAGGCCTGAAATGTCCCATAACCTTTTGACATAAAATGTAGATTGGGTTCGAATCAGAACTTTAACTGAAAAGAATGACTGCTGTTATTCTCCCCTTGCTCGTGAGCTCTGTCTTAACTAACTTTGACTTCCTATCCCCTTCTGTTAGAATTAAGACCACTTCTGGGCAAAATTGTGAAGCAGAGGAAGGGAAGAAAACTGAAAAGGATGGAGAGGACCTGCCATGGGCCAGGTACTGCTTCATGTTTTACACACACATTTTATTTAATCTTCAGAACCTACCTCTGATGTAGGCATTACTAGTCCTTTAGACATAAAGAAAACCAAGACTCAAAGAATTTCAGGGCGCCCGTGATTATTCAGCTAGTACATTCCACTGTGCATTCATCCCTCCTTCCACAGTACCATCTTGCCTTCCTCAGAGCTTTCTTTCGCTAACCCCTTACCACATCTGTTCAATCATTCTGGCCTCCATTTTTAGGGATCCTCTCTTTACCTTGAGCTGCCCATAACCGAGGCACCCCATGGAGACAGTTGGGCCTCTGCTTTATACCCTGGCCTACCTCAGAGCTACCTCACTAGCTCGGAGGCTAGTCTTGGCTTTCCCATCTGAAAAATGTTATAAGACTACTTTCCCTATAGGTTTATGAGGATGAATTTGTGAACAGTAAATATATGACAGTCAGAATGCCTGGGGCTTCTCCCTTTCTTTGCATTTGAGCACCTTCTGCTCCTTTGGCAGAGGGTATAAATAGAAATGAGTTTATCAGACAAGCTCGGCCCAACTAAGGTGTTAGCCTGTTGATGTATTACTTCTACCCAATTAAAATGTAAAACGTGCCATTTCTTGCTTGATTAAGGTAGCTATTCTGGTTGTAGCTAAGATAGCAGTGATGGTAAATATATATATATATATATATATATCCTGAAACCTGAGTCTGCTGTTAGTATTGTTTAATCGGCACAGAGTGAATAGTGAGGCACCTTAGATGCTGGCCCTGAACCTGACCAAACATATCTTAAATCACAAATTCTTCCTCTTATTCTGTCTTTCTTTAACATGTAAACAATGCAGTTCTTTTCCCTTTAGTTGCCCTTTCTCCTGAAAAGCCAACTTATAGTGTTGACCTAGCACTCAGCTTACACGTACAGACATGGCAGGCAGGAATGCTTATTCGATAAAATGCTGTTGAATGAACAGAGTGACCCAACAATAGAGAGTGTTGTTACATTTAACTCTTTTTTTTTAATAAAGTACAATTTTAGGTAAGGCCTGAATATAATTATTTTGAAGCAGCTTTAAAAATGGTGGAACAGATGGCTCTGATTATCTCCAAGAGGAAGGAAAAGATTCAAGAGTTTTGTCATTTCTTGTTTAATAGTCTTGGCATTACTTATACATACTTGAGTTTTGAAAACACTGGCTTATAAATTCACAATCCCACGCTAACCCTTAGTTCATACTCATGATCTGACCCTACTTCCCATGCCAAGATTTGAGACTCTCCATCTCTGTTTCTGATTCACTGGCTTTTCCAACATTTCATTTCCTGATTAGCCACTGAACCCAGATTTCTGAGGACAGAAAGCACAAGGATCCCCACAAACTTATCCCCCAGCTATCTCTGTTCACTAAGGGAGAATTTTAGACTCAAAAACTTCTTTTGGGGGTGGGGGTGGACAGTTTGGGCCAGGCTGGTTCCTGGAGAAGCAACAAAAGCCCTGGTCTGGAATAAAATCTACCCACCAGGTTCTGCTGTTTCTGCCTGTTACAGGAGAGGTTTTGGAAAACAGACTCAGAGAGAGACAGACCAGCGCAGGACTATATTAGGACAGAGTCTCAGGATCAACACCAGGGGTTGAAACTGACAGACAGGGGGAAGTATTGGGTTGGGGTGCAGTTCATCCAAAGACTCGGCCTGTGAGGGTACTGAGGACCCAGGCGGCCCTTTAGAATCACCCCAAGATGGGGTGAAGGTCCAGGCCTTCAGATCTCAATATCAGCATGCCTTTGGTTGTGGACTGCCCTCAGGATAATGGAAAGCTGAGGGTGACCTTGGAGAGGAACTCTTCCTTAGCTGAAGGCAATTCCTGAAGCAGCTGCTGACACTCCCAGAAGCGGAGCGCATAGGTTCTCCCATCCTGACAGAATCTGAGCGACACAACACAGTGACCACTAAATACACAGTGTCCACCACATACACAGTGTCCACCACGTACACAATGACCACTACATACACAGTGTCCACCACGTACACAGTGTCCACCACATACACAGTGTCCACCACATACACAGTGTCCACCACGTACACAATGACCACTACATACACAGTGTCCACTACGTACACAGTGTCCACCACATACACAGTGTCCACCACATACACAGTGTCCACCACGTACACAATGACCACTACATACACAGTGTCCACTACGTACGCAGCGACCACTACGTACACAGTGTCCACTATGTACGCAGTGACCATTACATAGTGTCGCTATGGTGCCACAGAAATGTATCAGGGCAGGTAGCGCATAGATGGTGATGAGTCTTGCATTCATTCATTTTGTAGTTGTTCTCTTTCTCACTAGCAGAACCATAGTAACACTAGCCTCTCAGCTTCTGAGATACAGCAGTCATGTTTATTAAATGATTCTAATGTTAAAGAAAAAGTCTTTAGACTACAGTACACCACCCTTATCTGCAGGGGATACCTTCCATGACCCCCAGTGGATGCTAAAAATGACAGATAGTACCAAACCCTATATTTGTTTTTTCCTGTACAGACATACCTATGATAAAGTTTAATTTATAAAGTAGGCACCAGAAGAGATTAATAACAAAAACAAATAACAAAATAGAACAATGATAATAATATACTGTAATAAAAGTTATGTGAAAGTGATCTCTCTCTCTCTCTCAAAAAAAAATCTTATTGTGCAAATTTAATGCCTTTTCCATCTTAACTAAGCACTTATCCTGCACCTTGGCCATAGCTTTTGCAGACGGAGGTGCGACAGCAAACCTAGCACCAATTTATTTTTCATTCTGCACAATTTCACAGACAGAAGATTTGTTCTTACCACAGATCTTAGCAACCTCAGCATACGATTTTTTTTTCTTTCTTTATTAAGTGAAGAACTTTCACCTTTTCACCCTTAAGTCTTCTCTTTGGCATCTTGCCAGGATCACTACTCTTGCACTTTGGGGTCATCATGAAGTAACATAAGAGTTACTTGAACACAAGCACTGTGATACAGCACCAGTCCATCTGATAACCGAGAGGGCTACTAAGTGACTAACAGGCAGGTTACGCTGAACAAAGGGGTGGTTCACGTCCCAGGTGGGATGGAGTGGATGGCGTTAGATTTCATCACGCTACTCAGAATAATACGAACTTTAAAACGTATACATTGTTCATTTCTGGAATTTTCCATTTAATATTTTCAGACCGCAGTGGACTGAGGGTAACTGAAACTTCGTAAAGTGAAACCATGGGTAAGGGGGGGACTGGTGTGTTTATGAGTCAAAGATTTATTACAATATTGCAACAGGAAAGCCTCTAGGAGGTCAGTTCAAACATTTACTCTGATTAGAAACACTATAGAAAGAGAACGTCAGCTAACCACTGTTCAACTCCTGGCTGATAGGGGACAGTCGATGAGGGTGTTGACTCAAACAAGTCCAAACCCATGAAAATTTATCAGAAAACCACTTAAGCATGTTTCAGGAATGCTAAGCTCTTTCCTTTCACTAGGCAAAATTTCTGCTGCAGACGAGGTTGGGGACAATTTTTCTTTTACATTAACTAGCTACATTTTGTTTATTCAGTCTATCATGGTGACCCTTCCTTCACAGAGCCCCACCCCTCTTATCTGGCTGCTTGCAACCTGGATTCATGGGAAGTCCTTCGACACCCACACCTTTCTTTACAGACTAGAGAAGACGCCATTCGCTCTTTATCCCCCATTCCTATCTGACTCCTCAGTGTGTGAACTCTGTTCTCAGATTTCTCCCCACCTTCCACTTTCTTGTCCAAGGCTCAACTGGAAAATGACCAAATTCATTCCCTCAAGGTTTTCTGAAGCTTTTTTCTCGTTTCCTCCTCCAGTTTTCTGATCACTAACATTCCCACGGTTGATCCATTCCTTTCCCCTTTCCTCTCTGAAGTCTGGCATTTTCTTCCACCAACAAAGAGTGCTACATTTTGACATTATGAAAGCAATAAATACTAGCAATTATACGTTTGCTGGAAGTTTTGAATATTCTCATTTATGAGCAAACATTGCACTAACGCAAGAAGAAATTAATTGATTTGTAATGATTCTGAAAAAAAGTCTGATTTTCTGCTTGCTGGGGTTCAGCTATAACTCAGATGGGTATATAAGACAACATCAGCCAGCGACTTCCTAAAATCACATGTGCAGGATCTGTTTTGATCCTAGAACAACTGATAACCAGAGGCAACTCTGTACTTTCACTTGTTTCTGCAAGAAACCCAAACACAGCAGGCACTGAAGCCTGTGCTACAAATTTGTAAGAGGCCACATTGTACAGAACATAAGGTTCCACACAAAATATCCTCAACGTTTTATGTTCCCCTAGTCCTCTTGGACTGCATTGCAGTTGGAAATTTCTTTCTCTTCCCCCTGACAGAGTCCAGCCTCTCCAGTTCTACTTTCCCTCCAGAATTTTCCTCTTCAAATATCAAATATCTCCTGATTTTGTAAAGCAAAGCAATTCAACTCACACCTTTTTTTTTTTTGTGGTACACGGGCCTCTCACTGTTGTGGCCTCTCCCGTTGCAGAGCACAGGCTCCAGACGCGCAGGCCCAGCGTCCATGGCTCACGGGCCCAGCCGCTCCGCGGCATGTGGGATCTTCCCGGACCGGGGCACGAACCCGTGTACCCTGCATCGGCAGGCGGACTCTCAACCACTGCGCCACCAGGGAAGCCCCAACTCACACCTTTTATTTGAGCAAACCACTCTCATGTCAAGAAGCTATATAAAAATTTCTTCTGAACAATGAGCATAAATATTTTCAAAATATAATTATCATCAACAACAATATCAATTCAAAAAATTTAAAAAGCAAAATTAACTATTCTCTCTTTCAAGAATGTAAATAAATGTTAGGGAAATTAGAGAAGAATGTTGTCCCCTCCCTCCCATTCTTAAAGGTGCTCTAATGACAGTGATTGGTCACTTAGAATGTCTGTGGATGGACACATATTAACATGAGCCCCTTCTGAATTTATAGGTGTCTCAGAGAGTCCCATTTAGAGACAGATGTCTTTTCTCTACCTATTACTCCCCCCCATTATAATGATTCTTGATCTAGAAAGGTGCAAAGGCTAATTCAGCTTTTCAGAGGTTCCTCCTCCTGCTTTTGTGCTCCAGAACCCCAAAATCCCTTTCTCTTTGGCCATGTCTCCTTGTTTTTGCTTCTTCTGTATCAGTTCTGAACAACCTGAAAATCTATTCCTTATCTAGATTCTTACTGCCATTTCTCAGCAAAACACTTAGTCCTCTAGCATTTATACAACCCACATGCTAAGAAAAACATAATGTGATGCTTTAAGGAACTTTCTATGCTCACATAGAAATTAAGGCATAGATTAGAATTCTGCCTGCCTACTTTTCTCTGCATTTCTGCATCAAGAATCAGAACATAATTATTTTGTAATTGGAAATCTGAAAATGAACCAGCATAGTTCTTTCGAGTCAATAAAGGCATTTTCAAACATTATCTCATGTGACCGCTTGACAGTCTAGCCAGATGAATGCTATCTTCACTTTACACACATACCTGGTAACTTCCCTGACATCAAGCACCTTGTCTGTGTGTCTGTTTCACCAGTGTACACACAGCGCTTGGGAGAGTGTGTGGCACTTAGTAGATCCTCAGTAAATATTTGTCAAATGAATGAAAATTAGAAAACTAATGTTCAGAAATGAAACGAAATGAATATTTATTGAGTACCCACAATGTGCTGATCACCCAGCTACATATTTTCATCTACACAATATTCCCATGAGCTTGACCAAGTTTAGGAGCTAGATAGTGCAAGCAGATGGATTCTCATTTATTAATCTGAATACTTGCGGTATTTTTTCTACTGTATGGGGTTGCCTCACTATATTTAATGCATTTCTAGATTATTTCTAGATAATGTATTATAAATATGTACTATGTATAATGCATATCAGCCTATCTTGTAATTTAGCTCTTTTCTAAAAGATATTTTTAGATCTTGGGTCAATATTTACATAACATTGAAGCTCTAATTTGAGGAAAGCATCCTGAATACAGAACTAACTTAGAGGGAGCAAAGGGTAGGCTTAGTTGCTTGTTTCTGAGAAATATAAAGAACAAACAGTAGGGGCCCTTAGCAATAGATGCTGGGACTAATCTTACCAATTTTGTTTTGTTTATTTTTCTTAAGAAGTAATCTAGAGTAGAAGGTTTGCAGACAGGGCAAGAGTCACATGCCAAAATAACAAGAATGAATGACAACAGACTCTCTTAAGGCTTAGTTAACTGTTATCTGTTTAGTTATCTGTTATCTGTTATCTTAGTTATCTGTTATCATAGTTATCTGCTATCTTAGTTAACTTAGTGTCTGTTTTTGGAAAGAAAACATCTCAATTGTATCTATCAGGGACCTCATCCTGACAGCTTTTTTGTGTTTACTGTAAGGATTTATCAATCGTGAGGGAGGGAAAAAGGAATGGTCCTTCCACCATTGCACTTGGATAAGAGATATAAAGTCATGTGAAATCCACAAGCTTGTTCAGAGGATAGAGTTTATAGGAGAGATAAGGGATACTTTTTGAATTAATAGCCATTCCTTTTTCCTATGTCTATACCTCTCTCTCCTTTTTCACTTCCTTTAGAGCTTGAAACAGAGCCTTAGAAAATGAAGGCTGTTTAAGAAAACAAAAGAACAATTTTGCTAAAATTTCTGTAAAATACCGATAGCACAAAGGTCATTTTGTGACCCATGCATCATATGTAACATAAAATGTTTTTTTCCTATTTCAAGAAGCAGCAGCTTCAGAGCCCTAGACCCAGGTGACCAAAATATGATGGAGGAGATAGAATCCTACAGTGTAACTAGTGATCTCCAATAACCCAACTCCATGGTTCTGGATTCACCATCTGTTTTTCAGTCCACAACTTATTTGCTCTCTCAGTAACTCTCACACTCTCATGAAATACTTTCTTCTCTGCATTTTTATGAGTGTATACTCCCGAGTGTCCTCTTACCTCTCTGGTTGCTTCTTATTCTCCTTGGCCAGTACTTTCTCTACTTGATCACTAAACATCAAAGGGCTTGAACCTAGGTGCTCATCTCTTCTTGCTACAAACTCTAAACCAGTAAACTTTTAAAAACTCTAATCAGGGAGAAAGGAATCTAAGCATACCACTAAGAAATTAATCAATTGTCAAAGGAAGAATTCAAGAGAAAGGAGAAACTGAAAAACAGCTAGAAAACAAAGAACAAAAAAATGGCAATAAGTACATACCTATCAGTAATTACTTTAAATGAAAATAAAATAAATTCTCCAATCAAAAATCATAGAGTAGCTGAATAGATTAAAAAAACAAGACACATCTAGATGCTGCCTACAAGAGATTAACCTCAGCTGTAAGGACACTCGCAGACTGAAAGTGAAGTGATGGAGAAAATATTCCATGCAAATGGAAACCATAGCAGTTTTTCATACTCTACTGGGGTAGCTATACTTATATCAGACAAAATAAACCTAAAAACAAAGGATATAATAAGAGACAAAGAAGGGCATTATGTAATGGTAAAGAGGTCAGTCTAACAAGAAATAAAATTTGTAAATATTTATGCACCGGACAAAAGGAATATATAAAGCAAATATTAATAGACCTAAAGGGAGGAATAGACAGCAATATAATAATAGTAGGGAACTTTAATACCCCACTTACATTGATGGATAGATCATCCAGACAGAAAATCAATAATGATGTAAGTCTTAAATGACACATTAGATCAGATATATACAGAACATTCCATCTAAAAGCAGCAACGTACACATTCTTCTCAAGTATGCATTCTTCAGGCTATATATCACATGTTAGGCCACAAAGCAAGTCTCAGTGAATTCAAGAAGATTGAGATCATATCAACCATCTGTTCTGAGCACAATGTTATGAAACTAGAAATCAATTACAAGAAGAAAACTGAAAAAAAACCCATAAAAAGGTAGAGAGTAAACAACAAGCTACTGAACAAACCAATGGATCATCAAAGAAATCAAAGGAGAAACTTAAAAAATAGCTAGAGACAAATTAAAACAGAAATACAACATACCAAAATCTATGGAATGTAGCAAAAGTGGTTCTAAAGGAAAGTTCATAGCAATGCATTCTACCTCAAGGAACAAGAAAAATCTCAAATAAACAACCTAACTTTACACCTTAAAGAACTAGAAAAAAAAAAAAGAACAAACACAGCCCAAAGTTAGTAGAAGAAAGGAAGTAACAAAGACCAGAACAGAAATACATGAAATAGAGACAAAAAGACAAAATAAAAGGTCAACAAAACTAAGAGCTGGTTAAACAAAATTCACAACTCTTTAGCTAGAGTCATCAAGAAACAAAGTGAGAGGACTCAAAATTAGATACGAAAGGAGACATTACAAACGCTACCATACAAATACAAGAATTATAAGAGATTACTATGAACAGTTACATGCCAACAAATTTGATAATCTAGAGAAAATAGATAAATTCTTAGAAACATACAACCTACCCAGACTGAATCACGAAGAAATAGAAAATCTGAACGGATGGACTACAAGTAAGGAGATTGAATCAGTTATCAAAAACCTCCCAACCAATAAAAGTCCAGGACCAGACAGCTTCACTGATGAATTCTACCAAAAGTTAAAGAAGAATTAATACCAATCCTTTTCAAACTTTTCCAAAAAATGTAATGGAGGGAAAATTTCCAAACGTATTTTATGAGACCAGCATTACTCTGATACCAAAACCAGTCAGGGATGCCACAAGGAAACAAAATTACAGACCAGTATCCCTGAGAACACAGATGCAAAAATCAACAAAATATTAGCAACCTGAATTCAACAATACATTAAAAGGATCATACAGCAGGATCAAGTGGGATATATCAATATTTCAGAGATTCAAGAATGGTTCAATATCTGCAAATCAATCAATATGATACATGAAGAAAAAAATAATACAGTCATCTTAATAGATGCAGAAAGAACATTTTTCCTGGAAGAAAGCGTAAGTGGTAAGCTCCTTGACATCAGTCTTCGTGATGATTTTTTGGATCTGAAATCAAAAGCAAGGACACCAAAAGCAAAAATAAATAAGTGGGACCTCATCAAACCAAAAAGCTTCTGCAGTGCAAAGGAACCCATCAACAAAATGAAAAGGCAAACTACTAACTGAATGGAAAAGAAGTTGCAAATCATATTACTGATAAGGGGTTAATATCCAAAATATACAAAGAACTCATACAATTCAGTAGACAAAAAACATTCAATTTGGTTAAAAGTGGGCAAAGGATTCAAATAGACTTTTTTCCAAAGAAGACACACAGGTACATGAAAAGATGTTCGGTATCACTAATCATCAGAGAAATGTAAATCAAAACCACAATGAGATATCATCTCATAGCTGTTAGAATGGCAGTTATCAGAAAGACGAGATATAACAAGTGGTGGACAGGAGATAAAAGAACCCTTGTGCACTGTTGGTGAGAATGTAAACTGATGTGGCCACTATGGAAAACAATATGGAGCTTCCTCAAAAAATTAAAAATTGAATTACCATATAATCCAACAATTCCATTTCTGGGTAGTTATTTGAAGAAAATGAAAACACTAACTTGAAAAGATATATGAACCTTCATGTTCATTGCAGCCTTCTTTACAATAGCCTTCTTTACAATAGCCAAGCTAAGTGTCCATTGATGGATGAATGTATAAAGAAAATATATATATTTTTAAGAACTTAAAAACCTATATATTTTTAAGATTACATATATCATATATATATGATCTTAAAAGTTCTCATCAGGAGAAAAAATATTTTTTGTAACTACATATCACGATGGATGTTAACTAGACTTACTTTGGTGATCATTTTGCAGTGTATACAAATATTGAGTCATTATGTTGTACACCTGAAACCAAAGTAATGTTATGCCAATTATACCTCGATTAAAAAAACAAACAAACTCTTAACAGGAAAAATTTAAAAATCATGTCTATATAATAGCTCCTGAATGTGTATCTCCAGATTTTTCTAAGAGATAACCCCATACCACACTGTCTATAAAACAGCCCATATGGTTGTTTCATAAGCACCTTGAACTTAGCATGTCTAAACAACCCTTAATCATACCCACCACATCCACTCCTTTTCCTAAGTCACTACCGTCCATCCAGTTGCGCATGACCAAAACTGGGCAGTCAACCCTGCTTCTAAGTCATGTAAAGTCTACCTTAAAACACATCTTAAATTTGTCTCCTTCTTTTCCCCCTCTATAGCCATCACCCTCGTCCAAGATGGCATCATCCACCTCTCTTCTGGATCCTGCAGTAGCCTCCAAATTGATGGCCTCAGATTTACTATTGCCCTATTCATCCATCTATTCTCTACACCATAAAAACAGTGATAATTTTAAAAAATACACATCTAATCATGTCACTATAATATTTTAAATCCCTACGGTGACATCACATTGTTTTCTGAGTAACATTCATCTCCTTCACTTCACGATCCTGAACGGCTAGACCCTAGGCTCATCTCTCTCCACCAACCCCTGCAGCACTCTGATACTGACTGCCATTCGGTTCTGTCAATGACCCTGGTTCTCTTTGAGCCTTTTCCACGTAATCTGTCTTCTGTCTGCTGCAATCCAACATCCACTCTACTCGGAGTAGCTAAATTCTAAATCTCCTGAACTGAAATTAGGCATTATTTACTTAGGAAACCTGTTCCTAATTCCCTAGGCTAGGTCAGTCCAATCTGTTCTTTGCCGCCTTAGGGTATTGGACTTCATTTTGCTAGCACTTATGATATTGTCATTAAATAATAGTTCTTTGTAACGAACTGTTGAACGACTTCTCCACCAGAATGTCAGCTTATGAAAGCAGGGACTCTGCCTGTTTAGTTTATGACTATATTCTTACACGGGGTCTTCAATATAGTTGGTGCTTAACACATATTTGGTAGATAGATAGATAATCACTCAATATCTATTAATCACTTGTGTGCTGCTTACTGTTCTAAGTTCTTTTATGTGTATTTTCATTTGGCCTCACAATAACCCTGTTGGGTGGGTGCTTCTATAATCTTTATTTTAACTATGAAAAAAACAGGTACAGAAAGATTAATAACTTACAGATGTATAATCTCCATCCCTGCTACCATGGCCATTTTTTTTTTTTTTTTTTTTTTTGGTCACGCCATGTGGCTTGCAGGATCCTACTTCCCCGACCAGGGATAGAATCCGGGCGGCTCAGCAGTGAAAGCAGTGAAAGTCCTAACAACTGGACCGCCAGGGAATTCCCCCATGGCCATTTTGTTCATGAACTCATTGGTTAAGAGTAGGAATAGCTGAGGAAAGAAGCTATTTATTAAGATCTTCTGCTGAGGTTGCTCTTTAGGAAGCATTCATATGGAACAGAACTTTTTTTACAGTTAATAATTATATGGAGAGGTTTATCTACATACCTCTTTCTGAGACCTCCTTGTCAAAATCTTCCAATCATTTTTCCCCTAAATACCTGATCATACAAAGTAAGATCAGGTACTCTGCCTGTACCTGATCATACTTTGTAGTAGTACCTGTAGTAGTACTACAGGTACTACTCATCTACTACCCATGATTAAATGTAGATCTGTGTTTCTGGTCATCTGTCTTTCCAGGCAGAAAAAAACCCACCAGGTACATTGACTGAAGTTCTGCCCACTTGGAGGATTTGCTTTTGCAACTATTTTTCAGGGCTGTCTCTGAAGTGGGCTGTGGAGTTGCAACTATTTACTTTTGGGTGGTACCACCATATCATGCAGCACTCTTTGTACAGAAGACTGAAAGTTTTTTCTTTTTAGGTAATCAGATCACAGACAAGAGTTGTGGGTTGAAAAACAAGATTATGTAACAGCAATATAATTGGCTGTAGAAATTGCTTGTGCTTTTAAGATTTTCTTGAGCTTGACATATGATAGTTCCACTTGGTGATGGAGTGCTGCTGTCTACAACCAACTTTATGGCTTGGTGAGTCAGACCCGAGTCACGATGGGCAGCTGAGGTTGCATGGTACCTTGGTGGCCACAGTCAAGCGTTCTGTTTCCAGGAGGCCCAGAGGCAAGGCAGAAGTTGTTTTTTCAAAAGGAGAATAGTTACATTCAAAGAATTGTGGCCTTGCTCTGAAATCTTAAAGGTTTGCTCTGTGATTCACTTTCAGCGACCTGCCAGTGGCTCCGTACGACATCTCTATCTTCCACTAAACATTGCTTTTACTGCATCTCAGAATTTTGATAGTTGTATTTTCATCTTCATTTACTTCAAAATATTTTAAAATTTTTCCTGAGATTTTTTTTTCCTTTTACACATATATTATTTAGAAGTGTGTTGTTTAATCTCCATGTATTTGGGGATTTTCCACTGTCTCCCTGCTATTGATTTCTAGTTTAATTCCATCCTGATCTGAGAGCTGACATTGTCAGACTTCTGTTTTTAAAATGTGTTAAGGTATATTTTATGGTCCAGAATGTGGTCTATCTTGGCAAATGTTTCATGTGAGCTTGGGAAGAATGTATATTCTGCTGTTGTTGGATGAAGTAGTCTATGGCTGTCCATGGTATCCAGTCGATTAACAGTGTTTTTGAGTTCAACTATGTTCTTTCTGTCTGCTATATCTGTCTATTTCGGAGACAGGGGTTTTGAAGTCTCCAACTATAATAGTGGATTCATCTATTTCTGCTTGCAGTTCCATCACATTTTGCCTTATGTGTTTTGTTGCTCTGTTGCTAGGTGCATACATTTTAAGGATTGTTATGCCTTCGTGGAGAATTGGCCCCTTAATCATTATGTAATGTCCCTTTTGATCCCTGATAACTTTCCTTGTTCGGAAGTCCACTCTGTCAGAAATTATTATAGCTACTCCCACTTTCTTTTGATTAGTATTAGCATGATTACTGTTTTCTATTTGTTGCCCTTGTTCATTGTTACTATTTTGTTCTCTACTCTTTTTGTGCCTTTTGAGGTTTTCATTGAGTATTTTATATGATTGTCCATTTTCTCTCCTCTCTTAGCGTATCAATTATACTTTCTTTTACTTTGTTTAGTGGTTTCCCTAGAACTTGTAATACATTTACAACTAATTCAAGTCCACTTTCAAATGACACTGTACTGCTTCACAAGTAGTGCAAGTACCTTGTAATAAGAAAATAATCTTAATTCTCCCTCCCTCCTATGCCTTGGGAAGACATCCTCATGGGTCATACTCTGTAGCTGAACCTCTGGAGCCATCTGGGATTTGAATCTATTTATAGAGTTAGAAGCAATGAGAGGTGATGGTAGTAGGCCTTCAGGAGGATCAGCAGTGCCCTGAAAATAAGAGATCTTTTACAATTACTTTAGACAAAAGGTGACTAATCTCAGAAAATGGTAGAAATCTTGCTCTGAGTGTCAAAAGAAAACTGCAGGAATTTGGGTCTTCAGAATCCTCAGCTGTATTGGAATTTGTGTATATGCCCTCCTCCCAGATTCCAGAATCTCACTCTTTTCTAATTAATTCTCTAAAATACCCTGAGAAGTTAGAATTAAATTTTCATTGCAATTTATCCATCCACAGGATTAAATTTTGGATTTGGTTTTTAGAAATTTCAATTCTTTGACTACAGAAGATAAAAGTCACCTTAAGGGCCATTATAGAAGCTTTTTGGTTCCTTACCAAGACCTTGAGTCACGAATTTAAAACCCTAACCCCATTTTCCCCCTCCACGTCATCCAGCATATTTAGAAACAACCAAATCAATCCATCATAGTTTTACTTTTATTTCCACTAAATTGTTCAATGGCAGCAACATGCAAAGTGTTTCCAGGTGGCTAGAGGTGACACTTTAAGTAGTGTTTTTCCATGGCATGCCATGGGCTACCATTGCCCCATTTGCCACTGGCAACAGGATCATAATTATCTTTAACTCTAGCCAGATCAGAGAACCCATTCCAGATTCCTAATACTAAGATTCTGTTACTGTGGAATTACTTAGGGTAACAATAATTGTGTTCGTCAAGAAGCAGAGCCATCATGCATATTGTGAGAATAAGAAATTCATTACACGAATTAAGCTTCACACAATTATGCGAGGAGCTGGGGAAGTGAGGGCACAGAAGGGAAATGTGGAGGACCAGAGAGCGAAGCACTAAACCGGGCTTCCTGAAGCACCGTGGCACATGGACATGGTAGAGCTTGCAGAGAAATCATGAAGCCAACACACATCTGCCCAAATGGACGAAGGGGGAGCTAATGGGGAGGTAAATGGGAGGCAGGGGCCTCTGTGCAGCTCTTGCCTTTACAAGTCTGCACCCAAGCAGCTGGAGTGATCTTGGGGCCCCTGTGAGTCAGCTGGTTCAACAGCTGGAAAGACGAACTGGACAAGAAGTGAAGTGAAGTGAGGAAAATCTGGGAAAGTGAAGGTGCAGTGGGAAATTTAGAAGATCAGAGTCAAACAGACTCTCCTGGTTTCATCATTTTCTATTGTGAACCTAAGAACCTTAATTAATTTTGGTGAAAATTTCTATTTTTCTAGTTGTAAAACATAGATGAAATATTTACACTTAGGGATTGCTTGCCTACCCCTAATATTTTTTTGAAAACTATTTTACCTTTTTGCCAAATTTTAAATTAACAGTGAAATGTTTTCATCATAAGGTAAAAGAGTTTCAAAAGATGTGACTTTTGGCGTATTTTAATTATTGACATTTGATATAAAAATCATATTACCATTCTTTTCAACGTATCTATTCAATATAATCTAAATGCTATAGTGACTTTCTGCCCAGCATCATCAATTTTAAAACTCCATGAATAAGCTCTTCTTTAACAACCAGAAATTTTACATTGTCCCATTTTCTCCTTGAACTCATATTTCCATTCCATTTCTCCTACAGAATTTTATCCTAACATATTTTTATGCTTGAAGGTCTTTTATTGATCACACTTTATAGCTTTCTGCTCTAAAATTATGTACATAAATTGAAATTAATTTTTTTAATATTCTCTGTGACCAGAGGAACTAAGTGTTATTTTTCCTTCATCTGGATTAAGTTATCATTCCAATAATTATTGGCTTATTATTGATCAAAGAAAGTTAGTGTATTACAGAAACAGATAGGTAAACCTTGAAAGTAAAGTTGAATTAGAAATGTACATTTTAATACGTATAATACATATAAATGTATATGCATATATAACTCTCTCCTCTGACGGTGAGAAACTTGGATCCCATCATCCTTAAAACATTTACTTATCTGATCAATCCCACCTATAGGTAAACAATCTCCCATCACCACTGCCCCATCTCCACAACCTCTTCACACCTCTCAGCTCCGACACCCCACACGTGGCCACTGTGCAGATAGAAACCTTCTTCACTGTGCTCAGACAGACCTGCAGTGCTAGGCTTGCACTCCTATTTCCTCCCTTTGGGTTATTTTGCTCTGCCCTAACTATTGGTGTTTGGACTAAATTATTCTGAAAGGAAACCAGATAGGGAGGGGAGAGAGACCATGCATGTTTACAAATCTTAACTCTTTAATTCTGAAATAGACATTGGACGTAATTGGACACAGCCTTTCTATGAGTTTCTATGAGAAATAACCTACAATACCCTTCACTGTTTACTACTGACATACTTTTGTTGCTTTCTTCTCAGGATTCTCCTCGGCATCCACAATTTCGTTGGGAAGAATTAGGGAGTTAGAAGAAGATAGGTCTTGAAAGACGATTGTCACCTCTTTAATCCAACTCTACAAATATATTTGATTTCAGAGTATTCCAACACAGGCAAAATACCCTATTTCTAATGCCCCAGTTTGTCTAGAATAGCAAAATGTCTTAGAAAAGACAAAAGCCTTATCAAGAGTTTATGTTGATGTGGTTGAGCAAGGTTTTACATACTTTTCTCTAAGAGTTGGGATGGGTGAAACACAACCCTCTCTTTTGTAATATGAGGGAAGTTTGATTGTGAGAAGGGGAGATGGAAGAAATAAACCAAATGATGCCTTGACCACAGGCCTATTCTCAGGCAGCTCAATTTTTGCAAAAACTAGAAATTGAGAATATGAAAATGGATTTTCTTAAATTGTCCACTGCCTACAAAGTTCTTGGAAAGTCTTCACGGACACTCAGAGGCATATCTACCTAATTTGGCAATTATTGGCCTGTGTGTTTGTCTTAGTCAATTTGGGTTGCTACAGCGAAGTACCATAGGCTGGATGGGTTATAAACAACAGAAATTTATTTCTCATAGTTCTTGAGGCTGAGAATCTGAGATCAGGGTTTCTGGTGAGAGCCCTCTTCTGAATTGTAGATGGCCAAATTCTTGTTGTATCCTCATATGGTAGAAAAAGCTTCTCTGGCCTCTTTTTATAAGGGCACTGGTCCCTTTCATGAGGGTTTTACCCTCATGACCTAATTACCTCCCAAAGGCCTTACCTCCAAATACCGTCATATTGGGTATTAATATTATTAATATGTGTTCCCCACCAGCTAATATCAGCAGTAGCTGGTGGGGGATTAAATTTTAACATATGAATTTTGTGAGGGGAACACAGACATTCAGTCCATAACAGTACTCTAAAAAATCAGAAGTAGCAATAAATTTTAGTGAAATGATGGCTGTGAAAAAAACAAAGTAATTCGTGCAGATAATCAACAACATGCACAGATGAGAATGAAAAGAAGTATGTTAAAATGTTAGTCATCAATGAGAATTAAGTAGGAATTACATTCTACTTCTATTAGATAGGACATAAAATGGACAATACAAAAATCATTTAAAAAATTTTTATCAAAACTTTTTGACTTTTTAAATCCAGTTTTCATATTAATACTCATCTCTGTCACATTATTTTAGATGTTTAATGAAAATTACCTCAACTATTTAGATTTAAGATGTTAAATCTTAAAGGCAGGAAATATTTTTAGGAGTTGGGGTGAACTCATTCACCCTTGTTGTTTCATTATTCAGCAAATAGTTAAATGCCTACCAAGAGCTCAGTGCAGAGCCAAACACAGGGGATATAACAGTGAGTGAAATTCAGTATGGTCCCTGCATCCATGGAGATACAGTCTAGAACCCTTTGATGAAAGCAAAAGGAGCCATAACTTAGGCAAGAAAATGAGATCTACACGCAGAGCATCGATTAGCCAGAATGAAAGACAGGCTTCAGAGTGTCTCTGTGGCTTTCAGCTTCAGGAACCTGAGAACCCTCTTTTTGAGATGGTTCCATTGGATCATCCAGTCATGGACACCTCCTGCACCTATGGATCTTTGCTCTTATTTAAATCCCTCAGGGGGTGAATGTGGCTGATGTAGCTTGGGTTGTGTTTCTACCTCTGGGAATAGTTGGGTGACTGTAATAGGCAGTTTCACCATGATCACAAAGAAGGAAGTTCCTTAAAGGTTAAAAAATTAAAAAATAGTAGGGAGGGCAGGGTTTCTACTGAAAGAAAAAGAGAAAGTATATTGGGGGAAGGATGTCCACTCCAGTTTTCAACCATGAACCAAAATCTGTATCTGGTTCATCTTCTTATATAAAAGTCAGCTCATTAGTTTCTAATAGTTTACATTTTAAAACTCTGAATCAGCACCTACAATGCTGTTCCTCTCCTCTGCTCCTCTCCCTTCTCATCCCTTTTCTTTCCTTCTCCTGTTCTCTCCTGTCTCTCTCTCTAAATATCTAGACAATATTGCCTTGCTTTCCTTGAGAGGATCCCTAACCACCTTTATATAAAATTTATTTAAAAGTCAATGCTGTAATAATTTTCTGTAAGTATATTAAAATAGAGCTATAATGTAGAGCTTTATAAAGAATCTTTTTCATACACACATACATTTGCCATATGAGTCACCCATGAATGCTATTCTCATTGTGCAACACATTACATAGAGAAGCAGTTCAGTCACCAACCAGTGCCTGCAATTTGTATCATCTGCACTTGTGACCTGTTCATGTCTAGGGTGAAAGAAGTGCTTCATGGGAACTGCTGAGGTTTACAAAGCAAAGGGCCGTGCAAGGGAAGCAGTGAGATCCAGCTCATAAAACACTGGTTTTCTTTTACTGCACCCTATGTTCATACAATGTTTTGATCTTAAAGTCATTCTAAAAATTTTGTTGTGTTTTTATTTCCCTATTAATAACCATTTCGGTAGTTCTGGAGGCTAATTAGTTGACCTCAATGTGGAACCTTTGCACTGATCTTTTATTTTCAATATTTACCAAGAATGACAAATTTCAGCCATTGCACGGATATTACATTCCTTGGTTCGAGGCTCATATTTAGAACCAGTGTTTGTTTTCTCTGTCCATGGACTCTTAATATGCATGGCATGTCTCTCCTGAGTGGCCGCCAAATTTCCCTCAGGCTGGACTTTTTTTTTTTTTTTTAAGATGCTTATTGGAGTATAATTGCTTTACAATGGTGTGTTAGTTTCTGGTTTATAACAAAGTGAATCAGTTATTCATATACATATGTTCCCATATCTCGTCCCTCTTGCGTCTCCCTCCCTCCCACCCTCCCTAT